>NC_057726.1:45462625-45499660 GCF_004010195.1 Chiloscyllium plagiosum
ATGTTCTATGCTCGGGATGTTCTGGATAGAGTTTCCCCTCCCGAGGGGTCTCTGATTTGCCCGGATGATTATGGTTGATCAGTCGGTTAAGTGGTGTACCTGGAATGTCAAGGGGAGTAATTCGCCACTTAAAAGGAAGAAAATATTATCAAATCTCAAGAAAGAAAGGGTTGATATAGCTCTCCTACAGGAGACACACCTGTCGGATAAAGAACACTTGAAATTACGACAGGGCGGATTTGATCAGGCCTTTTTTTCTTCTTTTAGCTCAAAAAGCAGGGGAGTTGTTATTCTTGTTCGGAAGAATTTCCCTTTCAAAATCCTAAAGCAGATAAAAGACGAATCTGGATGATATATCTTGATTAAAGCCCTCATAAATGGAGAGGAATATGGGATTTTAAATTTGTACTGCCCCCCGGCACACCCCTTTAAATTTATAACGGAAGCCTTTTCAAAATTGATGGCTTTTGATATCCATAATACAATTATAGGGGGAGACTTTAATTGTATGACGGGCACCAAAAGCCATCAATTTTGAAAAGGCTTCCGTTATAAATTTAAAGGGGTGTGCCGGGGGGCAGTACAAATTTAAAATCCCATATTCCTCTCCATTTATGAAGGCTTTAATCAAAATATATCGTCCAGATTCGTCTTTTATCTGCTTTAGGATTTTGAAAGGGAAATTCTTCCGAACAAGAATAACAACTCCCCTGCTTTTTGAGCTAAATGAAGAAAAAAAGGCCTGTTCAAATCCACCCTGTCGTAATTTCAAGTGTTCTTTATCCGACAGGTGTGTCTCCTGTAGGAGAGCTATATCAACTCTTTCCTTCTTAAGATTTGATAATATTTTCTTCCTTTTGACTGGCGAATTACTCCCCTTGATATTCCAGGTGCACCACTTAACCGACTAATCAACCATAATCATCTGGGCAAATCCGAGACCCCTCGGGAGGGAAACCCTATCCAGAACATCCCGAGCATAGAGCATATAAAATTTACAAAAATAAAGCCTCTCTAATACACTCACACCAATACAATAAAAAACTATTTCTAAATAAAAAAAATATAAAACTTATCTAAGTGGAGATTTTTCCCCTTGTTCCCATGGGGTGTCACTTCCTCTCCAAAAGTCCATCATATCCTCTCCCAACCAATGCCCCACCCTTGACCCAGGCACTCCTCAATAAAATGAGGAGAATTCAGATATAATACAAAGCTAGAGTTAAGTGTGAGCACCCTACCCCCATCCATACCAACACCTGGATATATTTGGTAATGTTAATACCATATATAAACATTTAACTATAAAATTACAACCTCAACAAATAATAATTAAATATACTAATACAAAGTAACAAGGGAGAAACAACCCCGCTCCTAAAGACAGAGGTAAAATTGAATAAGGTAACCACCTTCCCCCACCAACATTAACCAAACCCCCCAGCTTATATATATATATACATACACACACTTATACATATACACACACTTATACATATACACACACTTATACATATACACACACTTATACATATACACACACTTATACATATACACACACTTATACATATACACACACTTATACATATACACACACTTATACATATACACACACTTATACATATACACACACTTATACATATACACACACTTATACATATACACACACTTATACATATACACACACTTATACATATACACACACTTATACATATACACACACTTATACATATACACACACTTATACATATACACACACTTATACATATACACACACTTATACATATACACACACTTATACATATACACACACTTATACATATACACACACTTATACATATACACACACTTATACATATACACACACTTATACATATACACACACTTATACATATACACGGGCCCGCGTATTGCGACCCGGTAGGCCCATTCTGCCCTTACCTGGCCTGATCCAGCTTCCAGATTTAAAAGCTGTGGCAGCCACTTCTCGAGGAACGCTGTAAGCTGGCCTTCCTCTTCCCGTTCGGGAAGGCCCAGCAAACGAATATTTTTTCGACGACCTCGATAATCGAGATCGTCAATGTAATTCTCTAAGGTCCGGACTCGCTGTTCGAGAGTCCGAACCCGATCCATGGCCGATTGCGCTGTAGTTTCGGAGGTCGCGGCCTTTAACTCCGCCTCTCCGACTCGGCGCTCGATCTCCTTAATGTCTCGGTCGTGCTTCTGCAGCGCGGCCGAGAGTGAGTCCCATCGACTTTGGGACTCCTCAATAAAAGCATCGAGCTTCGCGTCCAGCTTGGAGATCATCTCCACAAGGCTTGTCACTGTAGGTAAGTCCCCCGGGGCGGCTGCGGACGCCTCTGCATGCAGCTGGAGAGGGTGGGGGAGGAGTTCCTGCTTGCTGAGAGCTGTGGGCTCCCTTCCCTTTGGTCATTTTTACTAAATATTAGACTGTTTAAATGTAATACTAAGCAACTACTTAAATTAACCAGCTATTATGAATGATTTGGTGAGTGTGATGGGGGTGGGTGACCCACTTTACCCAAGTCTTGGGAAGAGCACTATAGACTCAGACTTGCTGGGTTGCCGCCATCTTGGATCCCCTCAAGTTTAATAATTTTAATGACACATACCTTTTGTTCTGTTAGATCTTGTATCTAGAAAAGGGACAAACAGTACTGTTATTTTTTGAAATCTGTATATTTTATCTTTCCCCTGTTTGCAATCTCAATTTAATTTACATTTGAGTACATATTTTACTTTCCAGTCACAGTTTTGTTCAATATTGTTCTGACTCATATCTGCATTTTATTTTCAGCCCCCTTCCTCTCAGACCACCATTGATAGTTCTCGTCCACAAACAGCACAAATTGTCAAATTACAGAATGCACAGCTGATGACTGGAAGCAAACAACTAAAAAAGAAGGAAATGCAGAACAAGCAAGAAAAAGCTAATCGCATCATATCGGAAGCAATTGCTAAGGCAAAGGCACGTGGGGAGCAGAATATTCCCCGAGTGGTAAACCCAGCCTGTTTATCCACTGGGTCTGCTCGAAAGGAGGAGAGGAAATCTAACAAGTGCAAAACGAAACAAAAAGATAAAGAGTCAAAAAAATCTAGAACTGGTTTATGTTCTAAACCAAAGGATAGAACAAAAATAAAGTAAGTTGACCCTCTCTCAAAAGTACAAAACTAGTTTTCATGTCTTTAAGCATTAACTTTTCAGTTGTGCAAATATTTTGAAAGTTGATATGTTACAAAATAGAAATGGTGAAATACTATATTTTCACTTGTTTGGTGGTTTTCTATAACCTGTAATGTCATTTAAAATAACACTGGATTTTCAAGCCCAAATGCTGAACCTGTGCTTTCAAGTGGTTATGTGCATTGTAAAGTATCATACAATGATATAAGGAGACCACTCAACCCCATTGTATCGGTACAGATTCTTTTGAAAACTCTGTCTGTTTAGTTTCATAGTCCTGCAAACTTTTCCTTGCAAGTACTTTTCCAATTTCTTTTTAAAGATTTTTTTATTTTTCTGCTGCAATTTCTGCTAAATTTTTTCAATTATCAAAATTAAGGGCATTAATAGCAAGGAATGTAAAATGCTTTTGACACCCAGGATCAACTTCAAAGGTCAAGTACAGAATTGTAAATAGCAAAGAAAATCTTGCATTACTATGCCAAAACAATGTACCTTAACCACATCATCAGATCATTTGCCTGCCACATCAGTGAAAGGCTGCTCTCACCAACTGCTCCTGTGGCTAGTTTTTTGCTGTAGATTTACAGCCAAGGAAGCCATTTGGATACAAAGGTGGAAGACAGAGGGTGGTGGTGGAGGGTTGCTTTTCAGACTGGAGGCTGTGACCAGTAGATTGCCACAAGGATCGGTGCTGGGTGCACTACTTTTCATCATTTATGTAAATGCTTTGGATGTGAGCATAAGAGGTATAGTTAGTAAGTTTGCAGATGACACCAAAATTGGAGGTGTAGCGGACAGCGAAGAAGGTTACCTCAGATTACAACAGGATCTTGATCAGATGGGCCAATGGGCTGAGAGGTGGCAGATGGAGTTTAATTTAGATAAATACGAGGTGCTGCATTTTGGGAAAGCAAATCTTAGCAGGATTTGTACACTTAATGGTAAAGTCCTAGGGAGTGTTGCTGAACAAAGAGACCTTGGAGTGCAGGTTCATAGCTCCTTGAAAGTGGAGTTGCAGGTAGATAGGATAGTGAAGAAGGCATTTGGCATACTTTCCTTTATTGGTCAGAGTATTGAGTACAGGAGTTGGGAGGTTGCGGCTGTACAGGACATTGGTTAGACCGCTGTTGGAATATTGCATGCAATTCTGGTCTCCTTCCTATCGGAAAGATGTTGTGAAACTTGAAAGGTTCAGAAAAGACGTACAAGGATGTTGCCAGGGTTGGAGGATTTGAGCTATAGGGAGAGGTTGAATAGGCTAGGGCTGTTTTCCTTGGAACGTCGGAGGCTGAGGAGCGACCTTATAGAGGTTTATAAAATCATGAGGGGCATGGATCGGATAAATAGACAGTTTTTTTCCCCTGGGGTGGTGGAGTCCAGAAGTAGAGGGCAGAGGTATAGGTTAGAGGGGAAAGTTATAAAAGAGACCTAAGGGGCAAATTTTTCACGCGGAGGGTGTTATGTGTATGGAATGAGTGGCCAGAGGAAGTGGTGGAGGCTAGTACATTTGCAGCATTTAAAAGGCATCTGGATGGGTAGATGAATAAGAAGGGTTTGGAGTGATATGGGCTGAATGCTGGCAGGTGGGACGAGGTTGGGTTGGGATATCTGGTCGGCATGGACAAGTTGGACCGAAGGATCTGTTTCTGTGCTGTACATCTCTATGACTCTAAGTCTTGCAATACATACCAAACTAATTTCAGACGCAATAGTTTCAGGAAATGCATTCCCGATCATTGTAATTTGCAGCAGAAAATGAATTCCTCCTCATTTTGCCACTGTTTCTTTTGGCAACTGTCTTAAATCTGTCTCCTAGTTATCAACCGTTCTGCCATTATGAAACAGTTGCTGTTTTTAGTTTTGATTTTGAATACTTCTGTTAAATTTCCCTTAATCTTCTATGCTCTAAGGAGATTGCCCCTTGATTCTCCTAGTTACTTTCCATGTAACTGAAGTCCTGCATTCCTGTTACCATTGTGTTAAATGTCCTTTGGATTCTCTCTATGAGCATACAATCTGTTCCAGATTGTGCTGGTCTAAAATGTATAGTGTAAATTATAGTAAAGCAATGAGGAAACATGTAATGCTGTTGAATATGGAAAAAAAGTGATTTTGTTTCAGAATCAATTTGTATCAATTGCTGCTATTGGAGGAAAAGAAATAGAAGCAAGTATGTTTATAATTCAAAGGTCTTTCTGGATTTAGTCATAAATACTGTCTAGTCAGTCTCAGAAACTGTGTATAATGTGGTGTATCACCTCTAGTACCCTCTATTTCCTCCCAGAATTTGGGAAAAAAAGTGTTAATAATCTAATTGCACATTTCCATAATGTTAAGCAAAAAAGGTGACTTAAGCAAAAGAACGGTGGTGTGGGTGAAGTTTCGGAAGGGTCATTAAAGGCAGGACAAAGTTTAGTGGTTGTTTACTAACTAAGAAGATAACCAGTGGGAAATTAGATAATAATTTTCACTTCTAATTGTGGACTCAGCCTAATTTTCCATTTGTTAGTGGAAAGAAAAGATGCAGCCACAATTTAACATCGATGATAGCCTGACATTCTTAAGATGAAATCTACTGCATTATTTTTGACATTTGGCCCTGTCTTACAATTTAAGTCTTCTACCTACTTTCAGGATTACAGGGGAACCTTGATTATTCGAACGAAATGGGTGGGCACTATTTCGTTCTGATAATTGATTCTTCGGTTAATAGATTAAATGCCTTTCCTCTAGGGCTCAGAGTTTTTAAAGTCTGCTCCCCATTCAGGAGACTGCAGCTTTCCTCTAGGGCTCAGAGTTTTTAAAGTCTGCTCCCCATTCAGGAGACTGCAGCCGCACAGTCTACGCGATCCCCCGCCCCGTCCCCCACCACTGCCCCCAACCCCGTCCAACACTGCGCCCCCCGTGCGACCGCCCCCCTCTCCAGGGCAGTCGGACTGTACACCAATAACAAGACTGCTGCTGATTCTGCCTTTGTACGGTAAGTCTCCAAATAGTGTGCCACGCACACAACTTTTTACTGCAGCTTTTGACAGGTTCCATGTTTACCCTGTATAGGACAGTGTTGGAGAGATTATCTGGGGAAGGTGGGGTTTAGGGTGCACTCCTCTGTAGAACTCCAGGGAAAGTGTGGGGAAAGAGAGAGGACAGGAGGTCGGTCATTTGGAGACGAGGGTGGGGAGGGTAAATGGGGTCCAAGTCAATATGTTTGTTGATAGAGTTCCGGTTGGAATGTCATCCTTCTAGGAATTCTCGTGCATGTCTCTGTTTGGCTTGTCCTAGGATGGATGTGTTGTCCCAGTTGAAGTGGTGACCTTCCTTATCTGTATGTAAGGATACTAGTGAGAGAGGGTCATGTCGTTTTGTGGTTAGTTGGTGTTCATGTATCCTGGTGGCTAATTTGCCTGTTTGCCCAAGGTAGTGTTTATTACAGTTCTTGCATGGTATTTTGTAAATGACATTAGTTTTGCTTGTTGTCTGTGTAGGGTCATTCAAGTTCATTAGCTGCTGTTTTAGTGGGTTTGTGGGCTACCATGATGCCAAGGAGTCTGAGTAGTCTGGCAGTCATTTCTGAAATGTCTTTGATGTGGGGGAGAGTGGCTAGGGTTTCTGGATTTGTTTTATCTGCTTGTTTGGGTTTGTTGCTGAGAAATCGGCGGACAGTGTTCGTTGGGTACCCATTCTTCACACTAAAACAACAGCCAATGAACTTGAAAGAACCTACACAGACAATAATCAAAGGTAATGGGGGGAGCAGGAAATGACATCACCAACCCAAAGAAACCCAAATATATAATTAGAAAGCTGGAATCATCAGCACTGCTTCGTCCGGAGGTTCACTGAAGATGCTACCTCGTATGGTGATGAAATGTCTGAAAATGAACCTTCCAACTCAGCGAGCAAACCTACATCCAGACTTATAATCCTTTCAGACTAATGGATAAATCCCCATTGTTTTGTTCACCAGGCTAGCTTTACGTTTTCACTAACGATGTTTACAGGGTGGCACAATGCACTTTTGATCACTTTCACAAACTAGCTGAATGCTGAATTATATAGCTGCTTAACTTTTTAAAAATTCTTAGATAAGAGATCACTTAAAGTAGAAAATGCCTCAGCTGTTACATTATTGAATAATATAACTTGAACAGAACAAAGGAAGAAAACTGCAGTATAAGAAGTCTAAAATATATACTGCATTCTTTGTCAAAGAGTTCCAGGAAGTATCTATGTTCTTTGCCCTTAAAATCAGAGCGCAGAGAAGGACATTGGATGACAGAAGTTGGTGTAAACAATCAGGAAATATTTTAAATTTGAATCAAAATTTTGTGTTTATTTCACTGTTTGTGAATCTTTTTGTTGGGGCAAAGGATAACATTGGTGAGAACTACAAGATCATCTATTCATTTCAGTCAACTAGTTCTAAATCAGGCTATGACTAAGCTCAACACTTTGCAACTTTTTGTTCAAAAATATATACAAAATGTGTCTGAACAAATCCTACTGTATCACTTTGCCTTTTGTAACTTTTTAAAATAATTTATATTTGGTTAGAAACCAATTACAGTTTGAACAAGTGAGATTGGACTTCTGTTGGGCAAATGTAAACAATTAAAACTATGAGGTTGGTATGTTACTGATGTATATTGTTAACATGTTATTGAGATTGCAAAGCCCCTCTGGTCCTCTTGGATTGGGTCATTTACCTTTTTATATGAACAGATTGTTTGTGTTCTTATTGGACTCAACTTTCTCCTTCCTCTGCAAAAGTGTATTCTAGGATTTGTAGAGAGGTTAGTTTTCCCATTTCTTGGAAGAGTCTGTACAACTATCACTTTACCTTGTCTACATTCTGAGAAGAAATGCATATTTTTTGCAACTAGCCACAATTGCCGTGTTGTCCTGCGTATGTCTGGTGACCGGCTTAACAAACTGCTAACTGACTTTTTAAAACTGAAGAATGTACCCTTTAATTACATCAAATAATTGCCACATTCTGGTTATAGCCTTGCAAATACAGTATTTGACATATAAGATTAGTGATAAACGTCATCATTACACTGGGGAACGATAGAATGCACAGGCAGGTAGCAGATACATGCATATATTGCTAAAGGTTGAGAAAATAGTTGATTTAAGCATGTTATGTTGTTAGGTTTTACAAATAGTAGTATAAAGTACAAAAGCAAGGAAGTTATGACAAACCTTTGTAAAACTCTGATCCAACCTTAATTGCAGTATTGCACCCAGACATGGTTTCATACTTAAAGACATGAAGGCTTTAGAGAGAATGTAGAGTAAATACTGAAGAATGTCTTCAGTGACGCAGATCCGAAGGGAATTCAATTATGTATGTAGGTTGGAAAAGGTGGGACTGTTCTTGGAAAAGACAATATAAAAAAGAAATTTATTAGCAGTCAAAATTATCAGAGGTTTGGATGGGGCAGATGTGAAGAAACTAACTTGTCAGATAGATCTAGATGTAGAGGATATTGATTCAACATTCTGAATCAAAGGTGGGTTGTTAAAGAGCTTCCAGACAGCTGGCACACATTTGGTAAATCTAAAAAGATCATGGCCTGTATGTGTTGTCATTAGGTGTCTAGTCCAGCCTAGCACCTAAAAAGCTAAATGGCATGTACAATAGGGAAATAAATAGTGTGGCTGTTGAACCAGTCAGACTGTAGAATTCTCATGGAGAGAGACAGTGTAAAACAGAACATGAAATGAAATGGAAAGAAGGATGTTATGAAAGAATGGTGAGGAGGTATTCTTTTTAAATCTGCAACAAATAAATTCTGAAGAAATTAGGGTTACACAATTGAGACAGAATTCTGCTCTGGTGAGGTTGCCTGGTTTTAAGTGAGTATATAGTACCATTCAAATTTCAGTTACACCTGAATGAAACAATCTGAACATTTTCTGCTGTTTTAGTGGTGAGTATCCCATCCTTGATGCATTTCCTTGACCAGTCTATCAGCAACGTGCTGTTACAGCATTGCTTGTGGAGGAGGTGGTTAACTTAAGTGGCAGATTCCTCAGATCTTCACTTAACTGCACCTATGTAAACTCTGGAAATTGTTGTTTTGTTTTACTTCATAATAGCGCAGTTTTTGACTACAGCATGCAGGCTGTTCTTAAATATTGAAGACCTTCCATCACCAAAAGACAGTTATATCCTTGATGTTTCTTCAAAAATGCTGTAAAAAATGTTATAGTACATTTTCCTGGAACTCATTCAATGGCATTAAGCTCATTTTTATATTTGGCTTAACCAAAGCAAAAATCTGTTGTGCACAGTGAGGTGTTTGATGACACCCATTTTGATTTTACGTAAGTCACTTGGAGAGCAAGCTCATAATCACTGCTGAAGTCCCAACCTAACTACTGATTCATTAACCAGGAATATTGTTCTTATATATATGGAAGGAAATCAGCTTAAAGTGCCAGATTCAATCTCTGCACTTTAACTTTACATGTATAAGTGTATAAGAAGGCACCAAGCCAAAGAAAAATGCCAATGGAGGGCAGTAAGAAAAGAAAAAGATACAAAAAAGAGACAAATTATTGAAGCAAATTCACCCCAATACAGGCATTATCTCCAAGCCCATGCGCAATGTAAACTAGTTTGTGAGTGATACTATTGAGTGCAATGTGGTGATACTGCCTTCCCATTATGACAAGCCCACTGCAGTTGGCTCCTGAGAAGTCCAGTCTATAATATGCCTTCCGTGTGCCCAGGGAATTGGACAAACATGCTGTATCAGAAATGGCGAAGTTGGTGACCATGTACATCAGCTCCAATTAAAGCCTTACTTTGTGCTGAAAATTTCACCCCCTGACCACATCAGTGAGATACAGATGTTTGATTTGTATCCTATCAATAAGTTAAACCTTTTCACACACGGAAGGGGAGGAAAATGGCTGAAAAACTAAACATAGACTAGACATTAGGGTTAAGCTTGTTTTGACAGTGTCCAATGGAAATGCTGTTATACAGAATGTCAGACTCACTAATTCACTATTGCTTGTATTACACTACCTTCCGAGACTAATTTCTATTTTATCTGGTTACTGTAACCGTGACATTTGATCTTGCTCAATTAAGACAGCCCTGGTGTCAATATAAGTAGGGTCTGAATTGTTACGTTGCTTCCAAGTAATAAAATTTAAAACTATTAATGTTGTTCCTGGTGGAAATAAATCCATAATGAGAAGTTGCTTTAGTGTTAATTCGCAGTATTTCAAACCACTGAGACTGTGTTTTCACTAGCTGTAGGACTTTGAGGGGTGACCTTGTAGAGGTTTATAAAATAATGAGGGGCATAACTAAGCAAGGCTCTTTTCCCTAGGATGAGGGAGTTCAAAACTAGGGGGCATATTTTTAAGGTGATAGGAGAAAAACTTAAAAAGAGATAAAGGGCAACTTTTTTTTTTTAACAGAGGGTGGTTTTTGGGTGGAATGAACTGCCAGAGGAAGTGGTGGATGCAGGTACAGTTAGAACATTTAAAAAAACATTTTGATAGGTATGTGAATAGGAAAGGTTTAGAGAGATATTGGCCAAAAGCAAACAAGTGGGACTAATTTATTTTAGAAACACGGTCAGCAAGAATGAGTTGGACCGAAGGTTCTGTTGCCAAGCTTTTTCACTCTATAACTACTAAGATCAATGGGCCAGCAAAATGGTGCACTGAGGTGAAGTGCTTTGTTGTGATTAATGGTATAATCTCAAACCTGAGCTGGCGATAACAACAGAAGGGAGTAAGGCACTTCTAAAACTTGCTTACATTGTCTACAGATTGAAAATATTGCCATATTCTAGCACTGACATCTGTTCCTGAGTGCACAAATTAAGCAGTCCTTCACTCCTGATCTGGACAATATTTTGCAATTAAATATTGTGCAATTTGATATTTTCAGCTTGTCTTCGTGAGTTAACCCAATCTGAGATCACAGCTACATATCGTGGTAGATCCTAATTTATTGAAAATTGTTTCAACAGCAAAATCATAATAACACTTGGGAAAAAAAGGAAGAATGAATCGTCAGAAGAGGGCTCAGATACCGAACAGATTCCCACACCATCGATCAAGAAAGAATCCATTTCTGGATGTCAAGTAAGGTTTTAATATCCAATACTGAAGGGAGCAAAACTATTCTTTGAAATAATGAATCAAATTGATATGGTGGTCAAGGTAGGGAAAGCGTTTGTCGCTAATGGAAAGAAAGGAGGAACAAGTACTATGGCTGGGTGATGGTGGGTGAGTAGAAGGTAAACATGAGGAAGTGAAGAAGAAAGCAAAAAAAAGAGGTTGAAGGTCAATATTTAAAAGACAGCAAAGAAGAGTGAAAAAGGAAAGAGACAGGAGAAAGGACACAGCCTGGAGTAACTGGTTGATTGAATGTGGTAAGTAAGTAATAGAGAAAGAAAGTAGAGCCAAAAGAAAGGAAAACAGTTGAGCAAAGGGATAAAGCTATAATGGTTAAATTCTTGATGCCAATTGAATTATGCAGTGAAGGTTGTTTCATTTTGCTTTAATTTGTCTTTCAAATGAGTGTAGATAAATACAAGACCAATTATATAATTATTACCTTAAAAACAAATTATCTTTTTATAAAATAATAGAAAAGGTCATAATTGTGTGTACATGTGGGAGTAATGTAATGGTAATTTTAAGGTCATAATTAATTTTGCAGAAGAGACGATCGAACAGACAAGTGAAAAGAAAGAAATATAACGAAGACACTGGAATGAAGATTTCAGATGATGATGATGGCTTAACTACTAAAGGAAAAGTCAAGACTGGTGCTGTTCTACCTGCTGAACAACCTGTGCAATTATTTGTGGTGAGAGGCCATTTTTATTAAACATAGCAAAATCTAATGACGAGAATTTTGTGGGCAGTACAACAAAATGTTGTTCTAATTTATAGTTATAATTAGTGTGTTATAATTAACCTATTTGTTCAGTGTTGAGCATTTTATTAAACTGACATTAGTTATTATGGATTGATAATTATCCTGGTTATTCAGAGCAAGTTGATAGAAATTTTCAATGCTTTTTGCAGTATCTGCAGAAAAATATGCTGTTTGCACATTGCTATATTGTGGCTTTCATTTATGGTTTTATATTTTCAATCTCCTTCCTTGTAAGATTTTTAGAAAAGTCAATTCATTTTATAAGGTCAGGGTTGCCTTAATTCTTAACCATTTCTTTCAGTATATTCTTCAGGTGAAAATATTTGTTTGTTTCCTTTCAGAACACAATACAACCAAATACATATACCATTCCAACAGTAATGACACAGCTGTAACAGTTAGATCTACTCCTGTGATATAATGTTCTTAAACTTGTCTCCACAAACTTTTGCATTGGAGTAAAATCTTTTATCTTTCAAGTTTTGATCTGACTGGAAATATTAGGTGTACTATGAAAGTATAATTGTTACAATTGCAGAATATCAATTTTAACCTGCCATTCATTAACATTTTTGTAACATTTATAGTTGTATTTATAAATTCATGAAAAAATTTCTCAATCCATTTGTACATGAGAATATGAAGTATAATGTTTTGTTTCACGATCTTTAAAATTGACATCTTTTCCTTAGGAAAATCCTAGTGAAGAAGATGCTGCAATTGTAGACAAAGTTATGGCTTCAAGATTAGTGAAAAAGGAGGTGAGATGCTTTTTAATATGGTAATAATACATTTTTAATACCTTGTCTACTTTCTAATTAAAAGTATTCACTTTTTTTTTTCCTAAAGTCTTCAAGTGCTATGTCCATTAGAGCTCACTTTGTTAAGTCCTTTTATCTTCATTAGATGTTGAGACTCATCCAAAATTACCATTTGTAGTTGAAATGATCCTGATTTGGATTTCCAAATTTTCTTAACTCTACTGATTTTGGAGATGTAAAATTTGAATAATTATTAGTGCAAAGTGTTTTGATCTGCTAAAATCCTTTCTTCCCTCCTTGCGAATGGGTAAAATTGCTGTAATATGTATAGCAAGCTATAACCTCAGTAATTGTTCTAATGACATCTGTCTGTATGAATTCATAGTCATTAGTCACATCAGAGTTATTTTATAATCTTTTATATTTATAATCTTTTGAAAATTAAATATGGCTAGTCTTGTAAATATTTTATAAATTAGTTTAGTCTCCAATATTTCTTGAAACCAATTTTGAAATGTTAAACAGAACAAGTAAAAAGATTTATGTTAGCTGCCAGTTGTTTATATTTTGCTCTCTATATCAGTTTGTTTTTAAAATTGTCACCTTAAATATTTAGTTTTAAGCCCTCAATTAATATTATATTAAGAGGGAAACTTTTAAAATTAACTGATTTATTCAGCGAGTGGTGAAGGTGATGGTTTAAAGATAAGCAACAGCAGGGAAAATGTTACTAGCAAGATGCTGAAGGATTGTTCTGGAGTCATTATTGATGATATGAAGGAAGGGGCAAATTATCACAAGTTGGCAAAAGCCATGAAGAGTGAGAGAAACGAAAACAAATGTGTTGTAGAGTGTATTGCATAAGCTGAATAAAACACTCTGGATGGTGTGGAAGTTTCAAATTTTAATAAGATGACATAATAATTTTGGG
Organism: Chiloscyllium plagiosum; assembly: GCF_004010195.1. Taxonomy (NCBI): domain Eukaryota; kingdom Metazoa; phylum Chordata; class Chondrichthyes; order Orectolobiformes; family Hemiscylliidae; genus Chiloscyllium; species Chiloscyllium plagiosum. Next base: position 45,476,446 of record NC_057726.1, read on the forward strand.
CGATATGTCTGTTAAGGGATGTGAAGATCAGAATCTTACAGATTTGACATCTGTTTATTTAGGGAAAAAAAATTCTGTTAAAATCCTTTCTCCCCTCTTTACAAATGGATAAAATTGTCTTTGTCCCAAAGGGCATTGAAACGTTTCATCTATGGAGGGCTCCCAAGGAGATAATTTAGTATATCCAGTGCTTAGTGACAAGAACTTGTTTTAGAGAAACGGATGAAGTATTTCTTTTTCTAGGTTAGATAATTGGTCAGTTTTCCCCCTACAAATTAACATTTGTGGCAACTTGTGGCAGATAATTTTGAATTTACATGGACTACTTAATAAAATAAGCAAATTTGAACAAGTGTTTTCTTTTCATTGTGGGGGATTTTGTACATTTGTAATCTCCTCCACAACTTGAAATATGCTAATCTGTTGGAAGTTGTATTTAATAACCAGTTATAGGGTCAGGTATCCTTTATCTGCATTTCCAAAAAACGGAAGAACCAAATGTCTTCTCAAAAGCGGAACTGGACAGACTTGTAGACACACTGAGTCCAGGCCCTTTGGGCAGAAGAACTTAATTTAGTCTGAACAGACACATAAAAGCCAACTTTTATTTTCCCAAGGACATGAACTCAGCATGTCTACAGGTCTATTTGGATCTGTTAGGACCTTTTGGAAAATGATTGCTTTTAGGTCCACTTGGACCAAGCGATGCTTTCATTTCAAAGAGCCTGGATGAACCTAAGTGGTAAGTGCAGCAAATGGAGACGAAAGAATAGTCAGTGCAGAGATGATGGGAAAGAAACGTTTACTGGTAGCACCAGATTTTTGATAAAGACAATGTGAAGCAATTCCTCCATAGGCTAGGATATGGCTTCAAATGTTAAATTAAGATTTTGCTTTTGGTTGTGAGATCCTTAATGAAAAGACCGTAGAAAGCAAGGTAACTACATCCGAAAACTGAAAATACCCATCATCTGAAAAACAGTCGGTCCTGAGCTTTTCAGATAAAGCATTCCTGACCTGTAATAAATTTTTTATTAGCCAGCCCATGTCCAAATTGTATATTTGCATTTTAATATTATAAATTGAAATTACAAAGTTTTAAATTTATTTTAATTGAAGTGCCTAAAAAACGGCTGGAAAGGCGCAAATAGCAATGTCTGAGTATGAATGAAAGCAGAGGAAGTGGGGCCTGAACCTCGAGTACTGAGAAAACCTAAGTTTAACACTGAAGAATTGAGATTATAGGAAAGCTAAAAATGGATTTATTTTGAAAGTCGTTGGTGTAACCATTGGAGTGGAGAGGTCATGTTGGCAGATATGTGATGCTGCAAGATGGAACTGAGTGAAGTTGTTCAGAATCCATGGTAGGAAGACAATTGGTTCTGGAAATCTAGTTTTTTGTATTACATCATTCTCCTGTATTAATTTCATTCTTGGACATGTGACTGAAATCCTCAGGTTTATTAGGAGTTTATTAGTATTTTGTGTAGATATTTCGATGCAATAGAAAATGCTGACCTCTTTTAAAAGAGGGATGGATGCCCTTAGAAAATTAACTACTTAAAATTCACATGTTTCACTAAGCTTAGTGCACTTATCCAAAAATCTAAGTTTGAAACTCCTTCAGCTGATTGCTTTGACAGCAAATTAGTCAGTTGAGGTAGAAGTAAAGGAATTCAGGTTCAATTGTTAATTAGTTTGTGCCTAACATGCTTGTGCTGAGTGACATTACGTGATTGACAGAACTGGCAGAATGCTTTGTATGATTGTGTTTAGTTGTTGTTTGGAAAAGAATTTGGCAAATAGAAAAGATTTTTTGGTGGCTTAATAGAACTCCAATTTGTCTGAATTGATTGAGATGAACAACACCGATTTTATTAAATAAGCTTAAATAAGTTGATGTTATTAACGATAATAGTATAGGGTACATATCAAACCGTCAGGCATTTTTATTTTGTATTCAATAAATTTCTACTGATGTTTACTTTTGATAATGCTGTTTTAGAGCTTAATATCAATTGTTCAATCTGTTAATGGTTATTATTCCACTATCCACAGACAGTGAAAACACGAGGGCTTGTATAATTTATTGAGCTAATATCAACTACTGACAAATGCTATATTACCAGATAATTGCATGGATCAAGTCAGCTAATTGACAAGAATGACCCCAGTTGCTGGGCATGAGAAATATCTGGTGAAGTTTTACGCACAGTGGGATTTTTTTTCAGAATGGTTTGAAATTTGATGATGTTTCTTCCAAAATGCCTTTTTTATTTGTAATGTACATTTTACCAGTAATGTTAATCAGAAGGCTTCTTTGTTTAGGTAGCAATGGGACATATGGCTGATGTTGAGGAGTTCTTTGTGAAATACAAAAATTAGTAAGTGAATTTATTTTTAAGCTGTTATGATCCTTTTTAGTGTTAAAGGCAATGGACATTTAATATTCAATTATATTTTAATATGCAAACTTCAATTACATTGTGAAAATATCAACTTAGAATCCAAATTTAGTATCATAGAATCCCTACAGTGTGGAAACAGGCCATTTGGCCCGACAAGTCCCCTCCGACCCTCCGAAGAGTATCCCACCCAGACCCATTCCTCTACCCTTTTACTTTATATTTCCCCTGAATAATGCACCTAACCTACACATTCAAGAATGCTATGGGCACTTTAGCATGGCCAATTCACCTAACCTGCACATCTTTGAGCTGTGGGAGGATACCGGAGCTTCCAGAGGAAACCGATGGAGACATGGAGAGAATATACAAACTCCCCATGGACAGTCACCCAAGGCTGGAATTGAACCGGGTCCCTGGGACTCTGAGGCAGCAGTGCTAACCACTGAGCCACCATGCCACCCATGCATGTTACCACCTAATGATTGCACAAAATTATTTTGCAAAATGTGTTTGCAAAACAAACAGGAATAAGATGGTACATAACCTCATTTGAGAAAGTTAAATAGAGATGGTTTTGAGTGGATATTAGGTTACCAGGTTTCCTGGGACATTATTAGATTATTTTAGAAGTTAGCTATTAGAATGGAATCAGTGAGCAGGCTTCCAACCAATTCTTTCAATTCAATCTGTTATTGTTAAGAAGAAAGTATTGAAATAACTCACTTCAAATTTACTCCAGTTATTGAACCAGATGATGACAAATACAGAATTGTACTTTCATAATAAAAATGCTATGTTCCAAATTGGTTACCTTGGAACTATGAGTTCTGTTATTCTCAAGTTTCATTTTTTTAAACTAATGCAACCGATGACCAACTTTAACCTTGTAGATATTGCAGTTAATGTTGATTTGCATTCCTGTAAGCATATCTTGCACTATATTTAATTAAACACAAACGTAGCAAAGAAGGATGGCTATGAATTATTTTGTTTTAATACAGTTATGATCTAGAATGCATTGCCTGAAAGCAAAGTGCAAGTGGAATTAATAAACATTTTCAATAAGAAATTGACAATAATAAGCAAAAGTAGAAAAAGACTTGCAGATCTGTGGGAACTGTGATTAATTGAACAGCACTTTCATAAAGCAAAAATGGGCCAAATGGCCTCTTTTGTGCGTATAATTCTGTGATTCACAGCAATACACCTATAAATGCCATGACTTTTATCTAACAATGATTGATGGCTGGATCAGAAATGTAGATATGTCAGATATCTTGAATACATTTTCATCTTGTTAAAAACCATAAGGGGATTTCATACAACATAAATTTGAGTTATTTCAGTAATAACTAGCAAAATAGGTAAAAAGGAAGAGGAAACGGACGTAGTAAGATGTAGGTGTAGGATATAGTATATTAGCATGGATGGAGGATTGGCGAACTGTTGGAGGACAGAGTTGGGATAAAAGGGGTATTTTCAGGATGGCAACTTGTAACTACTAGAGTGCCACAGGGTTCAGTGCTAGGACCATAATTATTTACAATATATATTAGTTACTTGGATGATGGAAGTGAAAGTGCTCTCTCCAAGTGTTTGGATGACCCAAATGTAGACAGGAAGGCAAGTAGTGAGAATTGTACAAAGTCCATAGAGGGATATAGACAGAGTTAATGTGTGGACGAAAACATGGTGCGTGGAATATAATGTGGGAAAATGAGAGTTTATCCACTTTGGCTGAAAGGATAGAAAAGCTGAATGTTTCATAGCCTTCTGGAAAGACTGCTGAAAACTGTAGCATGAGGATTTGAGGGTTGTTGTGCATGAATCACAAAAGTCTCGCATTCAAGATCAGTCAGTTATATGGAAAGCAAATGTCATATTGACCTCTATTTCAAAGGGAGGGATGGGATATAAAAATAGAAAGACCTTACTAACGCAGTAGTCAGTCCATTCCTAGAATATTGTAAACAGTTTTGGTTACCTTAAAAGAAAAGAAAATACTGGTTTTCGAGGCAGCCCAGAGGAGGCTTGCTGAATTGATTTTGAGTATGGAGGTATATTATTATGAATACATGTCAAGTAGGTTGGACTTACTGGAATTCAGAGGAGTGAAAGACCTTTGGAAAATAGATAAGATTTCAGAGACATTTAACAAGGTACACTGTTTCCCCTTGTGGGAGAGCCCAGAACAAGAGTTCAATTCCAGAGTAAGAAATCACCTATTTGATAAAATTGGGAAATTTGTTTTCAGAGATTAGTGTACTTGTGGAATTCTTTACCACAGCAAACTGTCTAGGCTATATTGCTAAATATATTCCAAGCTGAGAGAGACAGATTTATAATCAGAAAGGGAATCATGGATGATAGGAAAAAGGCAGGAAAGTGGAGTTGAAAATGAAAATATTAGCCATGATTTCATTTGGATGGTGGGGCAAACTCAATGGGTCGTATAGGTGACTCCTTTTCCTGTGGCTTACGGGCTTATTTAAGTACAATGTAATTTGATATTGAAATAGGTTTGTTTCCAGAAGTAATGGTTTGCAAAGGAAATCCCCAACTATTCAGCAAATCAGTGTGCTACCTCTGTATACATAAAGTGGTGCTGTGCATGCAGAGCATGAAAAAATGTTATTTAATTGTTAAATGTTGCTTGATGGTTAGGTTTGACTACTTGATGTTCAAGACTCTGTATAAGCTATGGATAATAGGTATAAAGGTATACTGTTGTAGATTTTACTGAGAATTAGTACTCAGTTGAACACATCAGTGAAGCTAAGTTGAGTCCAGTGTGTGTGAAGATAAAAAGTCTAATGACATATTTATCGTATTGACTTTAGTTTTATCATTTCTAGCTCATACCTGCATTGTGAATGGGCCACAGAAGCACAGTTAATGAAAGACAAAAGGATACATCAAAAAGTGAACCGCTTCAAGATTAAACAGGCACAGAGAGGCCATTTCTTTGCAGCTGTAAGTTGTTTTTTGTGTTTGTGGGCTTATGCTTGTCTCGGGTACCATTGTCTAGAACAGGATTTATCTTATATCGCTGCCTCAACTCATGTTTCAAATCTACAGCACCGCATGAAGATGTACCAACCTGAAGTTCCACTGCATGTTTTTCTTCCACTACAAATTTCTCTAATGGGAATCTATAAGAGGATCAATTAATATTTACAACCCGGAATAACGCTTATGCTGATCCCAAGGTGCTAGTGAGCCTTCGTCGCCCTATTCGAATAACTTGCTTTGTGTTTTCTTCTGACAGTGGATTCAAAGTGGTACACACAGGTCCTTATTAACCAACTTCTCCATCAAGCAAGTCATGTTTACTTATTAACTACCTAGCAAATTTCCTGATAAATACTTCCAGTACTTGTGCATCCAGGATCCTCCAGCGCATCGTAACAATCTACTGCAAAAAAGCATGTTGAGGCACGTAGTGCCCAAAACAGAACTACCATTCAAGCACATTGTGAGGGTGACTGCCCTTGATATAAATACAACATTTGATCAAGTATGGATTTAAAAGCACTGTAGCCATACCCAGCGCCAAGGAAATTTGTTATGGTTGTTGAATATCAATCGTCTTAGCCCCAAAACATCACTGAGGAGTTCTTTGGCAGTGCCTAGATACAACTATATCTTCTATAATCTTAAACATTTGGTCAGGGAGAAAGACTTTTGTGGAATAAAATGTTAGTATCTTAAAGCAGGCAAGCACAGTGGAGAGGTTATTGGTAAGGAATTCAAAATCATGGCTCCCAATGGTGAAGTACTTTAATGCTTGGAAGTAACTCGTCCATGCAGACCAGATATCCTAACCTAATCTAGTCCCATTTGCCAGCACTTGGCCCATATCCCTCTAAACACTTCCTATTCATATACCCATTCAGATGCCTTTTAAATGTTGTAATTGTACCAGCCACCACCACTTCCTCTGGCAGCTCATTCCATATATGCACCACCCTCTGTTTTGATAACTCTCCTTCTGATTTCAGAATAAAATTTATATTCTAACAAGCACGAATGTTCTAGATATTTGCAACACAGGACACAGGTCAGAAATGTGATGAAAAGCACTGCAGTTGCCTGAATGGATACAAGTCCAGCAGCACTTGAAGTTCACACTGTCCAGAGCAAACCAGCCCATTTGATTGACACCCCATTCATTCCTTGAAGTCATAGTCATTATTGTACAAACGGACATCACTCAGCCTGTCAAGTTCATGATAATTATCTGTAGAAAACTTTGTTATCCTGATGTGTCCCATTGTCCTGCAAATTCATAATCTCTGTTGATATAATTTTATTTTTAATTCCATGCATTGTCCCCACTTATGCCATCAATTTGGGTCAGTTCCCATGCTGCATGACTTTATTTGCAAGATGTCTGCAAAAATTTTAGCAGATCTTTATCATAGCTGCTTTCAAATTGTCAACCCCTCCACAGAAGGATAAGGGCAGCAGACACATAGGAATACCACTGCCAGCAGGTTCCGTATCCCACCATGATCTCTGACTTGGAACTGTATCACCATTTTTCCTACTGTCATTGGGTCAAAATCCTGGAACTCTCTCCCTAACAACAATTGGGTTTGCCTACACCACACAGACTACAGTGATTCAAGAAGATAACTTACTGCTCTTGACAAGATTGCAACAAGGGATAGGTAGGAAATACTGTCCTTGAAAATTATACTCTTATCTCTTGTGGAAACAATTGGTGGGTGTGAGAATGATTAGAACTCCATTCTTTCCAGTACACCGCTTCACATCTGGGATAGAAATGAGATGCACTTGACCAGTTCAGCAAAATGAAATTGGAAGAAGGCACAGAATACCAGCCCTTATTACTACCGTCTATGGCAAATTTAAAAATAATCAACTTCAAATCCCTACCTGCTTAATTCTTCAGTCCTAAGAACAGTACAGCACAGGAGCAGGCACTTAGGCCCACCAAGTTTGCATGACACATGGTGTCTTTCTAAACCATAAGACCATAAGATATAGGAGTGGAAGTAAGGCCATTCCGCCCATCGAGAACACTCCGCCATTCAATCATGGCTGATGCGCATTTCAGCTCCACTTACCAGCGTTCTCCCCGTAGCCCTTAATTCCTCTAGACAACAAGAATCTATCAATCTCGGCCTTGAAGACATTTAGCGTCCCAGCTTCCACTGCACTCCGTGGCAATGAATTCCACAGGCCCACCACTCTCTGGCTGAAGAAATATCTCCGCATTTCTGTTCTGAAATGACCCCCTCTAATTCTAAAGCTGTGTCCACGGGTCCTAGTCTCCACGTTTAACTGAAACAATTTCCTAGCATCCACCTTTGCCAAGCCATGTATTATTTTGTATGTCTCTATTAAGTCTCCCCTTAATCTTCTAAACTCCAACGAATACAATCCCACTATCCTCAGCCGTTCCTCATATGTTAGACCTGTCATTCCAGGGATCATCCATGTGAATCTCCGCTGGACACGTTCCAGTGCCAGTATGTCCTTCCTGAGGTGTGGGGACCAAAACTGGACACAGTACTCCAAATGGCGCCTACCCAGAGCTTTATAAAGTCTTAGTAGTACATCTCTGCTTCTATATTCCAACCCTCTTGAGATAAGAGACAACATTGCATTCGCTTTCTTAATCACGGACTCAACCTGCATGTTTACCTTTAGAGAATCCTCGACTAGCACTCCCAGATCCCTTTGTGCTTTGGCTTTATTAATTTTCTCACCATTTAGAAAGTAGTCTATGCTTTTATTCTTTTTGCCAAAGTGCAAGACCTCGCACTTGCTCACGTTAAATTCCATCAGCCATTTCCTGGACCACTCTCCCAACCGGTCTAGATCCTTCTGTAGCCTCCCCACTTCCTCAGTACCACCTGCCTGTCCACCTAACTTCGTATCATCGGCAAAATTCGCTAGAATGCCCCCGGTTCCCTCATCCAAATCATTAATATATAATGCGAACAGCTGTGGCCCCAGCACCGAACCCTGCGGGACACCGCTCGTCACCGGCTGCCATTCTGAAAAAGAACCTTTTATCACAACTCTCTGCCTTCTGTTAGACAGCCAATCCTCAATCCATCCCAGCAGCTCACCTCGAACACCATGGGCCCTCACCATGCTCAGCAGCCTCCCATGATCATAACCCTTTAACATTTTTTGGAAAAAATTAAAGATAAAATACAAGACTTTTTTGTTTCAACCATTTAATTTGAAAGTTATACACATTACAGGACAAGAGAACTTAATTACTAGTGTGCTATCACAACTTTGATGAAGAAAGATAAAGGTGTTTAGTGGCCAAAAAAGGACCAATTGAAATGCATTGTACTATTGAATGTTTGCATGCTTAGAGTCAGTGAAATATGTATGCATTATATTGAACAAATAGCATAAGTTTTTAAAAATGAAGCCATCTTTCTACATTGAGAGATTTTTTTTAAGGGGGAATGCAATGATGCTATGGCTTTAAGAGGTGTAGTTTGTCTTTTCTTTTGAAAAGAGGTTTAGAGTCATAGTTGGTGAGTATCTATTCAAATCCAATAAATTTAATCGCTTGTGAGGCCTTTGTTTATTTTTCATTTAGAACAATAGAAGCTGTATGACTAGGTGGAGTCAGGCTCCCACAGATCTGGGGTTTTAATTTAGCTTTCAGTAGTTGTTGGGGTTTTGAATTTTGCTGTGGGAGCTGATACATTTCTCTGTTATAGCAAAAAGGTGGAGTTTACTCTGCCAGAATTTTCTCTTGGTGTTCTTTTCTCCTGGACTGGAGAAACATTGCATGTGAGATAATCTATTTTACTGAATTTGCCTTTACCAATGGTGTGCTTATGGAATGTTACTACATTGGAATGGTTGCTGTTTAGTTGAATAATCTGTTATTCTGTTAAGTTTTACAATAGAGTTAAAGTAATTCTGTTCAAATACACATGTTAAATACTTGGGCTAAGATAACTGTATAGCTGGTGCACATGCATTAACTGAATCCTGTCAATGGGAACAACAGATAATTTTGGGCAAAATCTTTTGTTTTGGCAGCCACACATTTAATCAACATTTTAAAATTTATGGATCTGTGGGAAAAATTAAGAACCAATGGGCATTCCAATTCAGAATGTTAGATTATTGAGGATCCAGTAGAATCTTTTTAGCAATATTATGGAATCCTAAAGAATTCACCCTTCTTCAAATAAACGTGGTAGCATCATGTGCAGTGACTGAGTGATGATGGTGATTTGAGAATTGTTGATCTTTTAAGGCAATAGCTGCAGTCTGGGAGGTCAAAAATAGAAGAATGCATTTTCAAATTTTAAATAATTTTGGGATGTGAGCCTTGTTGACAATACTGGCCTTTATTGCCCATTCACATCTGCTCTGAGAAGTTGGTAGTGGACTTAGTTGTTAAACCACTGTAAAGAGTTGAATGGTACATTAAGAGCCAGCCACATAGTTCCAGGATTGGGTCATGTATCAACCAAAGTGAGCAAGGATGACATGCATCCTTTGCTAAAGGTCAATCAGTGAACAAGCTGCATTTCTGCAACAAGCCAATAGTCCAATAGTCACTTTTTCTGATATCAACATTTTATTCCCAGAACTTTGAAATAACTGCACTGCAATGTAAATTTAAACACGGTGAATTGTTAGTCCAGTTTTCTCAATTGCTAATCGAGGCACATAATCACTATGCTACCCTTCTCTTGTAGAGAACATACTTATCACAAAAAGGAGCAGATGGAGAGAATAAAATACTGAATCTCAGGCTCTTTTTTTTTTTTTGCCTTTGTGGTTGCTCAATTCCACCCACACAGACTCCACATCATCCGAGGCTATGTCATTCAATACCATAGATTTAATTTTGTTCTTAACTAACAAGGTAACCCCACCCCCTCTGCCCACCTCTCTGTCTGTTCGATAAGTTGAAAGACCATGGAGGTTTAACTGCCAGTCCTGACCCCCCTGTAACCAAGTCTCTGTGATGCCTACTACATCATAATCATTCACTATTATCTGTGCCATTAGTTCATCGGCTTTGTTATGAATGCTACGAGCGTTCAGGTAAAGTGCCTTAATGCTAACTTCCTTATCATTAGAGATTTTGGAAGTCATATGTCCTAAGTTATCCTTGCTTTTTACTGCATTCTCGGTCTGCCTCAATTTTAAATCCGCCTGGAAACATTCTATCCTGCTGCTTATCTTGCCATTTACCTCCATACTCCCTGTCGCTTTGACTTTCCCTTCCCCCCAACTCAGAAGTTTAAAGTCCTACTGACCATCCTATTTATCCTCTTCGCTAGAATATTGGTACCTGATCGGTTCAGGTGGAGACCGTCCCAACGGTACAGATCCCCCCTGTTCCAAAACTGATGCCAATTCCCCATGAAGTGGAATCCCTCTTTCCCACACCAATCCCTTAGCCACGTGTTTACTTGCCTAATTTTCTTGTCCCTATGCCAATTGGCACGTGGCTCGGGCAGTAATCCGGAGATTATGACCCTTGAGGACCTGTGGTTCAATTTCCTGCCTAGTGCTTCGTAATGCCCAAACAGGTCCTCCACCCTAGTCTTGCCTATGTTGTTGGTATCAACGTGGACCACAACAACTGGATCCTCCCCCTCCCGCTCCAATATCCTTTCAAGCCGGTCGGAGATGTCTCGCACCCTGGCACCGGGCAGGCAACACACCATGCGAGACTCCAGATCCGGCTTGCCAAGGATACTATCTGTCCCCCTAATTATAGAATCCCCTATAACCACTACTTATCTATTAGCTCCTCCCTCTTGAATGGCCTTCTGCACCATGGTGCTTTGGTCAGTTGGCTCATCCTGTCCAGAGCCCTTTTCCTCATCCGAACAGGGAGCAAGAATCTCGTACCTGTTGGACAAGGTCAAGGGCTGAGGCTCCTCCACTCCTGAACTCCGGTTCCCCCTACCTGCCTCACTTACAGTCACACTCTGATGTCCCTGATCACTAACTGGATGTGAATTACTTAATCTCCCAGGTGTGACTGCCTCCTGAAACAAAGCATCCAGGTAACTCTCCCCCTCCCGGATGTGCCGCAGTGTTTGAAGCTCAGATTCCAGATCATCAACTCTGATCCGGAGTTCTTCCAGCAACCAACACTTGCTGCAGATGTGGTCACTGCCGTTCACAATGGGATCAGCCAGCTCCCACATCATACAGCAACAACACATCACCTGCCCAGCCATCTCTGCTTAGTTAGTTAATTAGTTACTTTGTACAAGTATGAATTAGAATACCTTCTGATACCCCTCTGCTATAGTTTTTTTTTACCCTAAATAAGGACTTGATGTATACACACACAAAAAAAAACCAAAGTAAATTTTTAACTAGTCCCTGGTAAAGAAATAAAAATCCTTACCTTAAAAGAAACTAAAAACCTTGGCCCTCTACAAAGTCCATATCCCTCTGTTCCCTGCCTAATCATATATCTGTCATGATGCATCTTAAATGTTATTGTATCTGCCTACAACATTTTCCCTCCCACCTTCTATGTTAAAAAAAAACTTGCCTGTCACGTTTCCTTTAAACTTAACTACTTTTACCTTAAATCTATGATCTCTAGTCATTCATATTTCTACGCTGGGAAAAAGACACCAACTATCCATACCCTCATAATTTTGTAAACTTGTACTTGGTCATCCCTCATCTTTTGTCATTTAAGTGAAAACAAACCAAGTTTATCCAATTACTCCTTATGGCTAATACGCTTCAAACCAGACAGCATCCTGGTAAACCATTTCTGCATCCTGTCCAAAGTTTCTACCACCTCCTGGTAGTGTAGCAACCAGAACTGTACACAATATTCCAAATGTGACCTAACTAAGATTCAGTATAGGTGCAACATGACTTATTAATTTTATACTCTTGTGCCCTGATTGATGGCCACCGTGCTTCTTGACTGCTTTATCCACTTGTGTTGCCATTTTCAAGAAACTGTGGACTTTAAAATCTTAATCATTCTGTATTTTGATGCTACTAAGGGTGTTGCCATTTACTGTATACTTCACTCCTGCATTAGATCTTCCAAAATGCATCACTTCATATTTGTGTGGGTTAAATTCCATCTGTTGTTTCTCTGCCCAAGTATCCAGCCTATCTGTATCTTGCTGTATCCTTTGACAATCCTCACTGTCTGCAACTCCCCCAGTCTTTGTCTTCAGTAAAATTACTAATCAGGCAACCTACATTCTCCTCCAACAAATACAGCATTCCCAGCACTAATCTCAATGAACACCACTGGTCACAAACCTCCAGGAAGGGAATCACCCTTCCATCGCTACTCTGTCTTCTATGGCTAAGCCAAGTTTTTATCCATCTTAGCAGCTCATCACGGGTCCCCTGTGACTTCACCTTTTATGTCATTCTGCCATGGTGAGTCTTGTCAAAGGCCTTACTAAAGTCTATATCGACACCATACACTGCTCGGCGCTCATTAACCGTCTTTGTCACTTCCTCAAAAAACTCAAAATCGAGTTTGTGAGATGCGACCTTCCCCATGCAAAGCCATACTGCTTATCCATATTTTTCAAAATGTGAGTAAATCTTCCAACCTTCTCCAATAATTTCCCTATCTTATTTCTTGGGTTATCCCTGTTATCCTTCTATACAAAGAAACAAGCAATATTCTCCAGTTCACTGGGACCTCTCCTGTAACTAATATTGTGGCAATTAACTTTCCCCCAGTTTAATACTTGCACTGGAGTTCCTTATCCATAAGTAACTTAAAGCTTACAGAATTAGTTGCTGTTCCTAAAATGCTCCCCAGCTGAAACTTGAATTGCTGGCCAGGCGTATTCCCCACTACCATATTAGTATGGCCCCTTCCCTCGCTGGACTATTTACATGTTGTTTCAAAACATTGTCCTGGTCACACCTAACAAACTCTATTCCCTGCAAGCCTCCTGGCACTAAGCAAATCCAAGTCAATATAGGGGAAGTTAAAATCACCCACCGCAACAACCCGGTTGTTTACATTTTCCATAATCTGTTGACACATCTGTTCCTTTATAAGCTGCTGACTTTTAGGAATCCTGTGGTACAATGCCAGCAAAGTGGTTGCACCCTTTCTGTTTGAGATTTACCCATATGCCCTTGCTGGATGAACCCTCTAAAGTGTCTTCCCTCATTCAGCTGTGATATTCTCCATAATCAGTAACACAACTCCCCAGTCTCTTCAACATCCCTATCCATCTCGCTTGGATCATCTAAATCCTGTAACATTAAGCTACCAGTAGTGTAGCTGTAAATCCAAGCCAGCGTCTACCTGATCTATTGTCAGCAACACAAGGACCCCTACTACTCTTAACACATTCGACTGCAGTTTGAAAAAAGAGACCCCTTTCTGTTATGGAAACATACAGTATCCACTGCATTGAATGTAGTGTCTAACTAAATGTAGTGTCAGTGCTGGTCATAGCAAACGATATAAGGCTGAAGGTGGAGCTGCAGAAACACCAGGAAAAGTTAGCGCCTTGCTCATTACTCTAAGCTGTATTTCAGGATTGTTGAAGGGTTATCTGCTTATGAAACCTTTACAATAATGCTGATAAGGTGGTAGCCTCACCTCCCAGAAAATAAAGCTTTTAGCATTCCTTGACCAGGTTGGCCTTTTCATCCCTAGCTACATACTATAATGAATGAATTAGCATTTATAATTCTTGATTTATTTAACTAAGTATTGTAAAGTGTTCTTTTATACAAGGTGTACTCATGAAATCATGCTGTAAGCATGAATATTTCCTGGAACATAAAAAGGAAGGAAATTCATATTGGAGTTCGCAACTAAAATCTCAACACTTATAAAATATCTAAATGCAGATGTACACCATTTCCATGTTCTTTATCATGTTTTTCATTGCAAACCTACTTCCAGATGGATGATGAGCCTTTTAATCCAGACTATGTTGAAGTGGACAGAATATTGGAATGCTCGTGTTGTGAGGACACAGATACTGGTGAGGTATCAGTGCATATTTTTCTTGTTTAGTGTTTGATTGAAGAACAGAATTTAGAATATGAAAAATCGTTCTCCAAGTGCAAGTTTATCATTTTACACTTGATATTTAAATATTTTGAGAAGAGGTAAGGAGAAAATTCCTTCAGTTTTTGTGCATTTAAAAATGCTCAGATATAATGGATACGAATGTTCGTGACTAAAATTTGTGTTTTGGGTTGTGTTCCGATTCCCCATTGTTGAAGTGGAACTTTGGGATATAAGCTTCTCTATGTATATCCAATTATATGCCATTTTACATTTGAAAGCAGTTGAATAATGTGTTTAAATAAAGAAATGCAGTCTTAACAGTCCTTCTATGCAAAGCATAGATTTGGAATTTGCCTGTGATAGATTTGTAGTTAAAAAATGTATTTATTACTATCAAAAAATGGAATGATACCATTCAAAGTGTAGTCACTCTGGTTCACTGACTTCCCTGAGAGGCTTCACTCAGACTTATAATATTTTAACATACATTTAACAAAATTTTTCAGAAGCACATTGTTTTTCTTTACACAGGCTGTTGTTTATTATTTGGTTAAATGGTGCTCATTGCCATATGAGGATAGTACCTGGGAGCTTAGAGAAGATGTAGATCAAGGCAAGATTGAAGAGTTTGAACGACTGCAGCAAGCAAAGCCTTCCCTGAAACACATGGTAAGTGTACTGCCTGTAATATAACGCTGATTATTTGATGCTAAAAATATCCCAAATGAATATCTCTGCACAAGTTTTATATTGCTGAAGTACTTGTATTTTATTAAGGATGGAAGTAATCCCTATATTGAATTTTTTGTAACATTTCATCTTTGGCTTGTGGTTAACACTCTGGACTCTGATTCAGAAAATTGTGGCTTTAGCTTTGAACTGAGAGTGTGGTTGATGTGGTTTTGGTCTTGTGATACTATTGAATCATCCTCAGAGAAACATTGAAACAGCCTGGAATTGTTGCATTTGTTCAGCCGCATCTGGTTACCCAAATAAACCAGCTTCTTGGTTTATCATTGTGTTCCCAAAATGTTCCTCTCTTCTACCTGTCATAAAGTCAGAGAGTTGCATGTTTGCGATTTAAGAGAGTTTGTGGAACCACTTTTTATGTCAATGTTGGTTGGTTGTCACAGCCCCCAAGTGCAGTATTGTCTTAGAAGAGTGGGTATGCGAGTCAATTCTAGAATGTGATATGTGAGATCCTCTCAAATAAATGATTGGTAACAACAATTAACTTAAATTTGTCTCTAAACCCTGAATCTAATAGAAAACTATAATAATATGAGGTGTACAGAATATTTTGTTGTACTGTTCTGACTGGTAGCTTTGATTGAACATTAGATATGTCTGAACATTCTTGTACAGCATTTAAACAGAAGCCACAAGTATATGGTTAGCTACGTAATGCCAGGGAACCTCGGGAGTCCTAAGTAGAAAATTCAGCCATTAAAGAGCATGAATATTTTTTCTTGTTACTCAAGTTCTTTCTAGTTTAATTCCTGTTCATTTGTACCTATTTTATCAAAGGACCGTCCTCCCGCCACTGCTTGGAAGAAGCTTGGACAATCCAGGGAATACAAGATTGGTAATAAACTCAGGGACTACCAATTAGAAGGTGTCAATTGGCTCCTTTTCAACTGGTATAACAGGTAAGGATTAAGTCCAAAGAGCATGCACATTTTATTTCAGTAAATCAGTCACATCTTGGGTGACCCAGAACAAGGAAAAAAAATTCACCCCATATTAATTTTGACTTTTCAATTGTGTACTAATAAAAACACTTAACCAGCCATTTATATTTGACATAATTAAAGACAGTATTGAGATATTTATCATAGATCCTTAAAACACTCTTGCGTGCTTGCACAAGTCTAAGAGTTTGAATCAGCTTAATTGGAGTACTTAAGATTATGGGTTTTGTGATGTGACTTGTGGAGAAAATTGAAAATAAGTTTAATTTTGGAGTGATTGGTTATATACAATGATTGTTGGAATGGTTTTGTTTCTGATGAAGACATTCCACAACTGCAATTTCTTAGAGATTCAAAATGCTTTTCTCTTGTGTTGACTGCTGTTTATCGTATTTTTGCTTTTCTCATTAAGCACATAATGTTTAAAAGTCTTCTTTTTTTTGTAAGAACATGATATAAAGATAATCATTTCTCAATCCCAGGCAAAACTGCATTCTTGCTGATGAAATGGGTTTAGGCAAGACCATCCAGTCTATTACATTCCTTGATGAAATTTTTCTGACTGGAATCCATGGTCCTTTTCTCATCATTGCGCCTTTGTCTACAATTGCAAACTGGGAAAGAGAATTTCGCACGTGGACAGACCTGAACGTCATCGTTTATCATGGCAGTATGATTAGCAGGCAGATGATTCAACAGTATGAAATGTATTTCCGGGACTCAGAGGTACATTAATTTCCTAAGCTAAAATCCGTTGCTTTTATCCTGTCTGATTTGTCTTTATTTCTTACCATTGGAATCTTTCCAAGAATATGAACTGATCCAAGAACTCGAGAATAATTATTTATCCTGTCTAATCTTTAGTGGCAAAATAAGTACACTGCTGCAAGTTAATATTTTGGATAATTCAAACATCAGGCTGAGCATCGTGCTTTTTGAGTTTTGAGTTTTGGATCCAAGCTGTCTTCACTCCTGTATCTGCCCAACTCAGATTGGCATTGTTTCTGCATTGCAAGTACGTTCAGTGTTCATTTTGCTGAAACTGAGTTTGTTGACTACATTGAGATATTTTTATTCTGGAAAGTTGACCTGGTGGTTTCTTTACTCCAAATAATTTCTTTTTGTTTTAATGTTAAAAACCTACAGAGAATTGCGATGCTAAAATTATGTGGCTTTTGTACTACAGAATTGGTCTTTCCCATTGCGAGCACAGGGCATACTTTATAAGATGTGTTGAAACTATCACCATGGTCATGCACACCAGCAAAGTAAATATCAGATTTTCTTATAAAGCAGATGATGTACATAGTATTCAAGCATCATGTTTTGTTGTAATTAAACCATTGAACGTATTCTGATGGCCCTTGCAGCTTTATCCATTTTGAAAATAGTGCCGGTTCTAAATCCATGTGGTTAGAGATTCCACTTGCTGTCTAGTCTAAGAAAATCGCTGGGTCTTGTACCGACCTGGCTACTGACTGCAATAAAGCCTAGCCAATGAAAGCTAACTCAACGTCACTGTGGAGATTGGTATTGAATTTATGGAAATTAAATAGAAGATGTATGTAATTAATTGTTACTGTTTATGCTTTATAACTGACTGAAATCGTGAAATGTTATGACAGTTGTGAGCATTCTAATTAGCCAGTGTCTCTAATAATCATATGTTGTTACAAGACTCTTTCCAGCTCAGTAGACTGCTATTTGCAAAGAAATAATATTCAGGGTTACAGACTGACAAATGGCACAAATGTGTTTATTTGGTGAGTCATTGCAGATTAATGGGCTGAATGGCTTCTACACAGTAATTTTGTGATCCTATGAGGATTAGGATTTAGCAAGATTATGATGATCCTTGTGATTGAAGAAATATTGGTGTATTTTTAATATTGCGCTAGGATTGATGGAAAAAGTAGTAGCATAATTTTCTTTGAATGGTAAATGAACAGTGCTTGCATTTTTAAATTTTATTCGCCTTTGTCATTTGTTAGTTTTTGGAGATTTAAAAAAAAACAAGATTAAATACTTTCAGAAATGATTAAAACAAAATTCCTCCGCATCTCTCTTAAATGGGCAATTCCTTACTCTGAGATTGTGCCCTTTGGTTCTAGACTCTTTCACAAGGTAGGAGCAACCTCTCCACATCTATCTTGTAAAGTCCCTAAGACTCTTATATGTTTCAAGAAGGCTTCCTCACGTTCTGTTGAATTCCAACGTGTACAAACCAAACCTACTCAGTCTCTCCTCATGAATATTCCTCTATACACAGAATCAATCTATTGAACCCTCTCTGGACTGCCTCCAACACCAGTGTATCTTTCTTTATATAAGGGGATCAAAATTGTTTACAGCATTCCAGGTGTGGTATGACTAGTGTCTTGTGTGTAGTTTTGCAAGATTTCCCTATCTTTAAGTTCCGTTCCTTTCAAATGTTTAATTTGCCTGTCCTACTAGTCATTGAACTTGGTTGCTGTATTGTAGTGATTCATGTACAAGAACTCCCAATGCTTCAATGCTACAGCTTTCTGCAGTCTTAATGAGAAACAAGGAAGTAGCAAAGACATAAAATAAATACTTTAATAGGTTTTCACAGTCGAAGAGACTAGTAATGTTCTGGAAGTAAAAGGGAATTAATGTTCTCGAGAAAATGAGGACACTTATTGATATTCATAATAGTAACAATTAGTACCAGAGAAATTCATGGCATTTAAAGGTTTGGACCTTGTAAATGGATAAATGCAGAAAACTGAATCTCACTGTTCAAGAAAGGATAGAGAAAAAGAGCAGGGAACTATTAGTTGACTTGTTAAGAGAAGTAGAGAAGTGCTCACTACACTCTTATTTATGACAATCATTTGTATGTGCTTTACCTCAAAATAACTGGGCAGATTTACACATGCTTACAAAGGGAAATCATACTTGGCAAATACAAATTTTGTTTTAAGTTGGCACAAGGTGAAAGAGGGGAACCAGTGGATATAGTATATTTGAATCTTTAAAAAATCATTGGAAAGTTGCTGTTCGAACATTATTCACAAAATTAGGGCTACTGCAGAGAGCTGTGGAGTACATTTTTTTTAGATTAGATTAGATTACTTTACAGTGTGGAAACAGGCCCTTCGGCCCAACAAGTCCACACCGACCCGCCGAAGCGCAAACCACCCATACCCCTACATTTACCCCTTACCTAACATTACGGACAATTTAGTATGGCCAATTCACCTGACCTGCACATCTTTGGACTGTGGGAGGAAACCGGAGCTCCCGGAGGAAACCCACGCAGACACGGGGAGAATGTGCAAACTCCACACAGTCAGTCGCCTGAGGCGGGAATTGAACCCGGGTCTCTGCCGCTGCAAAGTAGCAGTGCTAACCACTGTGCCACCGTGCCGCCCAATGATGGAGCAATCTTCAAATACCAAGGCAATGAAGGATCTCTCAAATTTTGGAGACAAGTGTAGCTGAGGTAGACCATCAAACATGATCTCATTGGCAGAGCAGGTATAAGGAGACAAAAGGCCTAGCTTGTCCCTATTCCTTATGACTTTCCAGTCTAAAGATTCTCATTTGTCAATAGTAGGTAGTCCTCATAATTTGCTCTTAATCCTAAGTTTTAGTTGACCTTAGCTGAATTCTGTTAAATGATAATAGAATCCTCCAGTGAACAAGATAAAAATTGAGTTAGTCTGCAAGTGAGGCTGGACCAGAACAATGCAAATCCATAAAAACTTTCCTCTGATGTGACCCACAATCATAATTGACAATTGGTGTGAAAAATAGAATGCTCTACTAATGCTCTGGAAAAAATATTAGTCAATATTTGTATTTTTACAATCTTAGAATGGTTCCAACACAAGAGGCCATTTGGTCCTTTGTCTGTACTGGCCGTCTGAATGAGTAGATCATTCATTCTTGATCAAAACAAATACAGAAAATGCTGGAAATGCTCAACTGATCCAAAACATTAACTCGGATTTGTCTCAACAGAAGCTGCCAGACCTGCTGAGCTTTTCAGGCAATTTCTGTTTCTAATTTCCAGTATCTGCTGAGCTTTTCAGGCAATTTCTGTTTCTGATTTCCAGTATCCGCAGTTCTTTCAGTTCTTATTTAGCAGTCTTGATTGAAATTGGCTTTTATCAGTTAATTATTCTTACAGTTCTTGAGAAGATTTGTTAATTATTCTTCTGGTATGTACTTTGTCTTTTTCCAAAGCCAGCCTGATCCTTACGTTCATTGATCACTGTTCCCTAAATGTTCCCCCACTGACACTTCATCACTTGATTCGCCTCATTAACAGGAATCAGCTCCAGCAGACTTCCTTTCTTATTGGACTGGAAGCATACTAATGTTGAAAATGTGCCTGGATACACTTATCTCTTGCTCATCTCTGCTGTTAACTCCACTACTATCCTAGTCTATGTTTGGATAATTAGAAAGTCCATTATTCTAGCTACTCTATAATTGTTACAGTTCTGTGTTATTTCATTGTAAATTTGTTCCTCTACATCTTACCGCAAGTTTGTGGCCTCCTGATGCCTTTCTGTTTCCCATTCCAATACCATTTGTCACTTGCAACAACCGTCTTTGCACCTTAGTATTCTTCTCTAATCTTACTTCCTGGTTCCAAAACCCCTATCAAGTTTGTTTAAATCCTACCTGGTACCACTAAATTATCGCATTGCACGAAAATTGCTTTTGGTTCTCTTTAAGTGTAACCTGGTGGCCTATATAAATCCCTTCACTCCAGAACTGATCCAGCTATCCTTAAGCCATTTCTTCAGTCATTTCTTTGTCTGCTTTATCCTTCTGTTTCTATACTCGCATGTGGTAGTGGAAGTAATCCAGAGCAAGCACCTTTTGAGGTCTCACTTACTAACTTCTGACCTAAATCCTTAAACCTTGACTGCTCAACCACTTCTCTCCTCTTACCTTTTGTCATTGGTAGAAATCCGGATGGCAATGGTTGTTCAATGCTAACATCTTCCCTTGTCCTTCTGGGGTGCTGAGGACAATTCAAAACAGTAACATTTTTGAATATTTCTGAAGTCATGTTAGAAAATGTGAAAAGTTATTTTATGTTTAATTTTTGGAATTGAAGATGTAAGTAGTGTAGTGGCATAGGGCAGCATTATTTGACAGGCTGTGCGGTGGCTTTGACCATCATCTTAATATTTCCTTTCCGATTTATCTTTTTTTCTAATGATCTATTAGAACACAATTGTCCTGCCTCTTGGATCAGCTTGAGCCAATTATCATGTCAGATACTTAAGATTCTATTCTCAGTCTGAGATTGTCATAGTGGTCAGGATGTAAAGGGCCTGCTTGATATAGGTTCTTTCAGTAAATTCATTGTAATTGTACAGTTGTTAAATGATTTATCTGTAGGTGTACAAATTGAAATGATTTCTTGAGTTATTTGATTGATTTTTAAATTACAGGTCATTACTAGCTTTATGTGGAAAACTGTCTTATGTCAAAAAGAATGTTGAACTCTGATTTTTGTTAATCTCTTAGGGCCGGATTCTTCGGGGAACCTACAGGTTCCATGCCATGATAACTACATTTGAGATGATCCTGGGTGGTTGTCCGGAGCTAAATGTAATTGAATGGCGATGTGTCATTATTGATGAGGCTCACAGACTGAAGAATAAAAATTGCAAGCTACTGGAGGGATTGAAAATTATGAATCTGGTGTGTTACTCAAATCTGCTAATCTGTAATCTAAAATCTGTAAACCTTGAATTGTAGAATCGATCATATATTATCTTATTACACAAAACAACTAAAGCAGAGTCTGATCCAAATGCTGCAGTTCTGGGCAACTTAGTTTGTGCCTGTGATATTTTTTGATTGTTTTGTGCATTACCAATGATTAAGTTTAATCATTAAATAATATGGATAAAGGGATTTTAGACAGTCAAGTTTAGTAGCTAGTACTCAAACTAAAACCTTCAGTTAAAAACATTTAGCCCTTGAGAATTATTTAAATGTAATAACAGTGTCTTATTGGCAATAGTTTACATTCCCAAATTGAACATAGAACTTTTTACCAAATTGCCAATTAATTCACTGTACTTTCCTCTGGTGACTGGCTCAAACTAGGCAAATTCATCATTTCTTTTAAACTGAAAACGGCAGAATATAGACTTCACTTTTGTAGTCATACGTTTTTAACAAGGGCCATTCTATTTCATCCATGGCCATAGTAGTGAGCCCATTATATTCTAGACAATAAGATGTAGGAGCAGAAACAGTCCATTCAGCTCATTCAGTCTGCCCCGCCATTCAATGAGATTATGGCTGATTTGATAATTCACAACTACACTTTCCTTGTATCCCTATGCTTGGTTCCTTAATGATTAAAAATCTGTCTGTATCAGCTTTGAATGTATATAATGACCCAGGCTCTACAGGCTTCTGCAATAAAGAATTCCACAGATTCACCATTCTCAGAAAAAAATTTCTCCTAATATCTGTTTTATATGTGAGATCCCTTATTCTGGATTATGCTAGAATCTCCCACAAGGGAAAAGACCCTCTTTGTACCTACCCTGTCTTGCCTCCAACCTCCCTTTTTTTAAAAAAAGCTTATTTGTTTCATTTATTTCAATCATTCTTCTGATCTCTACTGAGTACAAGCCCAACTTCATAAACTGTTTGCATAACGAAATCCCTCCATAGTTGGGATCAACCTTACGAACCTTCTCTGGATTGCCTTCAGTGCCACTATACCTTTCCTTAGATAAAAGGTCCAAACATTTTCACAGTATTAATAATGCATTTTATACTGGTAAAGGTGATTCTAGGCAAGACTGTTCTTTCTCCTTGGTAAATGATGGCAGAGATATGAAGCTGAAACTTTATTGCTGGAACAGCACAGCAGGTCAGGCAGCATCTAGGGAACAGAAGATTCGACGTTTCGGGCACATGCCCTTCTTCAGGAATGAGCAGAGAGTGTTCAGCAGGAGAAGATAAAAGGTAGGGAGGAGGGACTTGGAGGAGGGGCGTTGGAAATGTGATAGGTGGAAAGAGGTCAAGGTGAAGGTGATAGGTCGAAGTAGGATGGAGGCGGAGAGGTCAAGAAAAAGACTGCAGGTCAG
>NC_057726.1:45502281-45527001 GCF_004010195.1 Chiloscyllium plagiosum
ATCCCTCCAGCCCGGCACTGCCTTCCTGACCTGTAGTCTTCTTCTTGACCTCTCCGCCTCCACCCTACTCCGACCTATCACCTTCACCTTGACCTCTTTCCACCTATCACATTTCCAACGCCCCTCCTCCAAGTCCCTCCTCCCTACCTTTTATCTTCTCCTGCTGAACACTCTCTGCTCATTCCTGAAGAAGGGCATGTGCTCGAAACGTCGAATCTTCTGTTCCCTAGATGCTGCCTGACCTGCTTCCAGCAATAAAGTTTCAGCTTTGATCTCCAGCGTCTGCAGACCTCACTTTCTCCTCAGAGATATGAAGCTCAATTATAAAGAAGAATGCGGGGAAGAAAGGCTAAATTGTATTATACTGAAGTGTGATTCGTGGAATATGAAGATATAGACATATTTCTATTTCAATACAGGAACACAAGGTCCTGCTGACAGGGACTCCACTGCAGAACACTGTGGAGGAATTGTTTAGTTTGCTTCATTTCTTGGAGCCCCTACGTTTCTCATCAGAAGCCACCTTCATGCAGGAATTTGGAGACCTAAAAAGTGAAGCACAGGTATTTTAATCAAAGATCCAGTAATTATGTGTTGATTGAGGGCCACAGGCCAAATTACTTAATTTTTGATGGTGCAATGCTGTTTTGTAATTAAAAATAAAACTACTGTACAGTTTGTGAACTGTGTTGCAAAAGTCTGTAAAAATATCATACTTTGCCAAACTCTTTTGATTAAAGGTTATTGTTCTTTAACTCTGTTTCAGATACTTCCTGACCTGTTGAGTATTTCTAGCATCTATGGTTTTTATTTCCAATTTCTGCAGTATTTAGCTTTTGTTCCGAAAATAATTTCTCGGTCCTCATTTGATTTTGCATTGCCATGGATATTATATTACTAGAATACTAGTACTATACTTGTTAAGGAGTAATAAACTGATAATGAACAATGTGAGTAGTTCACTGTGTATGTTCTGATATTTTAAAGGGTAAAACCTTGAATATTATTTGGGTAATGAGTGGTATCAGTGCAAATCAGAACAATGTTTCAGAATGCACTCCTAGAATCTGGGCTATTATTTTTAACTGTAATATTTTTGGAATTTGGTATGGAAAATACATTTTTTGGAAGTGCCTAGAACTGTATCCCTTCAAACATACAATTTACCCAAATTAAAAATATTTTTAGATCATCTGTTTCCACATTTTACAAGTCCAGTTACTTGAGTAAGGTTTTTTTATTCATTCAATTAAGACTATCACATTGCCATGTGTCTGGAGTCACATGCAGGCTAGACCAAGTAAGAACAGCATCTTTCTTAAAAAAAAAATCAATGAACCAGATGGGAATTTATAACAATACCCAGTAAGTACATGGTCACCATTAGAACAGCATTGTTTTCTTATTTTTATTGCATTAAAATTTTATCATTTGCCTTGGTGGAGTTCAAACCCATGTCCCAAGACACTAGTCTGGATTACTACTCAAGTGACATTACAACTACACCACTGCATGTCCCTGCTGCTAGTGATATTGTTTCAAAAGCAGATTTATTTTCATTTAGTCCTATATCAAACTAAAACTAATTTACTGGGAAGACAGTTGAAGCCCTAACACTGAATTCTTGAATTTTGTTTGCCAGTGCACATTGCATAGCCAGTTTTGAGCTGGTTTTACATTAACTAATCAGGTTTTATTTTGAACCATGATAGAATGTCATATATGTGGCTAGTTCTTGAAGTGAAACAAGTGTGATATTCTGAATGTGTAGTGATCTGACTTCTGTCTAATCATGTTTGTTTCATGTTTTAATTATTAAAATTTTTTAATTTACTGAAATTGGAAATATTAAAATTTTAAATTGATGTTGGATGGGACTGTGTAGAGAAAAGCATGGGTAAATTTGAGTGAGATGACTGTTCAGAAATTTAAGAAAACCTGGTTGAAGCTGTTTCTGAATGCAAATAGATGGTTAACAATTTATCCTGTCTGGATTGATATCCTAATTTTATCTTGCATTGCAACACATGATGGGTCGTTTAAATTTTTTAGTTGAATAACCTGACCCTGTTTCATTCTCCAAGGCTGGAGTTGCAATCTTTGTGCACTGACAGAAACATTATCATCAGTTCTAGAATAGCAGTTAAGGTTGAAAGTGGAACATATGGGTTGCACGGTGGCTCAGTGGTTAGCACTACTGCTTCACAGCACCAAGGTCCCAGGTTCAATTCCAGCCTTGGGCGACTGTCTGTGTGGAGTTTGCACATTCTCCCCGTGTCTGCGTGGGTTTCCTCTGGATGCTCTGGTTTTCTCCCACAGTCCAAAGATGTGCAGGTCAGGTGAATTGGCTATGCTAAATTTCCCACAGTGTTAGGTGCATTAGTCAGAGGGAAATGGATCTGGGTGGGTTACTCCTCAGAGGGTCGGTGTGGACTTGTTGGGCCAAAGGGCCTGTTTCCACACTGTAGGGAATCTAACTATAACCATTGCTGTGTGCAGAAGTTGCTGGAGTCTTAAGTGAGAGATGAATGTTCATTGGAGGCTGATGAATAGAAGAGAAGGTCACCACTCATCACCCAAATAACATTCAAGGTTTTTCATTGCCTCTGTTTAAACGTGCTACTACTTCTAACCCTATTATAGTGTTAGGTAAAACATTGTGAAGGAGGAAGAGAGATTTGACTTCCTTGTTTGTATTAGACTGATATCAACATAAAGTTCCTGCACGACTCTAGCTGCTAATGTTTATGGAACTGAGAGTGTAGTGAAGGCCACCACTGATCAAATGATTAGGAATAGTATACTGTATTTCATTGTTTAAGTCTTATATCAGACACAAGTACTTGAAAGCAATGTGATCAAAGATGTGTTCAAAGAGGAAGAAATCTCTTAACTGTGAATATAGTTTTATGGTGTCACTGTTTATTCAGAGTATTCTGTAATATTAAGTTGTTGAAACCGCCCTTTTTCTTTTACTTACGAGTAGATGGTCAACAAAGTAAGCAGCAGTTGGTTTCGAGGGGTTTTAAGGAAAATGGTTTTGCCCAGAGAATGGTGGGAATCTAGAACTCACTACCTGAAAGGGTGCGAGAAGTAAGAACCATGGGCAACATTTAGTTAGCATGCGAAATGCCATAGCATACAAGATTATGTGTGGAAGGGCCTCTTTCTAATACGGAGGACTCATCCTGACACTATGACTTTTTCCCTTTCCTTTCCTTGCTTGTTCATCATTTTCATACTTTTAGATCTGTAATAAATTTTGTATATAGTATTGTTCATGAGATTTCTGATTTTAACTGAATGAAATTCTGGTTGTAAGCACTTCTCCATCCAAATCTATGCATCTAGACAGACGAGGTATGTTCCTAACAGCATACATTATTTTATTTCAGGTGCAGAAGCTTCAGGCAATACTGAAGCCAATGATGCTGCGACGTCTGAAGGAGGATGTAGAAAAGAAGCTTGCTCCAAAAGAAGAGACAATTATTGAAGTAGAATTAACCAATATTCAGAAGAAATACTATCGTGCAATCCTGGAACGAAACTTTGCTTTTCTGTCCAAAGGAGCTGGTCAGGCAAATGTTCCTAACCTGATAAACACGATGATGGAACTCAGGAAATGCTGTAATCACCCATATCTGATAAAAGGTAATAAATTGCTTACTTTCTATGACTCTTTAATTGTTTTATTTAATTGCCGAAAGCAGTAAATTTTGTTTTTGCACTCTCTGTCCAATTTCACAGATGTTTTCCTTTCAGGTACATCAATTTTGGCTGAACTTGCATTTTTCTTGAATCTAAGCCTGCTTTAAATTAATTACTACAGTTATTTCAGTGACATTATAATTTTTTAAACTGGTGGGTTTTTCATAATTTAAATTTTCTAGAAAGGTTTTTTCTGTCAATCTACTGTTTCACAAATGGCTGAGGCTGATGTAATTGATTCTTGTCAAACTAATTTTTAAAACATTAGTTTGGTGCATTAATGAGTTAAATTGGTGGTGATACAAAACTTTTTCTCAAAATATTTCACCAATGCTTTTTTAAGTCAGGTTTTCGGTTTGCTGGCTGAGCTGATTGGTTTGTTTTCAGACGTTTAGTCACCATGCTAGGTAACATCAGTGAACCTCTAGTGAAATGTTGGTGTTCTGTCCCACTTGCTATTTATGTGTCGTGGTTTGTTGTGGTGGGTGATGTCATTTCAGGTTCTGTTTCTGAGAGGTAAATGAGGTCCAAATCTATATGTATGTTAATGGCGTTCCAGTTTGAATGCCAGGCGTCCAGGAATTCCTGTGCGTGTCTATGTTTGGCCTATCCCAGGATGGATGCATTGTCCCAGTCGAACTGGTGTCCTTCTTCGTCTGTGTATATGGATACCAGTGATAGTTGGTGCTCATGTGTCCTGGTGGCTAGTTTGCTGCCAGTTTGTCCAATGTAATGTTTATTGCTGTACTTGCAAGGTATTTTATGTATTATGTTTGTTCTGCTGGCTATGGATATGGGTCCTTTAAGTTTGTCAGTTGTTTTAGCGTGGTAGTGGGCTTGTGGGCTACCATGATGCTGAAGGGCCAGAGTAGTCTGGTGGTCATCTCTGAAATGTATTGATGTATGATGGGGTTACTAGAGTCTCTGGGCATGTTGTGTCTTCCTGTTTAAGTCCGTTGTGCAGGAATAGGCGAACTGCGCTTATCGGGTAACAGTTGTTCCTGAATACGTTGTATAGGTATTTCTCCTTGGCTTCTCGCAGTTCCGTGGTGCTGCAGTGTGTTGTGGCTTGTTTGACAACAGACATTACATTGGACAAACCAGCAGCAAACTAGCCATCAGGATATATGAGCACCAACTAGCCACCAAAAGATATGACCAACTATCACTAGTATCCATACACACAAACGAAGAGAGGCACCAGTTCGACTGGGACAATGCATCCATCCTGGGACAGACCAAACAAAGATACTTGCAGGAATTCCCAGAAGCCTGGCATTCAAACTGGAACTCCATTAATAAACATATAGATTTGGACCCCATTTACCAACCTCTCAGATACCGCAACAGAAATGATGTCACCCGCCACAACCAACCAAGGCACATAAATAGCAAGTTGGACAAAACACCAACGCTTCACCGGAGGGCTCGCTGATGATGTTACCTAGCCTGATGACAAAATGTCTGAGAACAAACCCACCAGCTCAGCGAGCAAACACACAATCTGAGCTACAAGTCTCCTCCAAGATATCAAACACTTTTTAGTGGTGGAAGCATAGGTGAGGATAAAATATTTGTATATATTAAAGATGCAGTAACTCCATTTTATTTTTGATGCTTGCAATAAGATACAACTATACTATTTAAATACTATGTATAATACTACAATGCTATTCAAATCATATGTATAAAACTTTAATCGATTTGTGCATGTTTATCCTTTGACATCAAGTCAATTTTTTGTTTTAAAAACTTTCTTTAGCCAAGGCATTAACAGTAAAAGGAATCAGTAAGCTCGATCAATTTATAGCCGAACATTTGAACTAAACTTTCAGATCCTTGTTTCCTGCAGGCAAAAATTGCAGTTCAACTGATTTTCTTTTCCCTATTTGGAAAGTGAACTCGTAATTAAATATCTTTGTTATTTCAGTCAAGTCCAGTGGCAAACTGAAAATGTTGTGCTGTCAAGGACTAATTGTGGTAATTAAGGTATCCCAAGAAATATTTGATTTTTTAATTCACTCGTGTGCTCTGGGCATCACTGGCTAGGCTAGCATTTATTACTTGTCTCTAGTTGTCCTGAAGAGGTAGTGATGAGCTGCCTTCTGGTTGTAATGAGAGGTAGAAAATCTGAGGGTGCAAAGACTGTTATTAGATTCATCTTTATTGTAACAGTATTAGGCATTCAAGAAATAGGATCAAGAGTAGGCCAAACAATTCCTCGAACCTCCTCCATCGCCATTCAGTACAAACATAGCTCCTCTGATTCAGGTCAATTTTCCTACCTGCTCCTGATATCCTTGAATGATGGAATATAGACAGACCTTTGTGAGAATTCTCCCAAAGGTTCATAACTTTGAGAAGATATTTCTCCTCATTTCTGACCTAGATGATCAATCCCTTGTCCTGACACACTCCCTTATTGTTTTGCATTCCTCAACCAAGGGAAATAATCTGCATCTACCCAATGTTTTTTAAAAATAAGCAAATTACAAGCTATTTTCTCTAGAGCTAATTTTGACTTTAGGAGAAATCAACAATATTTATAAAATAATTGGAATTAAATTTCTTTATTTTGTGCCCATTTCCTATTTAATGGAAGTCTAAGTATTTATCTCTGGCAAATGTGATTGGCAGTAGTTAACTTATGTGGTATGATGCTACTAAAGTCTTTTAATTGCCAATTATATTGTGAATTATGGTATGCAAAAGAGGATCACGAGAACCGTTTTTTTGACCAAGTTAGAAATAATATCTTTTGACTCGTAGAGCACTGATCCACTGTCTTCTAATATAGAAGACTGGAAGGATTCTTGATATGCGAACCTTTATAAAGAGAAGAAAAGTTCCAAGCTTTAATTTTCAGGACATCTCAATCCTTGTTACTTCCAAGGAATGTTTACAATGTGGTGAAAAAAGGTTTAGGTGCGAAATTTGAAAAGTGTGTCTCATTGTTACGGAAGAGTAACTTTTTTTCTGCCTGTGAAAAATATTGCAATATTGGAACACAATGAAATGTTCAGCTGTCAATTTTTTGTAGCATTTCAATAGATAATAGAATAAATATTACAATAAGTTGAGGTTTTATTGGTTTTGGGTATTTTCCAGTAACAATCCATAAAGACTCAAAGCATTCATGTTGCAAAGGCTAGAATTCAAGAGCAGAGATGAATTTCTGAGACTGAATGTGGTCATATTGCACTTGGAATGTTGTAATCAGTTTTGGGTCCATATCTAAGGAATGGTCCCAGCAATGAAGAACTTGTTGTATGAGGATCCATTGAGGACTCTGGGTTTGTATTCGATAGAGTTTAGAAGGATGAGGGGCGATGTCTCATTGAAAGTTACAGATTACTGAGAGACCTGGATAGAGTAGAGGTA
Source organism: Chiloscyllium plagiosum (assembly GCF_004010195.1). Lineage (NCBI taxonomy): Eukaryota > Metazoa > Chordata > Chondrichthyes > Orectolobiformes > Hemiscylliidae > Chiloscyllium > Chiloscyllium plagiosum. The sequence continues at coordinate 45,509,371 of NC_057726.1, forward strand.
GAGGACATGTTTCCACTACTAGGAGAGACTGCGACCCGAGTGCACAACCTTAGAATGAAGGGATGACATCTTAGAACTGAGATGAGGAGGAATTTCTTTAGCTAGGTGGTAGTCTTCGTTGCTTTTGATTTTCATTTCATAGCAGTATGGTTGTTTCTTGCATCCAATTCAAATCGCATTTATTGGAATCTAAAACTTGGTCCAAACCTGTAGCATAGCAGTACACAGGCAACAGGAGCAGCAATTTTTTTTGCTTTTGTTAATTACTTATCACAGTTGCATTTGCCACTTTCACATCACTCTTGGTTATGGAAATACTCAGCTGATAGATGCTTTCCCAAACACTAAAATCCTAACTATTGATGAAGTAATGTTTTAAAAAATTCTGGTACCCGTTCAGTAGAATGCCAGCTTGCATTTATAAACCAAATTTACTCATCTCAACTTTGAAGACTAACGATTTGATTTTTAAAAGTGCTTGAACCATTCCTATGTTTGTAAATACACAGCATGTGACTTGCTGGTACATCCTTTCTGAATGATAACTATCCTTACGACACAGACCGTTCAAAAAGAAGAATTAGTTGACATTGTTTTTTAAAACAAAGCAATTGGAGTGTGGTAAAAAAATCACCCAATCCATTGTGTCAGTACTGACTGCTTTTCATCAACCCTGTAGGCTTGTAAGAAACCCCTCATACCTCTATTAAAATTGGGGATTTCTGTTGCTGCTAAACTTTCTAGCAATTGCGAATTCAAGATTTTTGAATTATTGCTGTTGACAGTGGAAAATGTTTTCATTTCAATGTGTTAATTTGTTATTTCAAAGTCGTTAGCTTAAAACACTCTCGCATGCAATCTGTAACTAATAATCCTGTATTAGTGGTGTAATGGAATGTGTTCTGTAAAGTTATTTCAGTCTGATTAAAACAGCAAGTTTAATATCACTGGATGGAGATTATTTATTGAGTAATGTAATCAAACAAATATGAATCCAAGATAATGTGTCCTTTTGGCATACTAGGTGCTGAAGAAAAGATTCTGGGAGAGTTCAGAGAGATGCACAATCCAGTTGATCCAGTCTTCCATCTGCAAGCTATGATTCAGTCATCTGGTAAACTTGTCTTAATTGACAAGCTGCTCCCAAAGATGAAAGCTGGTGGTCACAAAGTTCTCATCTTCTCCCAGATGGTGCGCTGCCTTGACATACTTGAGGACTATCTTATTCAAAAAAGGTACAGGTTAAGATATGCAAGTATCTTAATTTTTTTAAAATTAGGTTTGTTTGCATAACTAAAGCTCTATTTTGAGCACAAAGCTATATCTCTGAATTAAAAGATTTGAGAATCTCTTGTTTCACGATTGTTGGTCTCATGCTTCTAGCAGTATTTTCCACGACAGTTACTGCATTTTAATAAAAAAACTGATATTTCAAAATTTGAGTTTTATTGGCATTTATAAATATGGGCTTGTTCATGAGTAAAAATTTCCTGAAACTTAAATTGTTTTTGATTGATTGATTGTTAATGCATCATTGAGGATTTTTGTTAGTAATGCCATAACAAGAGAAATAATTCACAATATCCAAATTAGAGCAGTCAATATCCACAAGGAAATATGAGGAATTAGGTCAATAACCTTTTAAAGTATAATTGATTGTAAGCTTCTTTCTGGATCACATACTATTTTAGAACATTTGAGAGTCATTGTCAGGAACAACGTTCACCATTTTACGTACTTGCAGATACATTCTTATGCACGTTTTATGATGCTCATAGTATGTAAAAATTGTTTACTTACAGTACAGCATAATGTACTTGGTGTAAAAACAGCAAAGTAGCCTAGAAATTACTTTTCATACATACTTGGAAAACCTAGTATTTGCATTCTACATTCCACCTATTCAACACAGAGCAGTAGCGTATTTATTTTACTTTATCATACAAGAGTAGAATGTGAAATATCTATAAACCTGCTAAAAGAATTTTGGCTTGAAAGCCAAAATAATAAATTTCAAATTACAAGAAAATGCACAAATAAAAAGTCAAAAATCAATGAGCTTGGCTTTTGCAAAATAAATTTCACAGCTTCAGCCCTCTGACCTGTTCAGTGATTTCTGAACTAAACGCAGTTGTGAACTGCCCTTTTGTATTTGAGGATTTTGTTTTGCAATTTAAAAAAAATGGAAGGTATGGGTACCCCATATCACACTGTATTTAGGCCCTCACCTTCACGTCATGTTTTTTCTGAGTAGGCAGCCACTTTCTTGATTAACATGCATGACAATTGAATACACCCAAACTTTAGCCAAGAAAGGAATATAGTATGTAATTCATGCAAGTCAACATTAAGCTAGTTAGCGAGTTTGGGGAAGATTTGTAGCTTAGGTGGAGGTTCTGAATGTAAGTTTGCTTGCTGAGCTGGAAGGTTCATTTTCAGATGTTTCGTCACCACACAAGGTAACATCATCAGCGAGCTTTCAGTGAAGCACCGGTGTTATGACCTGCTTTCTATTATGTGTTTAGGTTTCCTTGGGTTGGTGATGTCATTTTCTGTGGTGAAGCATGGCATTCCAACCAGAACTGTATCAACAAACACATTGACTTGGACCCCGTTTACCAGCCTTTGAGAAAAATAACAGGAAATGATGTCACTAACCCAAGGAAACCTTAGCACATAAATAGAAAGTGGGTCATAACACCAGTGCTTCACCAGAGGCTCACTGATGATAATGTTATCTCGTATGGTGACGAAATGTCTGAAAATCAACCTTCCAGCTCGACGAGCAAACTTACATCCATTAAGGTAGTGTTTTATTCCCTTGTCACAAATTGATTCAGCACAAATTTGTACATATAATTTTCCAACATTATTAGTTTTGCAACTCTGTCTAGAAATTTAGAATGTTGAATTAAGTGTTTTCTTATGGAATATTATAAAATATTACTCTAGTTTTGGATATTTCTTGATGTGGGTACCTAAAATAGCATGTGATCTTTACCCACCCTGTCTGTTTGACAATAGTACAAGGGGTTTGTTTGGGAGTAAAGGAAATTTCTAAAAGAGCTTGTTGAGGTGCAGCTAAATTTTTTTTGTCTCCTCTTTACATGAAGGTTTGTTTAATGCATGGAGCAGAATCAAAAATATATTCTTTATTAATGTGCATGCAATTTTACCCACAAAACGTCTAATCCATTTTTCAAACCTGTTATCCAAGAACTTGCAGTCAAAAATACAGAATAGGCTCTTAGAAAATGGATCCTGAAATTGCAGTAAAGTTAATTTTAAGTCTTTTCAATGATATGACATATTGAATTAATGTTATGCTGTATATTTTTAGAGCGATCAACACACAGGTTCTGTGCCATCACTTGCTGCACCTCATATTGCTACAAAACAATTGTCAATGTGCAGTACGTTTGAGAACAATAGTATGTCAATAGCCAAATTAAAGTTAAAAAATTACTCTCAGAATCAGTACACACAAGTATATTTTTATGAGCAATTATTTGCATGGTTGACTAGGCTGAATGACCTACTCTTGTCCAATGCTTTTTGCCCAAGTCGCTGCTTTAGGATGATCTATTACAAAAGAAAATTTCAGGAAGTTAATGATCTAGGATAATTATTAAATAAGAGCAGTACTAAGTGTCTTTTAATCTTTTGTGGACTTTTTTTGGGCACCTGGCTGATTGTACATTTTAATGCTTTCCTGCCAGTGCACAACATATTATTTATTCACACACTTTCAAAGAATTGTTGAGCTTGTTTTCTATGTGACATTTATGTAAACTCTTAATTGGATTAGGCTGAAGAGCAGCCACAAAGGAACCTCACTCATATTTGCATGTCATCTATTAATTTCTTAATTCTATGTTGACATGACCAGCTGCAGAGCTCATTTTTTAATATAATGTGGTTTGTAAAGACATATATCTTGTAAATGCTGAAATTAGGCTCTACTCTGAATGAAAATAGATTATGTTTACTGGCAGATTGCCAATGCTATATCCATTATTACGCGAAGAAAACAACGTTTCCCTGAAGAACTGATTTGGAGATGCATTGTGATTTGACAGCTTTGATATAATGTGGATGCAGAAGGCTGCATATTGTTCTGTACAACATCGTAGTTACTTGGTTCGACTCCTTCACTTCTCCCCACTTCTTAATAATTGATTCAGTGGTTATTATTCGTAGTTATTTAGTATTTAACTCATGCTCAATGAAATCTGATTTCTCAATTTTTAAAATTAAGTGGACAGAATTATAAGGAACATTGAGTTCATTTGTGTACAATATAGAAAAGTAGCCCGTTGGTCAAAATTGGATTGTGTACAACATGTATACAAAGGGACCTCACTATTTTCAATTTCTGTTTCTTTTTGGACAATGGATGACACTGTCTAAATTGTTAAACTCACTTCAAAAAGATATTACTCAAAAATTAGTAATTGTCAGAGTGTGCTTAAGTCCTTGATGCTTTAATACTAAGAAGGAAGGTTTCTTTCAGTATTTAGGAGAATGCCAGATGGGATGGGAGAAGTAGAAACTGGCAGAAGTTCACAGGTAGACTTCATGCCTTTTTTTTTCATTTTAAAAATAATTTCAAAATGAATTGTAAATTATCAAAATATAATTACATTTTGATTTAAAAAAAAACTTTGCCAAGTTGTTAATGTTTCAATGGGCACACAACACTACCTGGTTTGGAGACTGTCCAAGGAGATTAGATTCCCTACAGTATGGAAATAGGCCATTGACTCAACAAGTCCACACTGACCCTCTGAAGAGTAATCCACCCATATCCATTTCTCACTGACTAATGAACCTTACACTATGGGCAATTTAGCATGGCCAATTCACCTAACCTGTACATCTTTGGAGTGTGGGAAGAAACCGGAGCACCCAGAGGAAACCCACACAGGCACAGGTAGAATGTGTAAACTCCACACAGACAGTTGCCTGAGGCTGGAATCTAACCCGAGGCCCTGGTACTGAGGCAGCAGTGCTAACCACTGTGACACTGTGCTGCCTCTTGGAGGAAGAAATGGACTGTCTGTTTTGGAACTCCAGCATGGAATGTTTTGCACTTAGTCAGAAACAAACAGTTTGTATGATGAAAAAAGCATGAAAGTAATTTAACTGGTAGGTGGTAATATTGCATACATGCAAACTTGTGCAAAATAATAGTTTAAATGTTACCATTTCACTTGGAATAACTTGAATGTGCCTATCCCATACGAAGATAATTAATGTAGAAATGTAGAACTCTTCAGCTTACAAGAAAGATAAAATTGTAATCAATTTGCCGTGGTACTTAAAGCCAGAAATGTATGGTGAGTGAAAATTTAACTTGTAGCGGAGTGTAATTATGATGGACTGTTTAATCAGTAAGAAATAAATGATTAATTGTAGCTTGGTAATGTCTTGTTTAAGATAATTATAGCAATTAATCAGAGTGGAAAATAAAGGGAGAGCCAGAATTACCACTAATTCTAACCCTCAACAGGTGAAGACACTTTTGAACAGATATACATTTTCTTCTTTAATTTATCCTAATTACATTTCAAATCTGATAATCAATATAATTTCAAATATAAAATGGAGACTAAACTAATTAAGTTTTTAATTATTTGCTGATCTATAGCTCACTGTTCGGATGCATGTTTATTAATATTTTGGGGTTTAGCTCAAACTTAAAGATGTCTGATTTCTCAATTTTCAAAATTAAACTAGTGGATAGGATTAGAAGGAACATTTAGTTGAGTTCATATGTGCATATTGATAAACAAGGAACCTATTGATTAAACCTGGATTGTGCGCAACAGTTGGGACCCCACTATTTTCAACTTCTGTCATAGACCTGTTTAATTTACTGGAAGTAAAATTGAAAAGCTTTGAACTTTTGACTGATGCATTAAATGATGTAGTCACGCATGCAATATAGTGTTGCATAATCTGCTCAAGTGTGGTTGTAGCTTCTCACTCATTAGAACAGAAGCAGATTAGATTTTGAATTTTACCTTGTACCAGTACAAAATCTAACACTGTGGTAACTGTCAGATCTCTTGCAGTATAACAGGACTCCACCAGATCCAACGTCTTCAACCATAATTTTAAAGTTTAAGAAATCTAATGCGTTTGGGCACATGCTTTTCCATTATAGATTTTGCAGCTATGATGGTATTTTCCATTTTGTTGTATTAAGATTCCAGTATAAATCTGAGATTTGATTACACAGAGGTAATGTAAGCCCTTGTAGAAGAGAGTGCATGTTTGCTTGCTGTGTCATAATGTCTTTGAGGTTTCAGATTATTTATTCTCCTTACATGTCTGTGACACTTTTTAAAGTTGCCTAGAGTTTACATCTCACTCTGAGTTTTTATACAACTTGAGAGTTTAGAGTCAGAATTTGTACGACATGGAAAGAGTCCCTTCAATCCATTGATGACTGACTTGGACACGCATCCATCTATTCTAGCCCAGCTTCCAGAAATGGGCTAGAATTGTGGGCGGCACGGTGGCACAGTGGTTAGCACTGCTGCCTCACAGCGCCAGAGACCCGGGCTCAATTCCCGCCTTAGGTGACTGACTGTGTGGAGTTTGCACGTTCTCCCCGTGTCTGCATGGGTTTCCTCCGGATGCTCCGGTTTCCTCCCACAGTCCAAAGATGTGCAGGGTCAGGAGAATTAGCCATACTAAATTGCCCGTAGTGTTAGGTAAGGGGTAAATGTAGGGGTATGGGTGGGTTTCGCTTTGGCGGGTCGGTGTGGACTTGTTGGGCCGAAGGGCCTGTTTCCACACTGTAATCTAATCTAATCTAAAAATGGGCCCATACCTGTGAATGCTTCCTCCAAGGAAGGGCCAGATAATGTATAAGAAAATGAAGAGCTTGCAGTTCCATGCAGTCCCTTTAATAGCTGTACAGAGGAACCTAGATTATCTGGCAAGATCACAAAGTCCCGAGTTGGCTAAACTATGTTATCTGGCATTTTGATTATCCAGAATTCGATTAACCGAATGAAATACTCCCTTTCTGTGAACTTCAGATAATTGAGGTTCCTCTGTACTCCAAAGCGCTTTACAGCCAAAAACTGATTTTTTTGAAGTGTTATGACAAGGATGGCATCCATTGACACACAGCAAAGTCCAATAAATGACCATGTGATAATTATTGATTTGACTAAATATTGACCAGGACAAGGGAGAAACCTCCTGCAACATTTCCTTGAAACTCTATGGGTACTTGGTCACTTAGCGGAAATAACGCTGTACAGAGAGCAAACACGTCAAATGCGAGCAGAACCCTCCACATTTGACTCTGGCACAGTTTTACAAACCCAATTGTAAATTGACACTACCTAGTTGAGAACCCAACTATAGTTGTGCAGCTAACAATTTGATCCTGGTTTAAAATGCAGGTTTCTAATATTTCAAAACAAAATTGTGAATGAATTTTCTTCAAGCCCATCAAGATTTCATAGGTATTGCATGGCTGGAGCTGTTAAGTGTTCATGTACAGAAGTCTGATTCTTTGAATAAAGAATTGGATTCTGTGTCTTTGCAACATTCTGTTGTCGTGACATGGTATCAAAATAATGTTTATACTTTAACAGCAAATAATTCCAAACATATCAAGTTGTCAGTTCTAAAAGAATCAACATGGTTAGAACTAAGCAATTTATTCAGTCAAAAAGGAGGAAATTCACCAACAAGGTCCCAATTTGCTAATTCCTCTAAACGCACTTTTGGTTGATCACAGAATTATGTAAGCTTTGACTCCTTTGCCTGCCTTATGGCATAGTGACGTTGTAATATTCAGTTTTTTATTAAGACAATTTGTTTGTGTTGTTAATAATCTTTGGATGTATTTGAATATTTTGGACAAAAATAAACATATCAATGATTTATAATATATCAGTGTTGTAATTTATCGGTGTCCTTGTTGACCATTTTCATGATTTTGTTGCAGTCATTTCAGTCTTACTGTAGATTTAATAAGATATAAAGCACACAATATAAAAGTTTGAATTAACAGAAACCAAATATGAGAATGTATGCAAGAAAAATATTTCTAAGTAAATAAAGAATGTTTTAATAATTTTTATTCTATGTATAATTTTATTTACAGGTATCCGTATGAGCGTATTGACGGGAGAGTTCGAGGAAATTTACGACAAGCAGCAATTGACCGATTTAGCAAGCCTGACTCTGACCGCTTTGTGTTCTTACTGTGTACAAGAGCTGGTGGATTAGGCATTAATCTAACAGCAGCAGATACTTGTATCATATTCGATTCAGACTGGAATCCACAGAATGACCTCCAGGTAAAGAAAAACTATTTTAGTGATAGGTTAAGTACAGTTTAGAAATTAGGTACCATTAGAAATAGACAATAATGTAAAAAGAAAGTAAACTTTCTTTTGCTTCATTAAATAAATAAGCATTGTAAAATTGTATTGAGGAAAGTCTAACTAAAATAAGTAAAGCCTCCACTTGTTAAAAAGAAGCAAAGCTATGTTTATTCAAGTTACTTGATGCATATCATTTGTTTCCATTAGCCATAATAGAATCAGTCAAACCCTCTACCAGTCCTGGGAAGACAAAGCATAAGGCTTAGTGAGCAAAGTTGAATTTTAGGATGTGAATAGACTATTTAACAGGGTGTAAATCAAACCGCAAAGTATCAGAAGTGAAAATGCACAAGATCCCACTTCCCTGAAATAAAATCGAAGACTATGGATGCTGGCGATCTGAAAGAAACAGAAAGGCTGGAGAAACTCACCAGGTCTAGCAGAATCTGTGGAGAGAGAATCAGAGCTAACGTTTAGAGTCTGATGTGTTTCCTTCAGAAAACATTCTTTGAAAAAATTTAAGTTCTGAAGAAGAGTCATACCAACTCAGAGCTTAACTTTGTTTCTCTCTCTACAGATGATACCAAGCCTGCTGAGTTTCTCCAACATTTTCTGTGTGTCCCTGAAACACCTGGATAGCGAGTGTGGGAGTCAGTAGCTAGAATTAAACAGCACTGATCAGCCAGCTCATTCTAGATGCAACTTGGTTGTGCAAGGCCTTTGTGATTTCTATCCCAAGAAGGTCTACAGTCACTTGAAACCCAACAAGCAACAAATAGGAATAGGTAAATTAGCAACTCCAATCTGTTCTGCTATTTGGTCAGATCAAGGCTAATATGTATCTCAATTCCATTTTACCCTCCTTGCCCAATTCTTTATATACTCTGACTCTTACCCAGCAAATATCTATTGAACTCAATCTGGAATTTCAATTAATCCAAGATCCACAGCCCTCGGGGGAGGGAGTTCCAGATTTCCATCACTTATGTGATGACGTGTTTATTATTTCATTACCTAATGATATGTCTTTAAATTTTAAAATTATCTTTTAAAGCTGGATTCAACACCCAAGAAAAAACATTTCTGTCTTGTCAATTTCCTTAATTATTTTAAATACTCTCATTAGCTCATCCTCAATTTTCTAAACCAAAGGAACGGTACGCAAAGTGTACACACACTTAACCACACCCTCCAAACTTGGAATGGTGGAGAATCATTTAAATCATATCGAAAGTAAACTGCTCCCCTCTTTTTGTCACACTATGCCTGTTCAATTCAAGTGTCGTCTAGTAATTTGATCAGTAAGGCTAAAATGATTTCAGCATAAAGTAAACTGCTTTGATAATGAGGACCAGAAATTTCATAATGTAAGTTGCCTAAACAGGTTTTTGATCTTGTAATTCAGCCAATAGCCACAAGGCCATTGAAGAAGCGTCATAATTATTTTTGTATAGAAATGTTAAGTAAAGGTTTTCATACTGATTCCACTGCACAGTAATGCATGTCTGCATTTGCTGATGTTGATGACTGGATTCGGCTTTGCTGTATTAACTCTCCTTGTCAAACAGCAAGGTCAAATGTGAAAACAGGCCCATCAAATGATTGTGCCTTTTTGGAGCTATGCAGAGCAAAAACAGTATTAATTCTTCAAAAAAAAATTCACTTCAAGCATTTCTATTAAATAACAATGCCTTAACTAGTAAAGAGTCTGTCTTCCTCACATTTTGTGGAGTTGTACTATAGTTACTGGATATTTTACATCACTGTAGGGAAAGTGGGCAAATTGATATGATGAAGTATATGTTGCTCTCCTAATTTTCTAATGTTTAAAATCTGTGATGCAATAGCACACTAAATTATCTTTTCATTAAAGGCTCAAGCTCGATGTCACAGGATTGGTCAGAACAAAGCTGTAAAAGTTTACAGACTAATAACTCGGAATTCGTATGAACGGGAGATGTTTGACAAGGCGAGTCTGAAGTTGGGTCTTGACAAAGCTGTGCTGCAGAGTATGAATGGACGGGAAAACAATGTTGGTGGGGTACGTAATGAAAATATTAATTTTAATTCCTATGCGAAATGTCACATGATGTCCTGAAGTACTTACAATGGAGTGACTAGTCAGATTAATGATACAGTTCATCATTGAAGCTAATTAGTGTTCAATACAAATATGAGGCCACAGATACATTCTGTTTTGTTCAAAAGGCGCACAGTCTGGAGGCAGTCAGTCCATGTGACATTTTATCAGTTCCTACTTCAGAAATAGAACCAGTCTGACTCAAGGTTGAGATCCAGAAGGACTCTAACCTCACACCTTTAATGCGTCATCTGAGCTAAGATGTCACTTTTTTTGAATAAAACCTTCAGTTACCTCAGGAATGTGACTTGAAAGAAGTTCTGGGATTTACATATTAATGAATCGAAACCTGCAACCCCAGTCTAAGTGATGAAAGATTCAATAACAATCTAGGTTTGTTCAATATGTCACATCGGTTGTATGACATTTTGATCTTCTACGATAAATTCTGTGTCCTATGATCCTGCCCCACCTGACGAAGGAGCAGCACTCCAAAAGCTTGTACTTCCAAATAAACCTGTTGGACTATAACCTGGTGTTGTGCAAATTTTAACTTTGTCCACCCCAGTTCAACACCGGCACTTCCACATCAGAATCCAGGATGTCACAGAGTGGCTGCAGGGTTTTTTGAAGAAGGAGGGTGAACAGCCAGGGTCATGATTCATGTTGGAACTAATGACATAGGAGCAAAGAGAAATGAGGTCTTGTAAGCAGACTTTGGAGAATTAGAGGGGAAGTTGAAAAACAAGACTTCAAAAGTAGTAATCTCCAGATCACTCCCAGTGCCACACCAGAGTGAGTATAGGAATAGAATGGTAGAGCAGATGAATGCATGATGGAGAGAGAGCATTAGATTCCTGAGGCATTTGGACCATTTTTGCGGAGGTGAAAATTGTACAACTTGAACATCTAAACTGAACAAGAGTCCAGAGGGAAGACATGCTGAAATGGAATTAGAAGTTAAAACAGAAGTGGGTTAGTCTGGTTGGCAAAGTAAATATAGGCTAGATAAGAAAGAAGTTGGTTCAGCCAGACTAAATAGAATATATTTTAATGCAAGGAGACTGTGGAATAAGATGGACAAGCTGAGGGGATAGGCACATAGTTATGGTAACAAAACCAAAACAGACTTGACTGATAGATGTGCAGGATTGGTACCTGGATATCAGATATTCAGACAAGTTAGAGGGAGGATGGAGGGAAGGGAGAGTGTGCGCTGCAATATTCTTCAAGGAATCAGTTGTGGATGGTGGCAATAAGGAGGGGTGATACCTTGGAAAACTTATCAAGTGAGGAGATATGGGTGGAAGTAAGAGAACACGAAAGGACCAAACATGCTGTTGGATGTATGCTATCTGCCTGAAAACAGTCAAGGATTAGTAAAGGATCAAATACATCAAATTTCAGAAGTGTAAGAATGATATGACAAGTAATAGAGGATTTTAATTACTCATATATTAACTTAAATGGTTTTATTGTGCAAGGTACAGAGGGAGAAAAATTTGTACATTGCATCCAAAAATGGAGGGGACAACTGTGGACATAATATTCAGAAAGGAATCCAGGTGTTGGAAGATGTATCAGTAGATTCATATGTCATTTTGAAAATATGACTCTGTTTGATTTAGGTGGTTGTGGTAAAGGTTAAGATAGGGTGGGTATAAAATGCTAAATGGAGGAAAGGGCTCTTTATATCCCTTGTCATCTGTGGTTCTTTGATTTTGAACAAATATATTCTGTACACTCACTATTTACTCCTTGAGTGCCCCTTCTGTTCTGACACAGATTTATATGCAAGTAACTGCTCTTAGTGCACTTGGGCCCAATTGTTACTGTTCTGTGGAGGTAACCCAGAGTGTTGATGAGGGCAATGCATTTGACATGTGCCACATGTGCCAAATGTATGGCATTTGATAAAATCCATCATGATGGACTTGTCAAGAAAGTAAGAGCTCGTGGAATCCAAGGCAAAGTGTTACATTAGATCCAAAATTGCTGAGAGGCAGGGAGCAGAGGGTGATGGTAGAGGGATGTTTCTGTGACTGGAATCTTGTTTCCAGTGGGGTCCCAAAGGCACCGTGCTGAGGACCTTTTTATTGTGTTGTACAGACAAAGCAGAGGCAAATGGAGTACAACCTGGACAAGTGTGAAGTAAAGTGTTTGAGGAGGGCCATCAAGGTCATGTTATACATGGTAAAATCTTGGCAAAATAAGAGGTACCTTGGGTGTGCATATTTGCAAATCCTATGGCTATGAGAGATCACCATTCACATTAGGGGAGCAAGAAGAGCAATACAGACTCTCTCAATTGCTTACTTGTAAAGCTCAGTGTATCTTGAGGCAGCAGCAAGCCTATTGCTAAGCATTCGCATGAGGTGATTGCTTGAGTTTTGGCCTAGGATTGCAAAATGATGTTAACCTGGTGCTATTTATTGTGTTTTACTTCCACAAAATTATATGCTGAATCTGACAAACTCAGTAAAATCTCAAATACTACTTCGCCTTAAACAAGAAACAAATTCAGCTTGAAAATTGGATAGTGACCTAGAACTAACAGTTGATATGACAGATTTCTCTTCCACCTCTGTGTCAAAACTGTTTCGGAATTGTCAGGTCATAGACTTATCAAATATAAGCAGATCAGATTTGTGCATTGAGTTTGCAGTTATAATTGATCCTTAATCACAAGCCAACTTCTAAACAAAATGTTTACATTTGGTGATCTCCAGATGATCCTTGTTAATAGGTTGCTTTTTAAATGTCTTTTCCAAAAGAATAAGTCTGTTTTAAAACCTATAATTGATGTAGATGCAGCAAATGTCCAAGAAAGAAATTGAAGACTTGCTTCGTCGCGGTGCCTATGGTGCGATAATGGATGAAGAAGATGAGAGTTCTAAATTTTGTGAGGAGGACATTGATCAGATTCTCATGCGACGCACAAAGACAATTACTATAGAATCAGAAGGAAGAGGTTCCACATTTGCAAAGGTAATTAAAATGAGTATCAGATAACTTAGTCCATTGCTGTCACATTGCATTTGGGTGTGTATGGGAAAGATTTCTGCAAAACGAAAATAGACTTCAGGCTGGAATACAGTGTTGGTCTCAATAATTAGCAATAAAGGCAAAATTTGATTGTGATAGTTTTGTGAGGAGTGACCAAGATTCTTTTGTACTATGTTGTCGATGTCCAGTAGCAAATAGTTTAGATTTTCCTGCAATCAGTTTTGCTGATAAAATGAAATGCACTTCAGCATTTCTACATGCCATATTGAAATGCTTTGGTTAAGCTGTGTTAGTGCCATGAAGTTTTGTGCAGAAAGAATCTTAAAAAGGTTCATTTCCCCCTAGAATTAAAAATGTATCATTTTTTATGCTCAGAGTTTCTCTTAAAGCTTGCTGAGCTTCCTGTCACATCTCACACATCACGTTGGCAAATATGTTTACTTCCCTGGCTTTTTCTGTCTTTACTTCTTTGTCCCTGTCTTTTACTTACTTCAACCAGCTCCACCAATCTTGTGGCTTGCTCTCTCCCTGCCCTGTTGCTCATGTTCTCACTGGATACCTGCTCTGTTGACCCCTGTACTCTTGTCCTACATCATTGGTTCTTTAAAATATATAAGCATAGGAATGGGAGTAGCCCATTCGGCCTATCAACTCCTCTGCACCATTCAATTAGATCATGGATGATCATCCACCTCAAAGCCACTCTCCTCACTATATCCATATCCTTTGATATCAATTTGCTTCAAAAATCTGTCATTTTCTGTCTTGAACATGCTCAAGGTTTGGATGATTCACCGCCCTCTGAGTGAAGAATTCCTTCATCCTAGTCTTAAGTGATCCACAGCTTACTCTAAGATTATTCTCCCTGTTGTCGACTCAGCAGTCAGAAGAAACATATTATCTACATCCACCCTGTCTCACTTTATAAACCTTGTACAAGTTTCACCTCTTCCTTGGAAACTTGACTTAATTTCCTCCACCTCTCCTAAGAAAATTCCACCATTCCAAGGATTAATATGGAGAACATCCATTGCACTACCTCTATGGCAAGTGCATCCTCCTTAAATAAGGGCACCAAAAACTATACACGGTACTCCAGGTGAAATTTTATCAAGACTCTATACAACTGCAGTAAGAAATCTGTACTCCTGTACTCTCCTTATGACCAATCCACAATTTGCATTCCTAATTGCTTGTTGCGCTTGCTTGCTTGTTTTATCTCCCAAAATGGATAACCTCACATTTATCTGCATTATATTCTATCTGCAAGTTGTAGCCTGTTCTCTTAGTCTGTCCAAGTTCTCTTGAAATTTTCTTGCATTCTCCAAACAACTTGCATTCCCCAAATAACTTGCATTCCCACCTAGTTTGCTGTTAACAGCAAATTTGGAAATATTACAATTGGTATCCACTTCCTGATCACTTAAATAGACCGTGAGCACCTGTGGAACCAGAACTGACTCGTGGTACTTGACTGTTATTATCTGCCATCTTGCCAATGTTCAGTTTTTTCCTACTTCCTGCTTTCTGACTGTCAACCAATTCTCAATCTATATTTATACATTACATCAAATCTCATGTACACTAATTTTATTTGCAAACCTCTGATGTGCAGTCTTAGCAAAAGCCTTCTGAAAATGCAGTTCACCACATTCACTGTTGTTTCTTACTCTATCCAAACTGATGCTATGTCTTGATCCTTCAATCTGAAATCCTCTCTAACTGATGAACTGATGTCTTCCTTCTTAGGATTGTTATCCCACCTCCTTCCTTTTTCTTCCTCTCCTAAATGCCAAATATCCATGGATATTAAGTGCGTAATCTTAGTTTCCCTTAACTACATTTCCAAATTGACAACTAAATCCTAAGCATTTACCTAATTCAAATCATCAACCATTTTACAAAATGTTGTATGTATTCAGAGTGCCTTTAATTCTGCTAATTGAACATTGTTCTTTAGTCTGACCCTATTTAATACTTGTGCTTCCACTGTCTTTTATTTTAGCTTTCTACTTTTCTACTTCCTTTAGTTTGCTTTCCTTAAATCTGAACTCCTCTCAGGTTCTCACCCTCCTACCACTTTAGTTTAAACCTTCCTACAACACTAGCAAATCTCCATGTAACCACATTAATCCTGTCCTGCTGAGGAGCAAATCATCCATTTTGCATAATCCCACTTGACACACTATCCATGGTTAGAATTATAAAATGACAAGTTCAAATGAGCAATTCTGAAAATTTCTGTATCTACATTTGAAATGGAAATCATGCATGTCAGTTTGTCATTTCTTAATTCTATAATTTATATCCATAATGGAAGAAGTTGAAACAAGAGTAACACCCAACAATTAGGGCTTCACAGATATTAAGTGCGCACAAGTGGGCAATTTTTAATGAATAGGCAGATGTAAGTTTCCAGTGATATAATGTCAATTTATGACTGCCATTCAACTGATTGCCTTTCCATAGCTTTAAATTAATTATGTTACTGAAATCAGATTTGTAAAATGTCAATGCACATTGATCGGTAGCTCTAAATGTAAAAATGAAAATTTCCATAATTCATAATTTGGCTACGCTTAAACCACAGACTGATGCCTGTGCAGTTCGTGTATCTTGGTAATGTTACTTAGACTCTGTTTGAATGCTTATTTTGACCAACCTATTTCTTAGTCTGTTATTTAGTTTATTTGAACTTTATAGGCCTAATGACTTAAAAGGAACTGTTGCCTCAGTGAGCCTGGCAGTTTTACAGGTGTTTTCTGTGTGCTATATTTTGTTTTTTTTTGAAAAAAAGGCTTTAGAACTGGACAGTAATTTAAAAACTTCATAAGAAATTATAACAAGATTGAAGAATAGTTGCCAGCTCTCATGTAATTCTAGCGCACATTTAATGAGAATATAGCCCTCATTAACTTACTTTTATATATCACAATTAAAGTATTCATATCTAACCCAGAAGGAATGAAAAAACAGACAACTATAGGTCACTTAGCTCACATCTATCGTTGAGAAGAATGTTCAGAAATAATTTATAAGACTCTCAAATGTTTGTAAATCAGGAATTCGAGCCACAACTTAACTTTCTGTAGTATAGTTTCAAAGTTGGAAGATGATGCTTAAGGTGATCAATATTTGGATTTTTTTTTTGAATAATGCTTTGGATTTTGAATACTGCTTAATATTTAATTTTCAGGCAAGTTTTGTTGCATCAGGCAACAGAAGTGACATTGCTTTGGATGATCCTAACTTCTGGCAGAAATGGGCAAAGAAAGCTGAAATTGATCTCGAAGCCATACATGGAAGGGTAAATTAGTTTAACATTTGTGTATTTTTGAATATTTCACTAAGGCAACTTCTGAGAATAACCTTTAGCGAAAATTATTTTTAATTTTTCTTTATTTTGCTTACAGAACAGCTTAGTTATTGACACACCAAGAGTAAGGAAACAAACCAGACCTTACAATGCTGCTAAAGATGAGCTGGCAGAATTATCAGAAGCAGAGAGTGATGGGGAAGATAGACCAAAGCTACGCAGGCCCTATGACCGATGTCATGCATATGGAAGAACAGAGTGCTTTAGAATTGAGAAGAATCTGCTAATTTACGGGTATAAAATTTTCCAAGCAATTTAACATAACAGCAGAGTAACAATGAGAAAACCATGTCTCGGATGTTGATTACTTGCATTACCATCAAACAACGTTTTTGGTGTGTTATGACCAAAGTTGGAGTGGTGCAGCAACTCATTTTTAGTTCTGGTCCTCCTCCTCCTTTGGTTATAAGTTTTAAATTTTAAAAAAGTGATAGTTTGGCTAGACAATAGGTGCAGGAGTAGGCCATTCTGCCCTTCGAGCCTGCACCACCATTCAATATGATCATGGCTGATCATCCTTAATCAGTATTCTGTTCCTGCCTTATCTGCATAACCCTTGATTCCACTATCCTTGAGAGCTCTATCCAACTCTTTCTTAAATGAATCCAGAGACTGGGCCTCCACTTCCCTCTGGGGCAGAGCATTCCACACAGCCACCACTCTCTGGGTGAAGAAGTTTCTCCTCATCTCTGTCCTAAATGGTCTACCCCATATTTTTAAGCTGTGTCCTCTGGTTCGGCACTCACCCATCAGCGGAAACATGTTTCCTGCCTCAAGAGTGTCCAATCCTTTAATAATCTTACATGTCTCAA
>NC_057726.1:45529802-45557920 GCF_004010195.1 Chiloscyllium plagiosum
CTGCCAATTTCTAAAAGAGCCTCAAGCTCATCCATCTTATTTCTAATGTTTCGTGCATTCATGTATAGTATTTTTAATTTGTTACTGCCCTCACCCTTCCCATCAACTCCTATTTCACTCATCCTTACAGCATGATCCCTTTCTGAGTTTTCTGCCTCATTGATACAGTTGTCTTTCTTTACTTCCCTTGTTCTAACTTTCCCTCCAATTTCCTTCTTAAACATCCAGTTTGTCCCCTCCCCCCGGCTACTTAGTTTAGACATAGCTGTGTTGCAGTAGCAAACCTGCCTGCCAGAATGCTGGTCCCTAACCTATTAAGGTGCAAACCGTCTCTCTTGTAGAATTTATGCTTACCACAAAACATACCCCAGTGATCCAAGAATTTAAATCCTTGCTTCCTGCACCAGTTCCCCAACCACACGTTCAAGTCCATTACCTCCCTGTTTCTGGCCTCACCAGCCCGGAACTGGAAGCAAACCGGAGATAACCACCTTGGACGTCCTGCTTTTCAGCCTTCTTCCTAGTTCTCCGAAGTCCCGCTGTAGTATGTTCCTCCTCTTGTTCCCGACATCATTTGTGCCGACATGTACCACCACCTCTGGCTCTTCACCTTCGTCCTTGAGGATTTCCTGCACTCTGTCTGTGATGTCTTTAACCCTGGCACCAGGAAGGCGGCAACACACTATCCTTAAGTCCCGCCTGCTGCCACAAAAACCCTGGTCAGTTCCTCTCACTATGCAGTCCCCTATTACCATGGCTCTGTGCGATGTCCGACTCTTCTGCTCTGTCTCCACGCCAACCTTTGATTGACAGACCTGGCCGCCTTGTGGACTGGCAGTGTCATCTGTCTCTACTGTTTCCAAAAGATTCAACTTGTTCCTGACAGGTACTTCCCCCGGGGTCTCTTGCAACTGTCTCCTCTCTGCCTTCCTCATCGTCTGCTCTCTTCTGGTACGATTGGTGTAATAACCTTGCTGAAGGTCTTGACCAGAAAGATTTTGTTCTCTCGGATGAGCCTAAGGTCCTCGAGTTCTTTCATCAGTGCTGTAATATGCTCGGTCAATAGCTGAATGTGCACACACTTTCCACACTTATACGAGCCGGATACACCAGAGTCGTTGACCTCCCACACCAAGCACGTAGCACACTGAACCAGTTTGGCAGTCATGTCTTCACCCTCTTCAACTGTGGAGTAATCACTTCACTCGACCTCCTTGTCAAAGACTCTTGAGCGAAAGCCTCACTCTTCAATCCACAGGAACTTCCTTGGATGCTCTTTTTGGAGCAAGTCTGTGGACTTTTAATTTAGATTAGAGGAGGAGGGAGGGAGGGAAGCCCTACTTTGTAGGACCTGGGGTCTAGAACACACCCACTCAAATAACAATCACTTACCTTCCCGACCGGCTTTGCGCTTTGCCTTCACTTCCGCCCAGCTCCCGCTGCTCTCTGATGCGAAAAGACCGTTGGCGTTGAGATAAGTTCTTAAATAACATACATTTTTATACGATGCCGAGTTTAGTATTAGAAACAATTAAACTATATTCTTTGTTGACTAAAGAAATAACTAATTTATTACAGATAAAACTCTCTCAACCAAATTTCACGAAAACTTCACAAGATATTATGATCCTTCACTTTCGATGGCCTGACCTTGAAACTCCCTCCCATGGACTGCCTCAATAACTGCTTACGTTCGTTTTCCTTTCCTGGACCTAATTGCCCTGGATTCCGAAAAACTCTACACCAGCACTTACTCCTCAGCACAACCTATGCACACTGTCTATCAGTCTAACTACCTATCACCTTTAAGTCTATGTTAGCAAATTCCAAACTTGTTTAAGTGACCTATTAAAAATCTTCTAACAGATGCCCATTCTTTCTATAACAGATGCTTTGTGTGACAAAACCTCTTGAATTCTCCATTCATTGTTTGTTCCATAAGAATCTGTAATTTCTTGATATTTATAATTGCTTCAGTACCTCACATATTTAAACCAAAATGGGTTCTTAGCTGTTTTTAATAGACTAGCATGCTTATTGTGGCATTGGCAAAGGTATGTTAGAGAACAGACTGTTATAAGTAAAATCTTGTGCAATTGTAAATAATTTTTTAATGAAGTAACTGGCAGCATTTTCTACTTAGTGGTTAAAAGTGTAAAATTGTTAACATGCTTTTATATAAAAATTAATATAAAAGCACAAGTATAAAATGTATCAACAGGTGTGATGTTGCCTAATAAGTCAGTTGATTGGCAATAGTATAAGGACAGAAGCTAATACACTATGCAATGTACAATATATTCTCCAAATAATAGTTAATTCCCCTTTCAGCAGCCATCTCTAACTGATCATTTTTAAATAAACCTAAAATCAGGATAATTAGGGATTAATTGTGATCTAGTCAGGAACTAGAACGCAGCTGTACTTCACTTCCTCAAATGTGGGGAGGGAATGGCCTAATAGTATTATCACGAGACCAGCAATCCAGAAATCAAGAAAATGTCCTCGGGACCTGGATAAAAACCAGTTTGGCAGATGCAGGAGTCTGAATTAAAAGTCCAATGATGACCTTGACACCATTGTTGGTTGTTGGCTCAGTAATGTCCTTTCAAGAAGGAATTCTACTGTCCTTAGCTGGTCTGGCCTGCATGTGACTCTAGAATCACAACAGTGTGGACGTAGGTTTGCCAGCTGAGTTGGAAGGTTCATTTCCAGACATTTCGTCACCCTACTAGATAACATCTTCAGTGGGACTCTGGGCGAAGCACTGTTGATAATTCCTGTTTCTATTTATATGTTTTGGGTTTCCTTGAGTTGGTGGTATCATTTCCTGTGGTGATGTAATTTCCTGTTCCTTTTCTCAGGGGATGGTAGATGGGGTCTAACTCGATGTGTTTGTTGATAGAGTTCCGGTTGGATGCCATGCTTCAAGGAATTCTCATGCATGTCTCTGTTTGTTTGGCTTGTCCTAGAATGGATGTGTTGTCCCATTCAAAGTGGTGATCTTCCTCCTCTGTATGTAAGGGTACTATTGAGAGAGGGTCATGTCATTTTGTGGCTAGTTGATGTTCATGTATCCTGGTGGCTAGCTTTCTGCCTGTTTGTCCAATGTAGTGTTTGATACAGTCCTGGCCACAGTATTTTGTAAATGACATTAGTTTTGCTTGTTGTCTGTATAGAGTCTTTCAAATTCATTAGCTGCTTTTTTTTGTGTTGGTGGGTTTGTGGGTTACCATAATGCCAAGGGGTCTGAGTAGTCTGGCAGTCATTTCTGAGATGTCTTTGATGTAGGGGAGAGTGGCTAGGGTTTATGGATGCGTTTTGTCTGCTTGTTTGGATTTGTTGCTGAGAAATCTGCGGACTGTGTTCATTGGGTACCCATTGTTTTTGAATACCCAATGAACACAGTCTGCAGATTTCTCAGCAACAAATCCAAACAAGCAGATAAAATGCGTCCAGAAACCCCAGCCACTCTCCCCTACATCAAAAACATTTTGGAAATAACTGCCAGACTACTCAGACCCCTTGGCATCATGGTAGCCCACAAACCCACCAACACACTAAAACAGCAGCTAATGAACTTGAAAGACCCTATACAGACAACCAGCAAATCTAATGTTACTTACAAAATACTGTGCAAGGACTGTGACAAATAGGCAGAAAACTAGCCACCTGGTTACATGAACATCAACTAGCCACAAAACGACATGACCCTCTCTCACTAGTATCCTTACGTACAGAAGAGGAAGGACACCACTTTGACTGGGACAACACATCCGTCCTAGGCCAAACAGAGACACACACAAGAATTCCTAGAAGCTTGGCATCCAACCGGAACTCTATCAACAAACACACAGAGTTCGACCCCATCTACTGCCCCTGAGAAAAACAGGAAATGACATCACCACCAGAAATGATGTCACCACAGGAAATGACATCGCCAACCCAAACATATAAATAGAAAGCAGGAATTATCAACAGTTCTTCGCCCGGAGGCCCACTAAAGATGTTCCCTAGTAGGGTGATGAAACGTCTGGAAATGAACCTTCAAGCTCAGTGAGCAAACCTACATCCAGAACCTCACCAGAGCTACAAATCTTCTCAAAACTCACTATCGCAACAATGTGATTGACTCCCTCAGAAATTATTTGGCAAGCTACTCCGTTCAAGGGCAAGTAGAGATAGGCAATAACTATTGACCCAGTCCCACGACTGAATTTTAAAAAAAAATCACTGAGAAAATCCCATTATAGTTTCTCTCTACTAAATAACAAAGCGCATCAAAGTTCACATTTTTGACAACGAAATCCAAATCACATTCTTTTCAGCATTTTTGAAGCAGTGAGAATTACTAGAAATTCCTCATTTAATTGTGTTTTATGGTTATTTAACACGTACCTTTTATCCAAAATAATAGAAGAATCATAACCATTCACTGGTGTGAATTACAAATTCGAAGCCATTTAAAGTGTGCTTGATTTTTTGTAGAATCATAGTGTGGAAACAGGCCATTTGGCCCAAAAAGTCCACACCGACCCTTAGAAGAGTAACCCACCCAGACTCGCTCTCCCTACCCTATTACTCTTCGCTTATCCCCTGACCAAAGCACCTAACTTACACATCCGTGAATATTATGGGTAATTTAGCTTGGCCAGTTCACCTAACCTGCATGTCTTTGGAATGTGCGAGCAAACTGGAGCACCCGGAGGAAACCCATGCAGAGACTTGGAGAATGTGCAAACTTCACACACAGTCGCCCAAGGTTGGAATCAAACCCAGGTCCTTGGCACTGTGAGACAGCAGTGCTAACCACTGAGCCACCATGCCGCTCATACATTTTTGTGCCCTTCCTGATGGGGGAATTGAACCCTGGTCTCCCGCGTAACAGGCAGGGATACTAACTGCTATACTACCAAGGACTTTTCATTTTCTTTTTGTGCATTGCTTAAAAAAAGTTCAATATTTTAATTGTTTTTCATTATTTTCCAGGTGGGATCGCTGGAAAGACATTCTATCACATGGGCGGTTTAAGAGACGGCTGGTGGAACAGGATGTGGAGACAATCTGTCGTGCACTCTTAGTATATTGCCTTGCTCACTACAGAGGAGATGAAAAGATCAAGAGTTTCATCTGGGACCTCATTACTCCAACAGAGGATGGCCAGACAAAGGAACTGCAAAACCACCTAGGTAACAGTCCTGTCAGCAAGCATTTGCAAGTGCAGCAATAATTTTAGAGAGTTAAGTTACAACGTTGCAATGCTAAGTGTCAACCATAATATGTGATTTGTATTTTCAAACACAGCAACATACTTAGCTTAACACTAATACTTTCAGACATCCTTAAGTGCACAACAGCACTTTTGGCAAACCATTTTTGTGTATTTTTAATTACTGATTAAAAAAGGATCGTATTTGTAAAGTTTTATGAATTAACAATCTGCAGAGTGCTGTAAAGTACAACCACACCGAGGCTTTGATGTGACATACAGGACAAGACTGACATATGGCTATCAACACATTTAGGGTGTGTTATTCTTTCCTGAATTCTGATGATTGCAACTGTTTTTGGAACCATACAAGAAGATAACTTGGGTTTATACAATTATTGCACAAGCTATCATATCACAGAAGGCAGAAGACCAAAGGGGTACAAATGTACATTCATACGACTTTACGGTATGGTCTTCTATTTGGTTTTTGAAAATGAGAAGTGAGTAACATTTTAAAAAATTAAGGCAATTCAGAAAAGGAGTTCTTTTAAAACCTGATATTTTTAAAAACTTATAAATGCTAGATACAAATATAAAGCCCTAACACATGGCAAAGCCACTTCCTTGGGTATCCATTGGAAACCCAAATAAAGCTATCATAACTCTGGAACAGCAGAAAACACCACTCTGACAAATGAGCTAAATGATACTGATTGTTTTGCTCAAGAATAAATCAATAATAAACAACAAACTTCTCAAGTACACAGCATTATATTGAGGTTATGTTTTGGTAATGTGATCTATATGTACTGTCATGAAGCATTCAAATGGGGAACCTGACTAAAGGGATTCCAATAGTTTCCAGCTACAGAATTGCCAGGCAAGATAAAATTCCAAGTCTGTCAGAACACAATCTCAGATACCTGGCTTGAGTAGTGCAATCACACCTTAAGTATGGCGCTGGAGAAAGCACAGCAGGTCAGGCAGCATCTGAGGAGCGAGAGAGTCAATGTTTTGGGCATAACCCTTCATCAGCCCTAATAAAGGGTTATGCCTGAAACATTGACTCTCTCGCTCCTCAGATGCTGCCTGACCTGCTGTGCTTTCTCCAGCTCCACACTTTATCAACTCTGACTTCTCCAGCATCTGTAGTCCTCACTATCTTCCAATCACACCTTTAGATAAAGCTAAACTTACTTATAGAACTTTACTAGTAGGGCAGACATTCCAGTTAGTGGCAAAAGAGTTGGCACTTATAATATTATAGATATATCTGTATTTAATCTTCATGGTCGCAGTTGAAAATGCAATTTGCTTTTAAGTATTGGTATGACCATGTAGTTTGGTATATTCATTATTTCTGATCTTGAGGTGGCTATTAATTAACAGATGCATACAGTTCAGTCCTAAACAGTGGTAAGTATCTTTTAGGAAAATGCACAGTAGTTCATACCTACCATTCCTATCAATCTACCATTCCTAACCTCACTTCAGTAATTACTATGGAAGTACTGTACTTTTTCACAGGCATCTGTACTTTTCAGAGGTAATTTAACACTAATGCTTTTAGACATATTCATACACTCTTCAACATCAGGAGCAAGCCAAATTAACTAAAACAAATGACAGATGTTTGAATGTTAATAGGGACACCACAGGGAGGTTTGTGCTAAGAGAGTGCTCAAACAAACAAAGAGCAACCTAACCTTGTACTGGCTCTGAATTGTGTGTTTTTGTCAGAAGGATTGTGGCTACCCAAGCTCCAGGATGGTGGTTTGATTGCTCCTTGGTTCTCTTATTATCAACTATTGAAAGTCCAGAGAATAGAATTTCAGTAATAAGAATTAAATGAATATTCTTTGGAGCCTACTCAAAGCTGCTTGCATTGACCAGTGTCGTCAAAAACCAAACAAGATACAATCCCATGTGCCTGAAATATTACGGATCATGAAGACTGCTTTAAGTGAACTGGCTGGTTATATCTCCTTTTCTTCTTCTTTTAATTTATCCCATAATAATGTTTCCCTGTCTGAGCGGAGGCTAGAAATAAAAAAGTTTCAGGTGTCAGTCATAGACATTAATTACATTGCATTGTTGTTTAACTTTGTTCAGCTAAAGCTGCTGTATTAATGATTAATTGTTAATTCTTTTGTTTATCCTGTAAACCTGGTGTCTGGTATACGCAAAGTCTGGTACTAGTTATTCAGAGAGCCTGTTTATGAGCCATTGAGGTCAATTTTAAGGATCAGTGAATGTTTTAATTTTACCGTGCTGCAAATGCAGGGAGAGGGAGGCTGATTTGATTAGGTTGCGGCCTTCATGTTGTAATACAAAACAAAACCCTACAATGGTTTTTGAGTGTAAAACCAGCTCAGACAGTAACTGTCGATGCTTTTGTGCATATCCATGACAACAATTGAATGGATAAAGACAAAGTAAAATTCTGAATCAGTAATAAATGGAATAGGCATCCCAGTAATCTGTATGAAGAATGTAGCTTATTAGTGCTGGACATGTTCATATCCCATATAACCATTTAAAATCAAGAACTGCCTGTGAAAGTATATACCACCCACTTGTAGTTATACCAGGGAGCCTCGTGTGTAGTTCAGTCTTCATACATGTACATCACAAGCCATTGAAGGGTCATGTGGATCCCAAATGTAAAAAGTGGGTTATTGACAGAAAAAAAAGTCTTCAGTGAGTGAAAATGTGCATGCTGTTTCATTTGTTGTTTTTTGTGGTTTCATTGTTGGAGGTAGCGTATTGCATAGGTAGAGAATTGGCTAATGAGCAAGAAAGTGAGTAAGTGTTTTTTTCAGGTCGGCAACTTTTAACAAGTGGGGTTCCACAGGGATCAGTGCTAGTACTACAACTGTTTACAATACATGGTAATGACTTGGAAGAAGGAAGCAAATGTACTACAGCCAAATTTGCACGCAAGAATAGGTGGAAAGAAAAGATGCGAGGAGGATACAAATATCTTACGGAAGTATTGATAGGCTAAGTTATTTGGGCAAAAAGTGGGCAGATGAAGCACATTGTGGGAAAATGCCAGGTTGTTCCTTTATTTGGAAGGAGAACAAAAGAACAGTATTATTTAAATAGAGAAAAAAATTCCCAGAAGTTGACCTCCATAATAGTGTTATGGACCAAACTAAACTCTCTCAAAACATGTCAACAAGATAACCTAGACCCTAAGTTTTCTTATTTTAAAGGCAAGTACCAGATGTTAAGTTCTGGATGCAGTTCGATTGGTCAAACGGGTTTGAAGCAAAGCATTTTATTCTTACACTGTTGTTAAAATACAAACAAAAGAAAGAAGAATTGGGATAACTTAAATCTTGGAAACTTAATAATAAATTATTTAACTACTAAAGAGCGACTGTTATAGGATAGTAACATCTCGTAAACACACCCTTGCAAAGGCAAATTCATTAAAATAGATTGTCTCACACAAAATTATAGCAGCAGGAAGAGAACCCAAACTTTTAGCTCTAACATGAATAAACGCTTCCACATCCAGTTTCAAGACCCTAGCAAATGCCAAAAGCTAAAACTAAAATTGGTTTAGTGGGAGCTTGACTCCCCCCATTAAGACTGCTTCTATTCCAATGATTTTTTAAAAAAAGTTCTCACAAGCTATTTACCATATTGGTTGAAGCAGACCGCTTTTCACCTCTGTCTGAATCTCTCCATTTAAAAAAAGGGAAAAATACACGTCCTTAAAGCCATAGTATCATAACCAAATTCTGCTATCAGTTGAAACACTATGCTGTTCCTGAGATCGTGATGTCTGTTAATATTTTTATCCAAGGATAAGCCTGCAATTAGCTTCTGGGCCTAGCCCCACAAACAAACAAAAACTTGTTTGGCCTGTTCCTTTATTTTTAACTCAAGCTATCCTAAAGTCCATCCGTCATTTCCAACTCACAATTCAAAATTGATGAATGAATAAAATAAAAATCATGAAATATCAGCCAAGGTTCAAACGCAGTTTAGGAAAGGTTTACTAGGATGATCCCTGGAATGGAAGAATTGTTTATGGAAGAATTACAGGTGATCTTATGGAAACAAAGGGGCTCGACAAGTAAGTGATGAGAGGGTGATTCCCCTAATGGGTTAGTTGAGGACCAAAGGGGAAAGTCTCAGAATAAAGGGGCGCAAATTTAAAACTGAGATAAAGAGGGATTTCTTCTTGGAAGGTTGAGTCTTTGTAACTCTTTGCCACAGAGAGTTGTGAGTGCAGAATCCTTGTGTGTATTTAAGGATAATATACATTCTTGATCAGTAGAGAAACAAAGGTTACGGGGTAAAGGGCAGAAAAGTGGACATGAGAAGTGTTAGATCAGCCATGATCTAACTGAGTGGCAGACCAGGCTCGATGAGCCAAATGATGTACGCCAGTTCCTGTTTCTTATGGTCAAAATCATGTATTATTATTATTCATCCACAAAATGTGTCTTGAGGTCATTAAAAAAAAGTGAAATACCCACTTTGTTAGATATAGAGGAAGATAATTTATTGTCGAGGGATGATTCTGAAACAAAGTGCCAAATCTGATTGACAGTGGGATCTTTACCATGATGCCATATCCAGAGTGATTCCGAATGCATTTGATTCACTCCTTTCATCAGGTACCAAAGACCATATAATTGACAGTGTTAAAATTTTGAATTTGGTTAGTTCATCTATTAATTAATTCAGTAAACTCATTTATTTTGCTAATCTTTTGAAAACAAAACAGTTTTATAATGTCAGTGTTCATGCACTATCGGGGTGCTTGTGGACTGGGTATATCTTTCAGTAATTGGAAATGTAAATCCAGCCGAAAAAGCATGCGAGGATACCAATTACTCTATAAGAAACATGCTTTATTATTTGATTTTTGATCATTGTAGAGAATTGTTTCAGATTAACTGTTTTATAATTCAAAAACCGTGAACTCTAAGGTTGTTTTGTTGCAGATCATGGTCTCAGATTAGTGTTATTATGGTTGAAAAAATAAGACATACTGCTGGGAATACCATAGGATCTTCCCAAGACATTGGATAAGGTTCAAAATAATTAAAATTTATTTGTGCCAATTTCCCTGACTTCCTGAATCTATTGATTGATGAGTGGTGTACAGTTTCATGGGTGAAACATAGGACTCTAGCCCGTTAAACAGTTAGTTTGATAGAGGAGTCTCAACATTGAGCACTTATGGACTATTCAAGCATGGGAAGCATTATAGCATAACCTAACCCTGTTGATATTCTCACACTTTTGCTTTTGACCTCGCTAGAGTATGCTTGCACCTAATCTGAAGCACAAATAGATAAGTCTTCCCAAATATCTTTTTATACAAATACAGTTCATTAAAGCAATGAAGGATCTGTTCCCCATGTTGATATCAAAGTACATTTGATACAATCAAAAGGCATAAAAAAACTTTATGTCTGTATTGTACACTTATATATCCAATTCTGAATGTTTTGGTTCCACTTCATTCTATAATTGAAGTCATATTTGAGTTTGTTTTAAATTCAATATTAAAAGGAGAAAGTGAGGACTGCAGATGCTGGAGATCAGAGTCGCAAAGTGTGGCATGGGGAAACCACAGAAGGTCAGGCAGCATCTGAGGAGCAGAACAGTTGACATTTCGTGCATAAGCCCTTCGTCAGCAATGCATTCCTGATGAAGGGTTTATTCCCAAAACGCCAATTCTCCCGCTCCTCAGATGTTGCCTGACCTGCTGTGCTTTTCCAGCACCATACTTTTTATTCCATGTGAAAACACAGGCTAAGCGAGCTGATTGGGTTCCTTAGCTGTGTTGATCTGTGACATATAAAGAACTTGACTGGATCATCTGACTGAGCAGTCTAATGGTGGATTAGTTTATAAATGTACTTCACCATTGAATTAACCTAAGGTTTTCTGTCTTGAACCAAATTCAGAATTAAATTTGTTCTGGACTCCTTTTATTAGGGTTGTCTGCACCAGTTCCAAGAGGCAGGAAAGGGAAGAAGGTGAAGATACAAGGAAGCTCATTTGATATGCAGAAGGCTGAGTGGCTCAGGAAATATAACCCAGAACACCTGCTCCAAGATGATGGCTACAAAAAGCATTTAAAACATCACTGCAATAAGTAAGTTAGATAATAGTTTTGATATTTTCTGTGCAGATTCTTTGATTCTAATAACAGAAAATAATTCTCACTAAGCATAGTTCATAATTATAATGATATGTCTAGTTTTTAAAGGTGCATTTGGACATATTGACTCATAAATAAGGGTCACCAACTATTAACAGATACAGTCAATGTATAAGGAAAATAAACTGTTTTTATTTTGTCAGCTTGTGAATATTTTTGCTTTCTTTTATGTAGCATCTGTTAATCTTACTTGACACTAGCATTGTCTGCCAAAATTTCAGTATTTATGTGATCATCACTCAGGGTACTGCTGCGAGTAAGAATGTTGTACTATCTGAAGCAAGAAGTAATCGGTGACCAGTTGGAAAAAGTACTTGATGGAGTGGATGCAAGGTAAGAATATTTATTATTCAAGTGTAATTTGTAATCTTGAACTTCTTAAGCTTGTGAACATTAAACTGTTACTCCAGTTTTATTCTTCTCAAAGGTTAAGATTTGATATGTTATTGTTACATGCACCGAGATACAGTGAAAAGTATTGTTTTGCATGCTATCCAGGCAAATCATACCTTACATGAGTACTTTAGGGTAATAGAGCAGAATGCAGAATATGGTGTACAGTGACAGAAGATGCAGGGAAAGATCCACTCTAATATGCCAGAGGTCCATTCAAAAGTCTGATAACAGCGGGGAAGCAGAAGTTCTTGAACCTATTGTATTTGTTTTCAAACTTTTTGTGCCTTCTGCCTGATGGAAGAGGGTGGAAGAGAGTATAACCAGGGAGAGACTAAAGATTCCTGCCCAGACATGAGCATTGGAAGGGGCAGTCCTAATTAGTTCACCCTCCCCTTTTTTAAATCTGTGACCTTGTAGGTTGCTCAAGTCCCTGTTCAGCTCCTTTTTTTAAAATGGAAACAGTTTCCACTACCCTCTTCAGATAAAAAGAATCCAAATCCCCACAACTAAGTGAAAAAATATTCAACTCTTCCGTCCAGATCTTTCAGCAATGACTTAAATCAATAAGTATTGTTTGTTGGCATGTTTGCTGGAGAGTGTTTTCTTCTCTTTTCTACAAAAAAATATTGTTATCTTGAAAACCTCATTTGAACCTCAATCACAGCTTAACCTTCTCTGTTCCAAAGAGAATATTGCCATAAATTTAACAAGATAAAAATTCCAAGGTGCTTCACAAAATATAATCAATTGTTGACGCCAAACCAATAATAAATAGGAAGGGAGTATAAAAGCTTAGCCAAAATGGGGATTATAATATTGAGAGAAGTAGGGAGCCAGAAATGTTTAGGAAGAGAATTCCTAAATTAGGACCTGGATCGTGGATGGATGACCATGTGTTAAGTGAAAGAATTGGCAGCTGTAAAACAGGATAGCATCAACATACACTGAATCCTTAGCTGCATCCTGACAATCACACCTAAAGTGGAACTACCTTAAGGAAGCATGCTTTCCCATGACAATCAACATTAAAGCCAGAGCTAGATTTCTGCAGGCATTTGTTGGGTGCATTGACGGAGTGACTAAACTGTACGGCATGGGTTCCTAATTGAAATTAAATGAGTTACTGAATAAAACAGAAATTCTGCATAAATTCATATTAAGAAACACTCACTAGCCTCTATAGCAGTCCCTTCAGCTGAGGAATGCTTTGCTTTGTTCAATGTATTCTGAGATGGCTAATGAGTCCATTGCTCAAGCAGTAGACTATGCCTCGTGTGGTCAGATGTTGCTTGAAAGCACAATGTCTCCCTATGTTACTTCTCAAATTAATCTTCCCTCATTTTAATTGGTCAGCATAGTTGCTTAAAATGTTTCACGTTTTCAGAAATGCTTGAGAACCTGTTTAAAACATTTGAGTGGAGGTGGCTTTGAGTGATTTAGAACTTTGATGCTGGATGTTTTGGCTTGCTGTCACACCATCTTTCTTGCTACTGGATTTTGAAGACCTTTTGAAGACGCTGCTGGTTTTGAATTGAAGGCAGCATGCAACAGCCATGTCTTGGTGAAGATAATGGGAAAAAGGACCAAATTACCAACCATCTTGAGAAATGTGTTCAGGGACTGTTGCTTTTGTTTTTCCTAGTACATTTCCTTTGTAACAATTTTTATGGCATCATTGATCACTATTCACTGAAGCACTGCATTCTCCACTCAAGCAATTTTTCATGAAAGTTTACATTATCTCTTTCTATGTTTTTTTAAAAAAACTTTTGATAGTTCTTTGATAGGACTCAAAAAGAGGATGCTGTTTCAGCTCATTCATCTTTTCAGCTCATTGACTCTCTAGCTGTATTAAGACATCATTGGACAACTTCACCTCATGGAATACAAGCAATTTCACGAAATTAGCTTCATCCACTTCTTCAAAGCTAGTCTGCCTTGCCAAAATCATGATTTCCTGCTGAGTCTCAGGGGCAGTGCCATGAGAATCTTCTTGAGCACTTACATGCTGAGGCCTCAATCTGTACTACAAACTGTTCAGGCATGCCGGCCAGCCACTTCAAAATGTCACTCAGCGATTGCTGAAAGAGTGTTCCTGTCATCCTGGCTTTCTTATTTGAGCATTAAATGATGCACATGTGCTCCTTGATGCTTTTCAGTCAATACCTGTGATGTCTCAGTCTGGTAGTATCACTAACAATTAACATCTCCTGTGGCATTCCCACTGAGCAGAGCATTCACCATGATGGATTCTTCTAGATTAATTCACCCTACCAGCCTTAAAGAAGTAATATTTTGCACACTTTTGTTTGATTTTAACAGCATCACCCAAGAATGTTATCAGTGGGTAACTCAAGCAGTCGAGCAACATTAACTGATTGTTCTTTTGCTGGAAAACATATTTAAACATAAAATGTCAATGTTTGTCTTCAGATTCCCTTGATAAGTTTGCAGCAGCAAGCTCAATACCACCACTTTCTGAGTGTTTGTGACTTGTGTTCATCACAGATTGCAGCAATAAATCACAAATGACGAATAAGATACTTGAAAATGGCTCCTCTGCTTTGCCTCCTATCTCACTGGTTTTAAAATGGCTTTGATGCCTCACCACCTACTGACAGGTTCTATACCGAAATTTTCACTCAACAAGCCCTGATACAAGAAAAATAATTTCACTTCACCTGAAGCAACCAAGAATCACAATCTGCTTCAGTGAACAAAGGTGAATCACAGAGGCGGGCTTCCTGCCTGCAGAAAGCTCTTCAAAAACAGTTCCTTGAGTACAGGATGCAGATCAGGATGCCAATTGAATCACAGGGCCTGATTTTGCTATTGCGTGCATAACCAGGAAGGACTATGCACTGCAGATAAATCTGACTGTTAAGATCATAAGACATAGCAGAAATTAGGCCATTTAGCCCATTGAGTCTGCTCCACCATTCAATCATGGCTGATAAGTTTCTCAACCCTATTCGCCTGCTTTCTCCACGTAACCCTTGATCCCCTTGACAATCAAGTGGCAGTGAATTCCATCGATTCACCACTCTCTGGCTGAAGAAGTTTCTCCTTATCTCTGTTCAAAAAGGTCTTCCCTTTGCTCTAAGGCTACGCCCTCGGTTCCAGTCTCTCCTACCAATGGAAACATCTTCCCAACATATACTCTGTCCAGGCTATCCAAAATTATGTAAGTTTCAATTAGATCCTCCCCCCCCCGCCCATCCTTCTAAACTCCCAAGTATAGACCCAAAGTCTTCAACTTGTCTCATACGTTAAGCTTTTCATTCTTGGAATCAATTCTCATGAACCTCCTCCGAACATGTCTCAGGCCAGTACATCCTTCCTGAGATACGCAGCCTAAACCTGTGCACAGTACTCCAAATGTGATCTGACTAGAGTCTCAGAAGTACATCCCAGCTCCTATATTCAAGTCCTTTCAAAATAAATGACAACATTGCATTTGCCTTCCTAACTACTAACTCAATCTGCAAGTTTACCATGAGAGAACCCTGGACTAGAACTCCAAACTCTCTTTGCACTTCAGACTTCTGAATTTTCTCCCCATTTAGAAAATAGTCCATGCTTCTGTTCTTCTTACCAAACTGCATGACCTTCATTTGCCACTTCTTTGCCCACTACACTAACTTGTCCTTCAGGAGCCTCCCCACCGCAACACTACCTGTCCCTCTTCCTATCTTTGTATCGTCTGCAAACGGAGCCAGAATACCCTCAGTTCCTTCATCTAGATCATTAATGTATACATTGGAAAGTCGTGGTCCCAACACTGGCACTTGTGAAACATCATTTGTCACTGGCTGCCATCCTGAGAAAGACCCTTTTATCCCCACTCTCTGCATTCTGCTAGATAACTTATCTTACTGTACCTCCTGTGCGGCACCTTGTCAAAGGCCTTCTTGAAGTCCAGGCAGATAACATCAACTGGCTCTCCTTGGTCCAACCTCGTTACTTCCCCAAAGAATTGTAGCAGATTTGTCAGGCATGACCTCCCCGTGATGTAACCATGCTGACTTTGCTCAATTTTGCCAAAAGCTTCCAAATATTCAGAAATCTGACCTTCCACAATGGTCTCCAAAATCTTACTCATGACTGAGGTTAGGTTAATCGGCCTGTAATTTTCTGTCTTTTGCCTTATTCCCTTTTAAAACAGGGGTATCACATTACCAATTTTCCAGTTTTTTGGGACCCTCCCTGATTCTAGCGATTCCTGAAAGATCACTAATAATGCCTGCACTATCTTTTCAGCTATCTCCTTAAGCAGTCTGGGGTGTAGTCCATCTGGTCCAGGTGGTTTATCCAGTTTCAGGCCATTCAGTTTTTCTAGCACCTTCTCCTTGGTGATGGCCACCATACTCAGGTCTTTCTTCAATTTTTGGGATGTTGCTTATGTCTTCACTGTGAAGACTGACGCAAAGTAATAATTCAGTTCATCGGCTATTTCCTTGTTCCCCACTGTTATCTCTCCAGTGTCATTTTTCAGCGGTGCAATGTCCACTTTGGTCTTTCTTTTTCCCTTTATACATCTAAAGAAGCTCTTATAGTCTTCCTTTATATTACTGGCTAGCTTACCCTCATATTTAGTCTTCTCCCTCCTTAATTCTTTTTTTGTTGCCTTCTGCTGGTCATGAGCTTCCAAATCCTCTGGTTTCCCACTGCCCTTTCCCTTACTTTTATGCTATCCCTGACTTCCCTAATAGGGAGCAAGATCTTAATCAGGAATACAGCCTTATAGAATGTTAAATTTAAGTGATGTGCAGGAGGGAAATCTTTTTAGAGTCATTGAGTCATCTTATTCAAGAACTTGCTGACCATTAAAAACCATTTGATCTGCTATTGTGTCAAATAAATAGACTTAATTATAATTATCTTGAACAAATAAATTCATATTGGTTGTACTGAGGAAGTCATTCATTTTTAAAATAGTATTCAGTGTTTGTAAATATTTAAATGCAATAATTAAGTAATTGACTACAGATAACTAAATTAGTTGTGTAATTTACACACTAATTTCACGAGTGAAAAAGTTCTGGTCATGAACTTAGTTAATTAGAAAATATTTAGAAATTTATGGAATATTGAAATTCAGCTGAACTGATGTGTTGGATCATTATGGGTCCTCTAGTTGGTTCTGCAGTCAAACTTTGCATTTTCTTTTAATAGTTCACACTGAATGACACTTGTGGAGGAGTAATATTTTTTTCTGCGCCAGATCTGTGAGCAGATAAGGCTGTAAATTGTCACTGAGAAGCAAAGATGATATGCAAAACCTGGGTAAGCCGCACTAGAAGAGCTTTACTCTTGTGTGTGGTCAGACAGAAATATCCCCCCTTTCTTGAAGCTGTTGGCAACAGTATAGAGCTTTGGATCATGACCATAAACCTACAAGCCAAGGAACCCATGAGAAAAGGCATCATCACCCTCATCTACAAGCGGAAGGGGGAGAGGGAGGAACTCAGAAATTGGAGACCAATCTCACTATTGAATGCGCATTACAAAATTCTGTCAAAGGTTATCGCCAACCGGGTCAGGTCTGCTCTGGGGTCGGTAATTCACCCTGACCAACCTGTGCCGTATCAAGCACGAAGATCGCTGAGAGTCTCGCACTCCTCAGGGATATGATTGCCTACGTGCAGGACAAGGGGTTGGACACCAACCTCATCAGCCTGAACCAGGAGAAAGCCTTTGACAGGATATTACACACATATATGAGAGATGTTCTCTTCAAAATGGGCTTTGGGGAGGGAATCTGCAATTGGATCAGACTGCTCTGCACCAACATTGTCAGTGCAGTCTCAATCAATGGGTAGGAATCAGATAGCTTCCCAGTCAGATCTGGAGTCAGGCAGGGCTGCCCTCTCTCTCCTGCCTTGTTTGTGTGCTACATAGAGCCATTTGCCGAGCCCACCAGGAACGATGCGAGCCTGAAAGGGGTGACTATTCCTGGCAGCAGGGGCCTGCAGGTTAAGGCCTCCCTGTACATGGATGACGTCGCTGTTTTCTGCTCGGATCTACTGTCCGTGCACAGACTGATGTACATATGTGATCAGTTCGAATGGGCCTTGGGGGCCAAGGTAAACTGAGGCAAGAGTGAGGCCATGCTCTTCGGGAATTGGGCCTACCAATCCTCGATCCCCTTCACCGTCAGGACCGACCACCTGAAGGTGCTGGGTATTTAGTTCGGGGGGACTGGGGCATGCGCCCAGTCTTGGGAGGAGCGCATCAGCAAAGTGAGGCAGAAACTGGGCACATGGAAGCTACGGTCGCTCTCCAACGCAGGAAAAAACCTGGTCATCAGGTGTGAGGCACTATCATTGCTGTTATACGTGGCACAGGTCTGGTCTGGCCTATTCCCAGAACCTGTGCCGCTGCAGTCACCCGGGTCATCTTCCAATTTATATGGAGGTCAAAGATGGACCGGGCCCGAAGGGACTTGATATATAAAGATCTGTGCAACGGGGGAAAAAATACACCCAATGCCACCCTCACCCTGATGGCCACCTTTGTGTGTGGCTGCATCAAGCTGTACGTGGATCCCGGTACGCAAACACCAAGTGTCACTACGTACTGAGGTTCTACCTGTCCCCGGTGTTGCGAAGGATGGGCCTGGCCTTGCTGCTGCGGAACGCTCCGAGTAGTTGGACCGTTCCATATCACCTGTCCTTCATGGAGAAGTTTATGAAGAAAAACACCTTTGACCACAAGTCCATCAGGAAGTGGTCAGCACGTAGTGTCCTTGAGACCCTTCGGCAAAAGGAGAGGGCGGATCCTATCGAGCGGTTTCCTGAGCAGACTGTCAAAGCCATTTGGCAGAATGCCTCGTCGCCAGAACTTTCCAACAAGCACCAAAACATGGCTTGGCTGGTGAGAAGGGCTGTGCCTGTGAGATCCTTTATGCAGGCCCGGAATCTCAGCCAGACCGCACGCTGCCCTCGAAGTGGCTGCAGGGGCGATGAGACTGTCACACGCCTCCTTCTGGAAGGTGCCTATGCAGAAGAAGTCTGGAGAGGAATGCAGTGGTGTTTGTCGAGGTTCGTCCCGAGCAGCGCTGTGAAGCGGGACTCCGTGACTCCAGGAAGCACACCGAGACGAACATCAACTGTGCCTGGAGGATCATCAACTCGGTGAAGGATGCTCTCTGGGCGGTCCGAAACCTGTTGATCTTCCAGCTGAAGGAGTTGACCCGACTGAGTGTTGCAGATTGGCACATTCCAAGGTCCAGGACTACATGTTGAGGGACGCGCTGAAGCTTGGGACAGCTGCCGCCAAGACGCGGTGTGGAAAGACCACCGTGTAACGTCTGCCTGCCTAAGTACAGGGGGCCGACGCAGTAAGGAGACTCCGCTGACCCCCCAGCTAAATATGTGGATAGTAATCGTACAGACCTGTATATATGCATGATTACTGTGTCTCTGTATGCAAAGAAATGGAATGTTTACCTAAGTATGGCATGACCAATTGTACAGATCATCAAAATATTTTATGAACAAAGTATATTTTTGAAAAAAAAATAAACTTACAAGCCGAAGGTCCTGTAGAAGAATCTAAGTTTTGTATTTCAATTTGTCTAAATAATGTTTTGAGGATAGTTAAGTCAGAGGGAAACAAACCTGCCAGCCCAAAGGACTTTGTTGTTATCTCAGGGATATGAGTGCCTGCTTTTCCCAGTGGTCTGTCATATGCCTCTTCCCAGTGGAAGATTTTTTGTCAGCCTCATTATATTAAAATACAAGGGATCCCTGATTTATGAACACTAATACTTACCAATGCTATCCTGCACAGGGGTATAATTTTATAAACCCAATGTATGACCATGCCCTATACTTAGGAACAGCTCCGTTATATTATCCTACTTTGTGTTCAAAGTTCAACTTGTGTACAAATTGACTTGCAAACTGACTCCAGATTGAAAACCCATTCGCAACCCAGGAACAGCCTGTATAGAGTTGTTCAGAATATTTCTGTAAATATTTAAAGTTTTTTGTGGGTTTTTTTAAAGTGAGTGGGACATTGGAGCTCTTCAGCATGTGGAAAAAAAATGTGACAGGTGAAAGAAAGTGAAGTACTTGAAATAATAGCAAGTATCAGAGGAGTGAAGAAGAGATGTGATTTGATGATAGTGGATATACTGCTGCCACTGTAGTTTAGATGTGACTGATGGTAGTGAGTTGAAGCAAAAAGATACAAGGTATCACAGTATGTGAGCTAAGACAAAACGTGCTGTTTGCAGTCAACTAAACAGTAAAGTTTCTTGTTTGTTTCTACCTAAGTTATTTAAATATAATAGCATTGTGTTTCCTGTATTACTGAAATATTTGCATATGAATATTTCAACACATACTATAATGCAAACACCTAGGAATGATCTACTATCCTCTCAAGTATTGACTATCATCGTAAGGCCAAACAAACAATTAATTAAAACCTAAATATTATATTACTTTGAATTTTTAAGGCTGTCTTCCATTTCTGTAATATACACAAAACTACTTTAAATGCATTTTCTCTTTTTAATGCAATCATCTTTCCACACTGACTGTTGACTCACTTTATCGATGTTGATTTTGTATTATGATCTTTTCTCTTGTTTTAATTTCCATTTTTCTACATTCTTTCTTTTCTACATTTAGATAATTGTGGTCTAGCATGACGTCATCAAACAGAATGTTTTTTGAAAGCTTGCCAGATGTCTAAATAATGAATACTTATTGCTTCTGACAAGTTTGAAAGCTTTTCTTTTGGGGTCAGATATTAAGTTTCTGAATTCAGTTTGTTTTTTAAAAGAAATAGCTAGTTTCCTTTCTTTTATTGTAGACCTGTATGCCAACTAATGATGACTCACCTTTTAAAAGCCGGAAAATATCTGTGGAACTCAAGCTGCAGGATGCTGTTGAAGTGCTAACCAAAGTTTCTTTAAAAAAGTAGTGAAGTACTTCTATGGAATCGGTGCTTTGTACCTCAGAACCTGTACTGCAATCTTAATTTTGAAAACAATAGTGCTTTTTAAGTTGGGTAGAAATTAACGACTTTTCTTTCAGGATCTCAACTATAGAAAGGAACTATTCACTAGATGCATATTTTCATATCAACATGGGACATGACCTTCCAATTGTCCTCAATCAATTCTTGCAGTTTAATGGCTTTGCGAGATTTTTAAAGCATTGTAATACGTTTTGGATTTCCATTCCGGGGGGAAAAAAAAGTTCAAGTATACTCTTATTAGTTAGAATTTCTTTCTGCATCTTAAAAATATTTTTATTTCCCATTTAAAAGAAGCCCTGCCATTTGAAAGTTATTCCAGTTAGTTCGACGACTGATTTGTAATTTGAAGTAATGCTAAAGTGTTCAATTCCTGCACCGGTTGAGCTTACATCTTCGTCTCCATCTCAGACTCTCCCCTTGCCTGAAGCGTTGTGACCCTCAGGTTAAATCACCACCTCTACCTAATGAGAGAGCAGCCCTGTGGTCGGGTGGCAACTTTATAATGTAATCTTTCAAATCATGTATCATTCTGGTAACTCTGAGCTGAAACTGGCCCTGAAACTAAGTGCAAATCTGCAGATGAGATTTGATCAAGGCTACAGCCCTCTTGAGATGATGGCTAACAAATAAAAATGTATTTTGTTTGTCTTTACAAATATTATTTGTGTCTGCTTTTAGTGTTTTGTATCTATGGAAACCCAAGTCCTTTTGCTGTTTCCTAATGTGTATCAGTTAGAAGTTATCCTGATTTTTTTTGTTATCCAGAAGTGATCATCTCTCTGACTTATCCTCTGCCTTTGAGCATAAGGTGTGGATGTATCTCAACTGGTCAGTTTGGCTGTAAATGTAGAAGCAGAAATACATTATTTGTGGTTCATTTTGACATGGAATGTGGGAGATTACAGGACACTAATATGATTTTTCAAAGTCTATCAAAGCAAATAGAAGAGGGTGGTCTTATCAAATCGGTCTGATAAAATTCCTTTGAATCAGTGGCCAATAAGCATATTTTGCTTTCCATAAGAATTTGCCGACTAACTTGATTTGTCTCTGCCTCCTTAGTGAAATTGACATTTGGGTTCCTGAGCCTGAGCAGTCTGAAATACCTGCTGAATGGTGGGACATGGATGCTGACAAATCGCTGCTCATCGGAGTCTTCAAGCACGGTGAGTTAAAGATGGGAAGACAACTTTAAAATATCTTGATTCCTCAGATAGCTGTGGTGTTGCAGCAGAACTTTTTAAAAGGGCGAAGGAGAATCAAACAATGGACAATCACTGTACAGTCAGAAATGGAGAGATGTATACATAAAGTAAGATAGTTAATAATGCTTGCATTTTATATTTTAGTTTTAACAGCAAAATCAAATTTATTTTTACAAGAACTGCTATGATCCAAGAAGGTCCACCTTAGTTGTGGACTGTGAGTGACAGTTTGCAAAACTTCAGTAATTGCCCTGTCTTAGCAGTAGTGGTGGACCTTGGATCATATCAGTTCTTGTAGCCAAGGCCATTTTCCTGATGCTTGACCATACATTATTAGACTTAATTTAACTCAAAAACATATAACTAACGCAATTTCATGGTGAAATTTAGACCCTCAATATTTGGGTTGCTAGTCAGTGCATAATAACTAAACTTCCATAACCACTTGTTACCTGGAGCATGTCACTATATTTCCAAAAAGCATTTATTCACATTAAGTAGTTGTGAAAACTTTCATTATGATTTCATTGTTTGGTTATGACCTATTGCGTAATATACTGGCATCCATAAATACCTAGATCTAAGAGCTTTGTGAGATAACTTTTCAATTGTGTCCTTGCACTCAACCAGTTGAATTCATTTTGAAGATGTAAAGGAAAACCAAAAAAAAATCAATATTGGGCAATGCATTTTTCATATAACACAATGTCAACTTGGAGAATTGGCTAGAGGTTATAAAGTTGAAAACAAAATTATTTCCGTACTATAACGGTGAGCATTTGCAGTTTTGAAACAGAATTAATGCATATATTGATGGTGCAATATTGTTATTATTTATATTATTATTCCCTGATGAATCTTTTTTTCATATAATTCACAGGTTATGAAAAATATAATACAATGAGAAATGACCCTGCACTCTGTTTCTTAGAAAGAGTTGGCAAACCTGATGAGAAAGCCATTGCAGCAGAGCAGAGGGGAAATGATACTTTTGCAGACGGTGCAGAGGGGTATGGTTATTTTCAGTCAACATGGTGAAATGTTTAAAATTATTTTAAAATATTACTTCTCTCTCTCTCTCCCTTAATCTCAGGATGCCTTGTTTTAAAATTCACTTGCCTCCGTTGAATGAGTATTATTAGCTTTTGTATGCATGATTTAATGGACTGACATTATGAAGGAAGGTATTCCATGTTTGTGGGGAAATGGTAAATTTTGCTTAACCCTTTGAGTCATATCTAATATTGACTGATCATGGAGTGAAATTAACTGTGCTGGTGAATTAATAACACATGTACAATGTTCTGCCTGGATAATGAAGAACAGTAATGAGTGACCTATAAGCGAGTGAGAAAATATGGGGTTACAATCTGTGTCACGGAATCACAGAATTAAGCACAGCAAGAGGCCATTTGGCCCATTGTGTCTGCATGGCCTCTCCAGATGAGAATTCATTGTGATTTTCTTATCATCTCCATGTAACCCCGCACATTCTTCCTTATCAAGGAACAGGCTATCTCCCTTTTGAATGTCTTGACTTAATCTCTATTCAATACACTTTCAGACAGTCCATTTCCAAACCCCAACCAGTTGCTGTGTGAGGGAACTTTCTTTCATATCACTTTTTTTGCTTCTTTTGTCAATTACTTTAAATCTGTACCTTTTTTTCTTGACCCTTTCAAATAGTTCCCAGAAGTCTGCAACACAGTAGGAGGCCATTCAGCCAATTGGGCTCACGTCACCTTTCCCATCTATGCACTCCACCCTCTTCTCCGACCGATCGCTATCACCCTCACCTTCATCTATCTATTATGTTCTAAGCTACCTTCCCCCAACCCCCTGCCATTTATCTCTCAGCCCCCCAGCCCACAAGCCTCATTCATGATGAAGGGCTTATGTTGGAAACACAAGTTCTCCTACTCCTCAGATGCTGCCTGATTTGAGATTTTCCAGCACCACACTCATGACTTGCATACCCTTACACATTATCTTTGTCCAGATAATCGTCCAATGCCCAAATAAATGCCATTATTGCACCTGACTCCAACATGCTTCCAGACAATGCATTTCACATCCTAATTACTGGTTGTGTAAGAAAAGTGTTTTCCCATATCACCCAGTCTTCTTTTACTAATTACTTAAATCAATGCCCTCTCTTTCTTTCTTTAAAAAAGTGAATGGTTTGCCCCTTATCTGCTCTGGCCAGACTGCACATGATTTTGGATAACCAGTCAGCCTTCTCCTCTTCTAGGAAAAACTCCTAACGACTCCTCCAAACTGCCTTCATAACTGAAGTTCCTCATCCCTCATGCCATTCTTGTAAACCTCTTGTACCCCTTCCCCACCCCTCCAGTATCTTCATATCCTTTCTCAAGATTTTTCCTGAGTTGTTCCTCCTCTTCTATTTCTTGATTTATTACTGATGTTATTTGTAATTTCTGTAGTGAAGACTGATGCCAAGTACTTGTTTGTTCATCTTCCATATTTTCCGTTATCAATTTTCGAGTCTCACTTTCTGCAGGACCAGCACTTACTTTATTTTTATTAGAAAATATTAATAAAATAACTCTTAGTATCTGTTTTTAATATTCATGCATAGTTTTCTCTCATACATTAATTTTTCTCTCCTTAATTTTTTGTAAACCTTTACTTTTTTAAAAATACTGTGTCCAATCTGCTGATGAGTCACCTATTTTTGCATAATTATATGCTTTTCTTAAGTTTGGCACCATGCTTAACGTTTCTAGTTAACTATATATGGTGTGTCCATTTCTTGGAATTTTGCTGGAATGTATTGGATACATTTACTGAATATAAAGTATCCCATTCAACATCTGCCATTGCATTGACTTACTCTGTATCCTAACTTGCTGATTCACTTTAGTCAGCTCTGCTTTCATGCTCTTATAATTCCTCTTGTTAAATGTTTAAAAAGATATTGGAACCACTCCCCCCTTCCTCAAACTGAATGCTACATTCAGTGACATTATGGTTGCTGCTACCTAGACGTGCTTTTACCAAAAGATCAGTCATTAATCCTGTGTCATTATACAGTAGTAGGTCTTGTACAGTCTGTTCTCTGGTCTGCTCCATATTATGCTGTTGTAAGCAACTATCCCAAAAACATTTTATTAACTCTTCCTATAGGTTACCTTTGCACATTTGACTTTTCCAGTCAATATGTAGATTAAAATCTCCCATGATAATTGCCACTTCCTTTTGGCAAACTCTCATTATTTCTTCCATTTATGATGTACCATGCCACAGAGTTACATTTAGGGATCTGTACATGAGTGATGCCTTACTTTCATCAGTTCTCCTCCACGAAAACTGTCTTGATGCCTTGGTTTCCTGAACTTAGGTCATTCTTCTCTATTGTGCTAATAGTGCAATTTAACTAACAGAATTACACCTCCAACTTGTCGTAGTTTCCTGCTTTTTTCCTAAATCACTTCAAGATTCAGGTTCCTTTCCATGTCAGCCTGCAGCCATGGCCCTGTAATGGCTAACAGATCATATGTATTAATTTCAACTTGCTCCCTCAGTTCATCTGTTTCATTTCAAATGTTATGTGCATTCAGAATCAAGAGTGTAGTGCTGGAAAAGCACAGCAGGTCAGGCAGCATCCGAGGAGCAGCTAATCGACATTTCAGGCATGATGTTCCTGATGAAGGGCTCATGCCCGAAACGTCGATTCTCCTGCTCCTCAGATGCTGCCTAGCCTGCTGTGCTTTTCTAAATCCACACTCTTGACTCTGATCTCCAGCATCTTCAGTCCTCACTTTCTCCTAGTTATATGCATTCAAATTCAAGAGCTTTAGTTTTATCCTTTTACTCTCTTTCTAAATTCTGTGCTTATCTTTTGGGGTTTACTTATAGATTTGTACTCTATCTCTTTCTGTAATGGTCTGTTTATCATTTCCCGTTTTAAGATTTTTCTTTTTTGGTCTTAACTCTACTCCTTAATTTATCACATGTTTCTACATTTGATCCCTTGACCCACTGTTAAGTTCAAAATTCTCTCTCCTTTTCCAATTGCACAGTTTGTAAAAACATCAGCTTCAGCACAGTTTAGTTGGAAGTTGTCCCATTGGTACAGGTCCCACTTTCCCAGTACCGTACTTTCCATGACCTGGAATACACTTCTCCCACAACAGTCTTTGAGTTATACGTCATCTCTCTCATCTGATTTTCATTCTGTCTGTTTGCAACTGGCTTAGGTCGTAATCCAGAAATTATGACCTTTTGAGGTTCTATTTCTTAATTTGCTATCTGGCTCCCCGTGCCGACTATGCAGAGCCGCCTTCTTTGACTGCTTATGACAGAAGCTGTCTACTGGAATACAATGACTGGATCCTACCCCCTCTCATTGCATGTTCCCCTCTAACCCTAAGC
Source organism: Chiloscyllium plagiosum (assembly GCF_004010195.1). NCBI lineage: Eukaryota > Metazoa > Chordata > Chondrichthyes > Orectolobiformes > Hemiscylliidae > Chiloscyllium > Chiloscyllium plagiosum. The sequence goes on from NC_057726.1 coordinate 45,556,201, forward strand.
AGGTATCCTGAACCCTTTGTACCAGGCAGTCAATATTGCTACCTGGATCATCAATCTTTGCTGTAGAAAATAATACTCCAGCTGAGACTCAACTAGTTCCTTATGCAAATTGAGCGTTACCTCTCAGCTCATGTACACCATGCCACTGTTAATAAAGGTCTGTATGCTTGACTACTTCTGTTCTCACCATATTCTATAGATTTGAATGACTTTTGCACATATGCATCAAGTGCTTCTGCTCTTATACCCCCTTTAGATTTGTATCCTTTGTTTTGTCTCTCCATGTTCTTCCTTCCAAATTAATCACCTCACATTTCTCCACCTTGAACTTCATCTGCGTATATTCTTGAAGTTCCACACAATCCTCACTGTTTACAATGCTTCCAAAGTTTATATCTTCATCACATTTTAAGATTGTGCTTTGTACCCCCACCTTTATGTAGTTAATGTACATCAGGAAGGGCAACACTGACCCCTGAGGTGCTGCACTACAAATCTGAAAGCCTGAAAAGCATTCAGTGACCACTACTGTCTGGTTCCTGTCACTCAGCAAATTCTGCTTCCATGTTGCTACCATCTTTTTCATTCCATAAGCTATGACCTTGCCCATACTTCTGTTGTGTAGCATTGTCTCAGATACTTTCCAGAAATCCATATACACAACATCAACAACATTGTTCTCCGTCAACTCTGTCTTGTTACCTCTTCAAAAATGTTCAGATTAGTTAAATTTAATTATCCCTTAGGAAGTCCATGCTGATTTGCCTCAGAATAATCCACATTTGTTCATGTGGCTACTAATTCTGTTATAAGTTATTGTTTCTAGAAATTTTCCAAGTAGAAAAATTATACTTTAAATTTAAACTTGGGTTTTACAACCTTTTTTGAATAAGGGTGCAACATTTGCAATTCTCCAGTCCTCTGACACACCCGGAGTCAAAGGAAGACTGAAAATATAGGGCCAGTACATCTACAGTTTCCACACTATTATTCTTTCTTTAATATTCTTTTCTATAGTTGCCTTAAAACTTATGATGCAAAGAGTGCTCTCCCCTAAATATTTTACTCACCTGATCGAAGTGTCCACCCCATTCTCAATAACCAGATCTAGTAGTTTCTCCTCAATAGATTAGAAACATACTGCAGAAAATTTTGCTGAACATGCACTATGAGCCCTTGCTCCTTCCTTCCTTTTACTTCCCTGCAATTCCAGGCAATTTATAGATAATTTGGACGGCACAGTTGCTCAGTGGTTAGCACTGCTGCCTCATAGTGCCAGGCACTCGGTTTTGATTCGTGCCTCGATGACTGTCTGTGTGGAGTTTGCACATTCTCCCAGTGTCTGCGTGAGTTTCCTCCGGGTGCTCCGGTTTCATCCCACAATCCAAAGATGTTCAGGTCAGGTGAATTGGCCATGCTAAATTGCCCGTAGTGTTAGGTGCATTAGTCATGGGTAAATATAGGGTAGGGGTCAACGATGCTCTCCATCGCATCTCCTCCACTTCCCGCACCTCCGCCCTTGAACCTCGTCCCTCCAATCGCCACCAGGACAGAACCCCACTGGTCCTCACCTTCCACCCCACCAACCTCCGGATACATCGTATCATCCTCCGTCATTTCCGCCACCTCCAGACAGACCCCAACACCAGGGGTATATTTCCACCCCTATCAGCATTCAGGAGAGACCATTCCCTCCGCGACTCCCTCGTCAGGTCCATAC
>NC_057726.1:45558318-45579769 GCF_004010195.1 Chiloscyllium plagiosum
AGCCCGCTTGGCACACCAGCCTCATTCTTGAAGAAGGGCTTATGCCCGAAACGTCGATTCTCCTGCTGCCTGGCCTGCTGTGTTTTTCCAGCACCACGTTTTTCCACTCTGATACTCCAGCATCTGCAGTCCTCACTTTCTCCTAGGGGACTGGGTCTGGATAGGTTACTCTTCAGAATATCAGTGTAGATTTGTTGGGCCGAAGTGTTTGTTTCCATACTGTAGGGAATCTAATCTGGAATCTAATCTAATTTAGGGTCCTTGTAATTATGCTATCATCTTGGCAATTCTGTAATATCTTGTAAATTTGTTCCTCCAGATCCTTTCCATTAGTTGGTGGCCGATAGACTGCATAAGCAATATTATACCTTTCTTGTTCCTTAACTGTAACCAAATCAGTTCTTCCCTTGGCCCCTCTGAAACATCCTCTTTCTCCAGCATTGCAATATTTGCCTTGATTGATCCCATTTATTCCAATCTCTCTAAACACATATCCAGGAATTTTTATATACCTAGTCCTGCCTTGCTTTAAGACAGGTATCTGTAATAGCTATACATTATATTTTCACTTACAAGCCACTTATCCAATTTACAGTTATTTATTTACTCTTGCTGCACAAAAGTAAACAGTTGCCCTGATTTAGATTTCTATGACTTTTGCCTTTTTTCTGACTCCACCTATTTACAAACTATTCCCTATTCTAGTGCTGTCTATCTCTCCCAGTATTTTATACACCATGATATCCTTCTCTGACTTAGTCTCTTGATGCTCACTCTCCTATCAAGTTATTTTAAACCCTTTCCAATGGCACTAGCAAAATATCCTGCATGGAATTCAGTCCTGTTTCTGTTAAAGTACAAGCTGCCAACTTGGACAGGTCCTATCTTCCTCAGTGTCAGTCCCAATGTCCCAAGAAATGAAAACTTTCCCTCCTGTGCTGTATTTCCATGCACGCTTTGATCTGGCATGTTCTCTTTCTATATTCACTTGCACATGACACTGGGCAGAATCAGGAGATTATTACTTTTGAGGGCCTGCTTGTTAAATCCAGTCAAGCTCCCTAAATTCTGACAGCAGCACCATATCCTCTAAGTCATAGAGATATACAGCACGGAAACCCTTCAATTGAATTCATCCATGCCAACCTGATATCCTAAATAAATATAGTCCCCTTTTTCAGCGTTTGGTCCATATCCCTCTAAACTCTTCTGATTCAAATACCTATTCAGATGCCTTTTAAATGTTGTAATTATTATTCTGGCAGCTCATTTCATACACACACCACCCTCTGCGTGGAAAAGGTTGCCCCTTATGTCCCTCTTAAATCTTTCTCCTCTCCCCTTAAACCTATGCCTGCTAGTTTTGGACTCCCCTACCCCAGGGAAAAGACTTTGTCTGTTTACCCTATCCATGTCCCACATGATTTTATCAACCTCTATGAGGTCACCCCTCAACCTCCGACACTCCAGGAAGAATAGCCCCAGCTGATTCAGCCTCTCGCTATAGCTCAAACCATCCAACCCTGGCAACAGCCTTGTAAATCTTTTCTGAACCCTTTCAAGTTTCATAACATCCTTCTTACAGCAGGGAGATGAGAATTGCCTGCAATATTCCAATAGTAGCCTAACTAGTGTCCTGTACAGCCTATATTTATGCCACTGATTGTGGGTCCAGACAGTTTGTTCACCCCTCCCCTCTATGCCTTGTAACTGTTCACTGGCATTCTTGATGCAGAGAGCATCAGAGAGGCAATTAGAAAATAGTTTTTGACAAGTTTAACTTGTTTTTCAAGTATGTGGTAGAGAAAAGTAAAAAAAGTTATTAATTGATAATCGTATCCTAATTACTTTCTGGTATTCCAACAGGGATGGTGAAGATCCAGAATATAAACCAACTCAGCCATTATTCAAGGATGAAATGGAGGTGAGCAATTTTATTTAATTCTATGTATCATAAATGCTACTTTGTTTTCCTGAGCAAAATCAATTTTTAATGTAATTATAATCTAAAAATTAGTTTGGTACAGACCAATAAAATCTGTGTTACTGATCTTGTTCTATTTATTAAATTGATAAACTAGCTCAAAACTTTTCTGAAACCTTTCTGTTTTAGGATGCTGCATCTTCTCCAGGAGATCTAATAATTACAGGTGAGAATGAAGATTTGAAATGGTTTCTTTTAATTGCAACGAGATTTGAAGATGTAGATCATCTAAAGAATTACATTTTGCTTAAAGATGAAATATTCCTCTTCATCTTAGATTGCCCTCTGGGAGAAGGTGATCTACTCTATTGGCCAACTGCATCAGCTTTAACTACGCGCCTTCGTCGACTTGTAACTGCTTATCAGCGTAGTAACAAGAGAGAGCAGGTTAAACTGGAAGCCCAAACTAAAGGAGATAGAAGAAGGCGACTTTGTGCTGACACTGTAAAAGCCAAGGAGGCTGCTAAAATCGAGAAGCAACAAAGGTAATGATTGAGCTACCAAATTAGTAGCATTCTCTCAAGTATTGTTTTTTGTTTAAATGTCTCCTTTATTTCAAACTACAAAATCAACGTTTTTTAAAACAAAGTGATTTTTCTCACTGAGCTCATTTACCACTTTGGTGATAATAATGTTAAGGATTCCTGTTCTAGAAAGTTGGAATGCTCAATAATGAGCAAAAAAATCTTCAATAAAGATCTTTCTGTACAAACTTTGAAAAAAATCTGCAAGCTTGTTCAGAAATTGATTAATTTATCGCTTCCATTGAAACCTACACAATGTCAATATCTTTTTGCCATGTCTTTTTAAACTGTAGGGATCTAGTGCTCTTCCGGCCGCCTTCAATGTTTATAAAGGTCGGTGCCGCAACTATGTATCAATTTGTTTCTTGGTACTACATCAGTAAGTTTGCTTCCCTCAGATATTCACTTGTAAGTACCAACTCTGAGCCCCAGAGTATGAAGTTAAGCAAACTAAAGCTATCAGGCAAATCCCAAAATTGAACCATGACCATAACAGGGCCCACTCTTCAGGATTTGCACTCTTAAGAGCTAGCTTTATTGTAACCTGTAATTAAGATGGCAGTTGTTCAGACATCCTAGCTTGGAGAAAAAAATTGTTAAAATCCTGGATGATGGTCTGGTTGTATTTGTGCCTGTGGCAAGATGTCCAATACCTTTCCTGTAACCAGCAGCCATAAAACAAGAATGCATTAATGTTCATCAACCCTTCAGTCTCTCATTTGCAATGTTTGAGGAAGCCACCACAGTCATACCTATAGACACCAATACTGAGTTTCTTTCAGGGATGCCCTTCAAGCTCTACAAGCTGTATGCCTCCATAGAGGCATTAATCAGAGTTTCTGTTTGATGATGATTGTCCACACACAAGGAAGACATTCAAACTGTAGCAAATTCTTGAGTGGTGCCAAAAATACTTCACTCCAAATCAGTGTTTACCATTCCGATTATATTTCAGTCACCACCATGTGTACCCTGTGAAGCACCAGACATGATCATTGATACCACTAGTGTCAAGATTATAGAAAATTATTCATTACTTGGTCAATAGGAATGCCCTTACAGTAAAGATGTCAATGTATGTATCGAGAATTCATGCTTATGATATACTCCATAATCATGTCTGTAAACAGCACGACACTAAGCTGATGATTAAAATCATACTCACTAGACCACGTAGATCTGCAATACCGACATCAAAACATTTCTACCAAAGCTACCTGAGGTTTACTATGTATTTGATGCCAGGTAAAATTACAAACAGCAAGATCTTTCATACTGGCCTCTCGAAAATTCAACTCAAGTGGGCAGGCTGTATATCCCACACTGAATATAGAATTCCCAAACAAATCATCTTTCTGGAGCTTTCTCAAGGCAAACATAATAAAAGTGGTTAGTACGAACTATGTAAGGACAAACCTCTGCATCGCAGACCATTTTTTTGTGAAAACTGCAGCTGAGTGGCTGTGTGGAAGCAGGCACTGAAGTTTTGACCCGTGTAGTTAGAGGACTATCTTTGCGAAATTTTCAACATCCCATATGCCCAGACAAAGGCGCAGAGCTAACACAGTTATAAATATTTCCCCAAGTATCAACATGTATGGACATCTGTGTGGATTTGTACATCAGACTCTTCAATCACAAGAGGACCCACAGACGTTGGTGAAGTTATTTGGGGCTTTGGCATACACAAGTAGTAAGGAGTTTAATACCATAAGTAAGTTAGGCAATCTCTCATATTGATTATGGCTATTTCCCTATAACAAACAGATGGACAAGTTGGACCGAAGGGTCTGTTTCTGTGCTGTACATCTCTATGACTATGACTGTAAGATCGTAGTTCAGTCCTCCAAGCATTCTGTCCTTCAAAGTCAGCAGTGTAATGAGAGAATTTCAGTATGTGTGTGGAAAGCCCATTAGGTTGGAGAATTGCTTTGTAAACAAACAGTGAGATTTTCTCTCAAGTTGGTCTGTACGATCTCTGATGTTTGAACATAATGAATTTCTCAACTTAGCCATTGTTGGAAATTGACAACAAAAATTCAGATACTCTCCAGTTATTTCACCATTGGTATTCAGGAGTGAAAACCCTGCCTAGAGAAGATGTCCTAGGGCACTTAGGGCCCCTAGAGGTACAACTGTTAACTTTACTGGGCAAAAGTTGTCTGTGACCTTTTTGCATAAGGCATCCAGAACCAAGATTTATAAGATTAATGAGCATGCATTTTTATTGTGGTGTTCGAGAGTCAGTCTTAAAATTCAGCAGTTTGCTTGATTTGAGTTTCCCTTTCATATATTAAAAGACACAAAATGTTACATTTTTGTTTTAATGCAAAAACGCTATTGGAGAGATAACTGGTTCATTGACATAAAGTACTTTGATAAACTGAGGATGCGTCCTATCAAGCAACTAATCCAGCATTTTTCTACTAGGTGGACTAGGCGAGAAGAGGCTGATTTTTACAGAGTCGTGTCTACTTTTGGTGTCGTTTATGATCCAGACAAGCAAAAATTTGATTGGACTAAATTCCGAGCTATTGCTAGGTTGAATAAAAAGACAGATGAGAGTCTACAGAAATACCTTTATGCTTTCATCGCTATGTGTCGAAGAGTTTGCCGTTTACCACCCAAAGAGAAAGAAGGTACAGATAACTGAGTTACTGCATAGCTATACTTATTAAAGATAGAGAATGTTGTTTTTGAGTTTCTACATCATATGACCATGGCACTTTCTTTCTAGCTGTCTCAATGACCAGTAATAATTATGCAGTTATTCTATGTTTTATGGGGGCTTAATTAACACATGCTGTTAACATTGGGCTAGGTAGGTGTTGAGGTTTGGAAAGATTTCTATTTATGGGAAAGAGAGTAACCTGCACAATATCAGTTAAACATCTGTATATGCTCAACTAACACAAGCAACTCGTTAGCTAGTGCTGTGAGTTCTTTCTCATTAATCCTTGCCATTTGAAACTAGCTTTCAATTTGGAATATTTCTGAAGAAAAGATCTTGCATCATTACTATTACATTGAGCCTCACATTATGGAACCTCATCAATTGTACTGTGGTGATTATTGAAAATGTACATTGTTGCATTAGGATAGCAAGACATACCTAGTAGCAACAATAAATGCAAACCTCTGAATCTGCAGAGAAATAACCATTTATTGTACTGTATCTGCTACCTTCAGCCTCAGGCCATGCAAAGTCATGCATTAGCTTTTATCAATTAATTTAAAAAGTACAGTCTTTTTTCAATTAATAAATCAACATAGCATAAAATGAGAAGCCAGGGCAAGGCATAATTTAAAAACCACATGCAAGCTCGCTCACAAAAGCAGCTCACGACTTCCTTCTCAAGTGCAACTAGTCACAGGCAATAAATGCTAGCCCAGTCAGTGACACCCATATTCCCTGAACAGTTGAAATAAACTGCACAGTACAATATTTGCTATATAAACTCAAATTGTTGAATTTGTTTATGCTTGGTATTAAGTACGGGAATTCAAAGTAAAATTAACTTGCAGAGAATCTTTTTCATTTTTCCACTCTAGAGCTTCTTGATCCACCCATTTTCATACAGCCTATTACGGAGGAGCGTGCTTCCAGGACATTATATCGGATTGAGCTGCTCCGTAAAGTGCGGGAACAAGTACTTCGACATCCTCAGCTTGATGAACGGTTACAGTTGTGCCAACCAGGCCCAGATCTGCCAGAGTGGTGGGAGAGTGGAAAGCATGATAAGGAATTGCTCACTGGAGCAGCCAAACATGGTGTCAGCAAGACTGATTATCACATTTTCTGTGATTCAGAGCTTTCCTTTATGATGGCTCAAAGAAACTTCAGCCAGAACAAAGTTACACAATCTAGGAGCTCCACACCACTCTTGCACCCTCAGTATCCATCTTCAGCCTCACCTCTTAATTTACCAGCTAAGCTGCAAGATAAAAAAAGTCAACCTGAGACTGAAACTGCAAAGTGCGAAAGAACAATAGTTGTAAAAAAGGAACAGTCATCTGATGATGAAGATGCAATGCGCGCTGAGGTTAAAAATAAAGTGAAATCAGAACACTGGAATTCTGTGGGTGGTTTTCAGCTACAAAACAGATTAGAAAAGAAGACTGGCATTAAACTGGACCCAGATCCAGATGGATGTATGGTTGCAGCAAGGACTCAACCCCTTACACCAAACTCTGTACACAACAAACGGAAAGCGAACAGAGGACGTTCTGATTCGAGTTCCGATTCAGACTCTGATTCAGACAATTCTTCTTCTTCTTCACCGTCGTCGTCATCATCGTCGTCATCATCACAATCCTCATCTTCCTCCTCCTCTTCGTCGTCGTCATCCTCTTCGTCCTCATCATCCTCTTCATCTTCCTCCTCCTCCTCCTCTTCATCGTCCTCTTCTGATGATAGTGATAGTGACAGTGATGATAAGCAAACCACGGCAGGTTGTAAGTGACTCAAATTGAAACTCTCTGCTCAGTCAGGCATTGACCTAAATGACAAAAGTGTCTTTAAAATGCAGCTAGAAAACTGCTGTCATCAGAGTAAAGATTTCAGTAGTCATTCAGAACTATTATCTAGATGTGGTGTAAGTTTAAAATTGAAGCAATTGCAATTATATAACAATTCGCTAAAATAATGGATACCGTGCATTCAACAAACTGAGCTTTGAATAGAAATTCAGATATGTACATGATATGAGCAATATACATGGTGCAGTCTCTATTAGTTAAGCCTTTATATTGTCCTTATTTTGAGCAACAATATAATTGCTGCCTGAGATCCTTGCCATATTGAGGTGTTGAAGCAGATCTGAATCATGCAGGAAATTATGGATAAATTTGTCTGCAGCTGCTGCCAAAAATGGTTTTCATTCTGACAAGAAAATATTGCTGTTGGATTTTTCAATAGTAATGCAATATTTGAGACCACAGTATGAGTAGAAAGTGGGATAAGGCCCTGGAAAGCAGAATTCAGAGAGCTAGGCAGGTGATTAAAAAAAAAAGCATGTCTGTACCACATGCCAGTGAGTTTAGAAATAAGAGGTTTGAAAGAGTGAGCATGAAAGAACAGATTTCTGCATCTGTGGGACTCGCTTTGAAGCAGATTGGACCTGTATAAGAAAGATGGGTTGCACTTTAAAAGGACTGGGCTAATATCCTTGTAGTGAGATTTGCAAGTGCTATGGGGGGGGAGGAGGAGGTGGAGTTTTCACTAGTTAGTCAGAGGGAATTCTAATAAGTGAAAGATTAAACTGATTATGGGAGGAAGAAAAGCAGTAATTGAAAGTGTAGAGGAACAGAAACAAATCCTAGAAACAATTGTCAATAAACACAACAGTGGTATATTTAAGGCAGAATTAAAAGCACTTTATCTGAATACACGCAAAATTTGCAACAAGCTAGGTGAATTAATCGGACATGTTGAAATAAACCAATGCAATTTCATTGCTGTTCCAGAAATGTGGTTACAAACCTGGGAACTGAATATTAAAGGATATTTGATATTGAGGAAGGACAGGCAAAAAGGAAAAAGAGGCAAGGTAGATCTGGGATAGGATCAGAACATCAAGGACAGAGTATATCTGACAAGAACACAATGTAAAATCTGAAACAAGCATCAAGAATATCAGAAAAAGTCAAGTTTCAAGTCAGGTAAGACTGTTCTTGAGAACAGTTCTGAAGAAGGGTCATACCTGACTTAGTGTTGACTCTGTTTCTGTCTCCACAGATACTGCCAGACCTGCTGAATTTCTCCAGTGTTTGTTTCAGACTTCCAGCATCAGCAATATTTTGCTTTTGTTATTAGGATGTAGAATCTATTTGAGTGGAGCTAAGACAAGAAACAACAATTGTTGGTGAGAGTCGTATGGATAGTATACGCTATCAAATAGCAGTATTAATGCAGGGCATTTATGAATCAGGAAATAAGGGGTGCAATAATAATGGGTGATTTAAATTTATAAATAGACTGATTAAGTCTAATGACAGCAGTGAAAGAAGAATTTCTGGAATGTGTTCACGATGATTTTCTGAAGCAATACACTGAGGAAACAACTCGGACACAATGTGTTACATCTAGTAGTATTCAGTGAGAAAGAGCTAATTAATAATCTTGTAAAGAAAAATGACTACAGTGTAACAGAATTTTCCATTAAGTTTCAAAAAGGTAGATTTTAATCTGAAATTCCAGAACTTAAATTGAAACAAGGGTACTTTACAAGGTTTGTGGAAAAAGGTGGCTGTGATGGATTGAGAAAATACATTAAAAGGTTTGGTAGGCAAGCAGTGGCTAAGTGTTTAAAAATATGCTTGCTTTGCAAAAGCATGTATTACTTTAAAGCAAAAGTACTCACTGGGAAAACAAAAGCACCATAGATAACAAGGGGAGTTAAAAATTGTATTAGATCAAAGGAAGAATCTTATAAAGTTGTCAGATAAAAGTTTGTGAATTCAGAGAGTTCAGCAAAGGTGAACTAACAAATTGATCATGAGAATAAAATGTGACTAAATTACTAAGAAATATAAAAACTGATTGTAAAAGCTTCTATAGATATGTAAAAAGGAAAAGATTAGCAAAGACAACCATGGTTCCATTATAGGGGTAAAGACAAGAGAATTTATAATGGAACATAGAGAAAAGGCAGAGCAGCTATCAAAGTACTTTGTTTTCATAGGGGAGGATACAAGAAGTCTCCCTGAAATAATTGACATCCAAGGGCTTGGTGAGAGTATGGAACTGAAAGAAATTAGTAAGTAAAAAAGTAGTATTAATGAAATTTAATGGGACTGAAAGTTAACAAATACCCAGGATCCTTTTATTCTGCACCATAGTGTTGTAAGAGATGACAACAGAGATGGTGGATGTATTGCTGATCATCTTTCAAAAATATTTCGATTCTGCAATAGTGCCTGCAGATTGAAAGGCTGTAAATATAACTTCACTGTTTAAAGAGTTACCACAAGTCTCAGTACTTGAGGCCCCAACTGTTATATCAATGTCTGTTTCAATCATGGGGCCAGTTATTTCCAAGTTTGCAGATGATACAAAACCTGGTGAGAATGGAATTTGTGAGAATGCAAAGAGTTTTCAGGAGGAATTGTATAGACTGAGTGAGACAGAAAGAGCATGTCAGATGCTTAAATCAAAGGTAGAATCTTATAAAGTAGTCAGATAAAAGTAAATGAATTCAGAGAATTCAGCAAAGGTGAACTAACAAGTTGATCATGAGAATAAAATGTGACTAAATTACTAAGAAATATAAAAACTGATTGTAAAAGCTTCTGTAGATGTGTAAAAAGGAAAAGATTAGCAAAGACAACCATGCTGCCTGACCTGTATGCTTTTCCAGCAACACATTTTTCAGCTCTGATCTCCAGCATCTGCAGTCCTCACTTTCTCCTAGAATGTAATGTCGGTAAGGGTGAGGTTATTCTTTTTGGTAAGAGGAGCTGAGCTGCATTTCTTAACTGGTGAGAGATTAGAAAGTGCAATATCCAAAGGGACCGAGATGCCTTTGTTCAAAAGTCACCTTAAAGCTAGGAATTTGGAAGGCAAATGGTATATTGACCTTTTTACCAGTAGAGCAGTTGAGTACTGGAGCAAAGATACCTTGCTTTTATTATCTGGGATAGTTACAAAGATTGCACCTGGAGAATTGTGTGCATATCTGGCACCTTAACTAAAGGAAGGTATACTTGCCAAAGAGGGACTGTAGTGGAAGTTCACCAAACTGATTCCTAGCATTGTGGAATTTCTTCTAATGAAGCGAGATTGGATTTATATTCTCTGGAATCCAGAAAAATTGGAGGTAATTTTATAGAAAAATACAAAGCTTGTTTAGGTGCAAGAAAGGCTGTTTTCCTCTAGAAACTAGGAGACACAAGTAAAGGTCAAGCTGTTTAGAATTATCATGAGGAGCTGCTTCAGTCAAAGGGTGGGTATGTTTGGAATTTTCTATCTTAAAGACCTGTGGAAGCTGTCATTTAATAAATTTAAGTCAGATTGATGGATTTCTTGTTACTAATAACATCAAAGGGGTATAGGATAGTGCAGAAATATGGCATTGGTGTAGATGATCAGCCATGGCCTAGATTATCAGAACAGGCCCAAATGGTTGAATAACCACTCCTGATTCTATGTTTCTGTTTTAAGATATCAAGTGACATTAACAGTTATGTAAGGTACCAGTGGTCTAATGTTTTTCTTTGCCAACAAAGCAATTCTCTGTCAGACTGGGACATTTCACTACTGACACCTACAAGATCAATGCCACTGTAACACACAAGCATTATAAGCATCCAGTTGAGCATGAAAAACAGATTTTCTATTGTGCTACATCTGACACCTTAGCTTCCTAAAGCTGAAAATAGCAGTATTTAAATCCTGTTTATGCCAAATTAAAGTTGAACAGAGCTCAAACATTTTTCTTTTGGATTGGATAAAGGTCAAATTGATTTGAATATAAATATTATCAGCTGCAATTGAGTTGCGTATCCTCTACTTCGTTTGCATAATTAAGTTGGTCTGTAAGTGTGAATTAAGAACTGTGATTTGTAACCTTTAGTGCTATATTAAAATAATAGTTTAATAAAATCATTTGCATTTCTTTTGAAGGCAAACCCCCACAGCACTTGAAAACTTACGATGAAGACAGTGTAGCATCTCTTAGCATCACACATGATGAGACACAAGACAGCTTTCTGCCAGATAGTGGAAAGCCTGACGGTCCCTTCCTCCAAGAAAGGCATAGGTTTGCTGCCTCCTGCTGGCCAAAGGTATGTACTGAAATCAACAACTTCAGTTTGGATCATTTAAGTCATTACCAGTTTGCACAGAGTGCAATGCTGTAAATTTCATATTCTTTAGTTTCTAAATTGATGGGCTAAACATTTTCCAGGAGGAAATAATTTTAGAATATTGAAATGAATTTGCAAGAAATTTCTAAAGTTTCATTTCTTTTTAATGTAGGATCGTGTCATGATCAACAGAATTGATAGTATATGCCATGCAGTGTTGAAAGGAAATTGGATTCCATCAAGAAGAAGTTATGATTACAACGCTGTGACCTCTTCTTACACAACAAAACTGCTGGATAGCCCTTCTGCCATGGGAAATTTCAGTGATTCTGCTACTGTAACATTGGGAAGCCAGGGTGCTAAAGAAGATAATTCTCTCTTGTCGCAGTTCACAAAGGTGAAGAAGCATGTGCGAGAAAAGGAGTTTACAGTGAAAATCAATGACGTATGTTCTTTTTTATTACTGTTAGATCTGATTCTAATTGCAGATCTTTGCAGTGTGCAGCATGCTACTGCGCATCTGGCTGCGAGCAGCGTTTTCACTCTGAACTACTTCCTTCGCACACTTTATATACATTACTCCTTTGTGCTTTATAACCATTGTTAATTTTAATGTATGTTTATTTAGATGTGAGCTGTATTTGTAATACGCAGCATTTTGAAATCTTTATTTCTGCTTTACCCTTTGCAATTCTGAAGGCTTTCCTAGCAACAGTGCTTACCTAATGCTTTGCATTTTGTGGTTTATTGCTGTTTGTAGGCCTTTGAACCTCTGGATTCTTATTAAATATTGAACAATTTATGGTTTTGATTGAAGGGTTGATGGCACAGCATGATATGTTGTAGTAAATGCAGAAAGAGCTTTTTTGGTTTTAATTCTCTGCTTTTTAAGGCAAATAGTCTGCTTTTGTTTTCTACTTAAAGCCAATCATGCTAATTTACTTCATGCCTTGTGTCACAATTAGCAGTAAATATTGGGCTATCTGACACAGTGCTGAGCTGACAACTTCAACATGTAATCCGATTTTAACATTTGTTGTGTGCAGTCACATTGATAATTATTTTAATATTATAATACCTGTGGAACAGATAAGTGTATCTGAGAAGGTTTTTATGAGGCTCTCTAGCTTTAAAACTCTTCAATGGATTTTCACAGTACAACTCCATTTATTTCCTCTGGGATTGATGGAAGTCTTGAACAATAACCTTTTATCTCAGTTACAATTTTGTTTTTATTAAAATTCTCCAGTCTAGGTTTTTTATTAAAACCACTCCCCTGGTCTCTGTGATAACTTAGCAGTTGAGTGTAAAGTAACTATATGACATTGTAAATAAATATAAATTCCTCAAACTTTGTTTATTAAGTTTGCAAAAAAATGTAAGTTACTTTGATTTGATTTATCAGATTTGAAAACTTTGCATGTGTTTGTTAGCATGAGGTGGTGAGCTGAATAATTTATCATTTTCCTTTTTTTTAGCTTTGCTCCAGGAGTAGGATTGCCACCCCTGGACAGAACACTTTATTGTGTAATCTACCTCCAAATGGCCCATTTTCAGCATTGTCTGCATGCTTTCTCATATCAATCGCAAAGTTAGCAGACTGTTAGTTATCTGAATAGATCATTTTAACTGTCAGTCAGTCAGCTTTTCTTGCCCCTATCTCGTTTCTTAATCGCTCATGCTTTTTTTTTCTGGATTGTTTTCATTAGTATCCAAACAATTAATCTTTTTTTAAAATTTCTGTAAGTTTGGCAACCTTTTCCATTGGGATTAATCTATTTAAGATGTAATGGTGTGAAACAGTTATGCATATGGTGAAACTACATGACATATTATTTCCCATAAGATGTGTCCACAATATCAAGCAATCAAAAACATGAATAGTTTCTCACCTACTTCAAACAAGAATTGGTCTGGGCTTGTCTCACTCCCTGTTATGGGTCACTTGCAGAGTTGTCGTTTATGTCTGTTCCCCAATGGTGCATGTTATATAGAAGCTAAAGGAGCATTCCTTTTTTAAAATTCTGAAAAGGCACATCAAGAGTTCAATTGTCTCAATATGTAAGTATTCATTAGTTTAAAAAAGATTGTCCCCTCAGCCTATAATGGGTTAATCATAAATCGTGATGTATCAATTCATCATGTTATTATAGCTTATTTTTCATAGGTCAGCCAATTGTGCACTCTGTCTGAACTCAGACATGAAGAATGGTCATTAGGTTGATGTACCAGATTTTGACAAAGGACAACGTTGTCAAAGAAAAACTAATTGTGTGAATCTCAAATAATGACTAATTGATACAAACTTTTACTTAACCTATAACAGGTTGCTAATTACAACTGGGCATTTTAAACATGCAACACAGTTGCAATTCTCCTCTGAAACGTAAAATGCCTAAATGTTTGTAGGATATGTCTGTGTGTGCACATTTGTATATATATTTGAGTGATTGTGTTTATATTTTAAGCCAAATGCAGTTAAAGTATGTCCTCCAACCACCAAATTTTGACAAATAAAGTTTCAGCAGGAAAGTTAGATTGGACACCTATCAGATAATTTTTCTGATATTAAAATTTGTTTTAATAGGAAGGTGGATTGAAGTTAACTTTTCAGAAACAAAGACTCAGTCAGAAAAGAGGACTTGAGGCTGAAGAAGGAACTTCGGATCAGCAACAATACATGGCACGGTTGCATGATTTGTATTCTGCTTCTGACAGCAGCCAGGAATTGGCTGTGGACCTTTCCAAATCTTTACGGGGAGCTGGGAGCTCCAACTCTTTGCCACCGTTGGTATTATTCAATTCCAGTTTGCCTGGCAACACCTCCACAGTGATCTCAGATCCCAAATCAGCATTAGCAGGTACTTCACAGCAGATCTCAAGACACTGTACAAATGGGGTCCTATTGGACGGCCAGCCAATTGTTAAAAAGAGAAGAGGACGGAAAAAAAATGTGGAAGGAATGGACATCCTCTTCATGAACCGAAGCAAATCAGTACAACCTGTAAGTTTACATGTGTTTTGCAACATTATGATAGAGTTATTTGTAGGAATAATGTCTGTCAAGAAGATTCACTGTGAAATCAAAAGATGTAAAAGCTATTTTTTCTTGCATAATCTCATTTACCTATATTGCCTCGTTAACTTTGCCTTCTTTCAGGCAATATCTTGGTATTGGATTTCTATATGATTGTTGTAACTGATGTTAGAATGAGTGCAAACAAGTGTCATGCTTTGCCAAGCAGGATAGATCCCTTTCATTATTTTTGCCCTGTTATAAAATGTTACATTGTTCAAAGCAGCTATGTTCAGTTCATTACATCAAAACACTAACATTTTTCCTTGCTACTTCAGTGGTACATTTGCTTCTGATGAGCGATTAAAGCAGAGACCAAGGTTCACAGATACTCTTTTAGGTGATTAATTAATGCTCTGAGCATTTTTAGTCCAATTTTTTTATTGGACTCACAAGAATTATGAATTCATAATTATGAAATAGCTGTACATTTTTGTGGATATGGATGCTGAGGAAATTACTGAGTTGTTGTAGATGAGTATTTTGAATGCCTTTCACAGTGAAAGAAGAGGGAGGAAAGGTGTTAGCGTTAATGTCACTGGACTAATAATCCAGAGACCCCTAGGAAATGGGTTCAAATCCCACTGCAATAGCTGGTTAAATTTTAAATTCAATTGATTATCAGCATATGGAATTGAAACATTGCCTCAGAATTGAAGAATTATGAATATATTGCATTATTTTGAGAAGCCACTTCTAATGGTTTCTGTGTTGGGCAGGAAATTATATTTCTAGACCCACAGTGTAACATTTCCTCTTAACTCTGAAATGGCCAGCCAAGCCACTCTCATCAAAAGTGATTAGGACAATAAATGCTGGCTTGTCAGTGATATTTCATCTCATGAAAGAATACTAGTAGTGTATGAGCTCTTGAAAACAAGTCAAGGGAAACGAGAATAGATTTAATGCCTTTTTTAAAAAGATATGGGTTAAAATAAGACTGGCATATATCTATAACTGATGCTTTCTACCTCAAGCCATTAAAACAAGCAGTGACAAAATTATAAACATTGATGTAATGATTGTCATAAATTTCATGGATTCACTAACTGCAGAGAACAATGGAAGTAAGGGTTGCAATGAGCCAAGTAGGCCATCTTAATCTCAAGGCAAGACTTGTTCTTAACATTTGAAATTCATTGTGAATTCAAGCACTGGTACAGCATTTAGCAACTTGGGAAGGTAGGCTTTTTGTTTGCCCTCAGCTTTTAATTTTGAGGCTAGAATATTAGCTAGTCAAAATCAAAGGTCATACCATTAAACATTTGCATGAAGGGCAGCACAAGGTTCAACAAGCAAGACAATTAACAAACATATCCTGGAAAAGCTTTGTTATTTCCAAGTATTATTACAAATTTGTAGCAGAATGTCCATGCATCCCATTTGACCCTTTTTCATTCAAATCCATCAAAAAATCCTTCTGTTATTTTAAGGATTCTCAGAACACTTGCACCCTGACATAGTCAGCAGAGAATGCTGGCGTAACATGGCAGGTCTGGTGTCATCTTTTGGAGAGAGAAACAAAGTTAATGTATGACGGCTCTTCAGAACCCTGAATATAGTCATTGTAATTTGTATGCCCCTTGAACTACAGCACCAGAGGGAGAATGAATGGACATGGGGGAGGGAGGACATGCTACTCAAAGAGAGATTGGGAGAAAACCTCTCAGCAGGAGACTGTATCCATCCAGGTTTTGCAAGGAGAAATCAGCTGTGGAAAATGTGTGTAAGACACCTCCACTTTACCAGAGAGATATTCACTGAAATCTACCAACTCCTACTGTCCGAATTATAGGCAGTGAGCAGGGTGAGGATGACATCAGTGCATTTAAATGTGACTGTGGTGATTTATCATCTTCTACCAATGAACCCCTGATCTGTAACAGACAATATTTACACCATCTGCCAGTTTACTATCCATTGTTAAATTACAGATATTACCAAAGGTTTGATTGCAAGTAGAGTTAAATAAGTTTCATTTTATTTTGCCAGAGAGAACAAGATGGAGCAAATTCATGGCATCACTCAAATAATGTTGATCATGTTGTATAGGGTGACACTTAGTGCACACACACTTTTGTGAATGCCACAAGTAAATTCAAATGTACTGCAGCCAAAAAGGACTCCACTCATGGATTCTGCGATCATTCTGCAACTAATGAGTAACAAGTCAATCACTGATTCAAATATTCAGTGCACAGCCTACACACCCACATGTAGCATACACACATTTAAAGCCATACATACTGTGATCATGCAGACCATTCTAATGTTTTGAATAACATTTCTGTTGCTTGAACCACTCTGGTCTGCAGTCTGAGCATGTACTAAGTGTCCTGCACATCCTTGTCATCATGAGGTCACAGCCTTTACTATCAGGTATACGGTGCACAAGAAGTTGAGCATGAGAACAGACAACCGTCAAATCCCTTTTCTGGATGAGCTGTCTGCAATTGAGTCATCCAATAAGACTAAACATTAAACAGTCCTTAATTCAGCACCGTCCCTGTGTAACAGACCATCACAGCAACCTTGTGGCCACAAAGTAAAAACACAACAATCCAAACCAACTTCATTACAAAATATCTGACATTTCTTGATATATAAATCTCCTGACACTCTCGTATATTTTCTTAGTGTCTGTCCTAGTGCTCTCTCACATTGCTACCCCAGTGGTTGCAGCATAACTGACAGAAGGCTGCGAATGATCAGTGTTAGAGATGGTGTTTGCGGCTTTCAAGTTGACCTCTTGCTGCTGAGAATAAAACCTCTGACTTTGTAGTGTGTCTTCTTAGCATAGTTGTCAGCAGTTGGGCCGGCTGATTGTCAGGCAACAGCAAGGGCACTGGTTTGTGGTAGTCGTAAGAAAACTAATACGATTATCCTGTGGGGACAAGTAGTTTTTTTAGATTAGATTACTTACAGTGTGGAAACAGGCTCTTCGGCCCAACAAGTCCACACCGACCCGCCAAAGCGCAATCTACCCATACCCTTACATTTACCCCTTACCAAACACTACGGGCAATTTAGCATGGCCAATTCACCTGACCTGCACATCTTTGGACTGTGGGAGGAAACCGGAGCACCCGGAGGAAACCCACGCAGACACGGGGAGAACGTGCAAACTCCACACAGACAGTCGCCTGAGGCGGGAATTGAACCCGGGACTCTGGCGCTGTGAGGCAGCAGTGCTAACCACTGTGCCACCGTGCCGCCCACAAGTAGTTAGGGCTTTACACTTTGGCCACTTCTAAGGGACAGCATCTCAGCAATCTTAGTACTTGTTGGAAAACAGATTGCACACTTCACACAGAACTTAGCACTCTGGTGTCTGTTAGCAGTGTTGTGAGCCTGAATAGCAGCAAGGTGGTTTTGAATGACTTCAGTCAGATTTATTCGTGCACAACTCAGACCATGGATAACTTCTGCCAAGTAGAAAAGAAGCAGCTGAAATGTCAATCGTCAGGCATGATGCTTCGGTCTGCAACATTCCATGTCAAGTGATTCTGGACTCCTCCGTGTTTCCAGATAGTGACTGCAAGCTTTTTGACATGCCTGCAAATATGCCATGTATTTCAGTGTATATATTTCTCAGTTTCCACTCTCATACAAGAAGTGGAAGAATGCTTACAAACTTGCTGTCCAGTAAGCTGTCACTTTGTATTACCCTTGTTCCATCATTGGGCTTTAATTATTTGTGTCTGGCATCGTAACAGCTATGTTCCCCTTAATATTTAGTTGCTCTGTGTAGTCTCGTTAAATTTATTTACCTCAGCTGCCTATTTGTGTTATTCTTCATACAATAAGGCTCGTTTGGTACTTTCTAGGCTGCTGCATAGTTGCACACCTTAATGGAAACATTGCTCACTATTTACAGATCTCATCTTTATCCTATCCTTTAAATGACACACTGTCAGTATCTGAGCAGGTGGCTACAGTTCTGAGGCCCAGTTCTTCCTCAAGATTATCTTGCTGCTGTAACCACACCACTTTTTCCATCTAGTTTGCAATTCTTGGTTTGCTGAAAAAAGAATGTCAGAGAAGAGAATTGCACAGGGATAGATAGATAGATAGATATGTGCTGATACAGAAAATGATGGTGGAAACTAGAGGTTTGCACCATCTGTTTGTGAATCAGGAGAGACTGAAAGATGAACAGGAACAAGAATGAGAGATTTAAATTGTAAGCCTCAGATTTCAGTTCCACAACTGACCATGGACTCGATCATGCCAAATGATAGTACCCACTCTCTTCATCTTTGGGTGTAAGAACATGCAACCTACCATCTCATGCCAGTTAACACTTGCCTACTGCGTATGCCATGTTGTTTTGCAAGTGATAAGTAAACAACAATGTGTGCAAGCTGTGAGGTATGTGAGAGACTTGTAGCTGTGCTGTATGTAAGTGAGACACAAGTGTTAGGTTTGAGTCATGAATAATGAAAGTTGTTGATAGTCGAGTTGGAGGGTTTGAACGGTGAGTCTACTGGTGCTGCTTTGGTAGTCGCATTTAATGGTTCCTTTATTGACCTCCGTATGAGGTCATTATTACTGTTTGTGGGGTTTCACTCTGCTAGTGTAATTATCTGAGAGTTTGTGTGAAAAACAGTCTAGTATTTTGCTGGTAGAAGGCATTGGCTCATCCTTTTACATTGGTAAATGTTTCAGGTACGGCACTCAAAATCTCTTTGACGTGTTGCGTCAAAACTCAATGTTCATCTAGCTGCCACACTTTTGTACTATCAGTTCCAGCCTCTGCTACTGCTAGAATATGTCTTGGCTTTTAAGAGGTGTAGACTAACTTTAAGCGCATCTTGCTCAAGCTTGCAGTCTGAGTGAATGCAGATCTGGTTACATCTGCAAAAAATTACAGAGACTAATGAACGCAGCTCAGTCCACCACACAAACCAGCCTCCCTTCCATTGATTCCATCTGTATTTCTTGCTGTATGGCCTCTCTTCCACCCTCTTCTGTAAGGCAAAAGATGCAAAACTTTGAAAATAGCTACTAACAGGTTCAAGAACAGCTTCTTCCCCACTGTTTTCAGAAATGTGAACAGACCTCTCATTTAAGTTGCACTTTCTCTGCAATTCCTTTGTGGCTGTAACACTATATTCTGCATTCTTTTACTCTGATGTCCTTATATGTGATATGATTTGCCTGTATAGCATGCCAAACAATACTTTTCACTGTGTCTCAGTACATAGAATAAAAATTAAATCTAGAAATCATTTACATAAAGCATAAAGGTTGGATTTTGCCTGCATTGGGAGATCCAAGTGGCAATTTTCGGTCATTGCCATGTTTTTTAGTGCTATTTTCTGCAAAGAATATGCCCTCTATCTTCCTACCAAGCTGAACTGCTCTTCGTTTATTTATATCAAAATGTATTTGCCAGCTACATGCCTCTTCAGCAACTTTATTAACTCCGCAACTCAGGTTGTATTTTATAGTTTTCTGTATCCCCAAACGGGTATTACTGAGAAATTTTAAAATTTCTTGATTGTAATATTCCAAGAGTCTCTCTGAACAAACTAAACAGTGTAGTGAAATCTGCAGAGCATTCTAGTAATAATTGTAAACTGCACTATAATAACTATTGGAAATTTCTGCACACTTATTATAGCTGTTTCTCTACACAGGCTAATGTTGAGTTAACCAATGCAGAGGCAGCTCTCGGTGTATCTCAAGGGCAACTTGATGTTGATAGTCCTGTTTCAGTTATTAATGTGAAAAATGGCACAAGACTCACAGGAGAGGATGCTCCAAAAAGAAGGGATTTAGAAGAGTGGCTCAAGGAGCATCCAGACTATGTGGCGGATGTGTCATCGCACGTTCCAGTAAGCATTTGCAAAAGTAGAAATGCAAGTAAATCTGTGCAGTCCAGAAATACAGGTGGGAAGGTTCCTTATGATGAATAAGATGTATAAACACCAGTAGCTGAATGTTTTTGAACAGTTATATACTGTCACTGAAAGAAGTTATACTTTTCTAACTCTAGTGCCAGATATTTAGATTAGATTACCTACAGTGTGGAAACAGGCCCTTTGGCCCAACCAGTCCACACTGACCCTCCGAAGAGTAGCCCACCAAGACCCATTTCCCTCTCACTAATGTACCTAACACTATGGGCAATTTAGCTTGGCCAATTCACTTGACCTGCACATCTTTGTGATGTGGGAAGAAACCAGAGCACCCGGAGGAAACCCACGCAGACACTGGGAGAATGTGCAAGCTCCACACAGTCACCCGAGGCTGGAATTGAAGCTGGGACCCTGTGCTGCCCATGCTTAATTGCATCAAATTGATACAGTTCTACATTGTGCAGTGGGGAGCTTGATATATATTTTAGCTACTATGTAATGCTAGTGTATGATTATACCAATTTGCAATATTTCTATGCCTTAATCTGACATTTGATATTATTTCAGATGTTTGACTCGCATTGCAACAGTAGTGTTTCATAGCTTTTAACTCTTTCCATTTATTTCAGAAAATTGTTAAAACTGAAATTTTGGCTGATAGACCAAAGCAAAAAAGACATCGATGCAGAAACCCTAACAAAATAGATGTCAAAAGTCTGACTGGAGACGAACGTGTACCTGTTATAAATAGAAGAAATGCCAAAAAGGTGACTCTTTTATTATACATGGCAAAACAGTTTTATGAATTTGTAACTGCAAGACATGTTTCTTTTGTAACAAACTGTCAATATCTCCTTATCACCATTGGAGATTAGAGTTAAAAATCTCCACTGTCCCACTGTTTCTTCTGCCTGCTCCCACAACCACCCTCCCACCATCTACCCTACCAACATAACACAAGTCAGTTGTGCTGAGTGGAAGCAGTAGAATAACCTAGAAATGATGGATCAAAATTTACAAACTTATTAAGCAGGAAAGATAAGTGTTCTTTATAAACGAATGCTGTAGCAAATTCAGGTGAGCAAAACATATACAGCGAAACAGAGAAATCCAAAAACTGATGGTGGAGGTATGCCATCTCAACATCACTAGCAAAAAATGATGTCTTGCTGCTTGTTTCGTCATTTGAATTGTGTAT
>NC_057726.1:45580269-45664269 GCF_004010195.1 Chiloscyllium plagiosum
TCACACAACATCAGGTTATGGTCCAACAGGCCTATGTGAAATCACCAGCTTTTGGAGTGCTGCTCCTTTGTCAAATAAAGTGACTTCATCTCACGAGGGATGTTGGTAAATGTCTCCTTCCAGGGCGCTTTTCTACCCCGGATCAGAGGCCTCCTGCCCAGGTTTCCTCTCCCATCAGGCTTAGGCTGTTAAACCAGATTCTGCAATCTTTGTCCTCCTGACCCCAGAGCCCCTTCTCTTGGCTCTACTGAGAAACCCACCCCCCCGCACCCCAACCCACCCCATCTCTCCCCAAGTTTACCTGTCATCTTCTCCTTTGGGACTGAATGCAGTCCCAGCAGTGTTCACTGCTCCAGGTGGCACTGCTGGGACTAGAGAGCTCACAGAGGCAGGACACCCTCCCCAGATGGGGGCATGCTGAGCTGCTAAATGTCCTGTTAAACAGACACCCATTGCATTGTGGGTGGGCTTTGTGGCGATTTCTTCAGCAGCAATTACAGAAACCCCACCACCAAATTGTAAACATTTTAAGTAAACATTTAATAATAAGGCTATTACTTGGGGATATCACTCTAATTGCTACCTTAAGGAATACAACCCCCACCTCAACATATATAGCTTACCTGAAAATCTGTAATAATTTCTCACTTGGGGTATTTTTCAGCCCGGTTAGTATAGCATGAAGACGGTTGACACACTGTGTTGCAGAGGATACCGGTGTCACACAGAGGTTGCCTTCCTTCATGTACTTGCGACCAGTAAGTGGTGTTGAAACTGAGAGTGCCTTGGACTGGTGAAGAATATTAATAATATTAAGATATTCACAATCTTTCAATGTAATTTATTTCAAGCTTGTTCCAAACTCAAGAGATTGAAAATTAATCTCCCTTTAATTTCTCCAGTACTATATTCTAATTGATGGTAAGTTCCCTCAACTCCTCACTTTCCCATGCCACTTTGATCTCTAGTTCTGGGAGTTTTCTGGTGCCTTCCTCAGTGAAAACAGACACAGAGATAATATTTAGCTTCTTTGCCATTTCTTTATTCTCCATTATAAATTATTCTGACACTGCCTGCAATGGATCTACATTCATTTTATCTGTAGAAGCTTTAATAGTCCATTTTTGTGTTTTGTGGCTAAATTTTATTCATATTCTATTCTCACTTTCTTTATTCATTTCTCAGCCCTCCTTTGCTGTATTTTCGAAACTTCCCAACTTTTAGAATTACTGCTATTTCTAGTAACTTCATAGGTCTTTTTTCTTTTAATCCTGTACAATCCTGAAGTTCCTTTGTCAGCCATAGTTGACCGATCCTTTTTGAGTTTTCGGATGTTGAAGGAATGTATAGTTGCTGCAAGTCACGTGATACTTCTTATAGGCTATCCATTTCCTATGTACTTGATACCTTTTAATGCACTTGCCCAAACCACTTCAGTTTTGGCCCCATATCATCATAAACTCCTTATTCAAATTTAATTCTTTCAGAATTAATTACCTAATTTTCAAACATAATGTAACATTATTATTGTGGTCAGAATTGCTAATTAGGTCTTTTTCATCACATAATACTAGATCTAAATTAGCCTGTCCTCGATTTGTCTCCTTCATAAAATGCTCTAGAAAGTCATTTCTAAGTCACTCCAGAAACCCATCCATAGCTTTTGTGTTCAATTGATTTCACCCAATACACACGCAAATTGAAGTCACCCTGGATAACTGTGTTGCCCATGTGACATGTTTCCCTCAATTCCTGATTAATACCATGCCCCACACTAGAAATACTATTTGGTGACCTATAAATAACCCCAACCAATATCTAATGCCTCTTGCTGTTTCTTAATTCCACCCAAACAGATTCCACATTGTTCTTCTGATCCAAAATACTCCCTCACATCCCACCATTAGTGCAAATTCACCTCCATTTCCTCCTGTCTAGTCTTCCTAAATGTTAATATCTTTAAATATTCATTTCCCAGTCCTGGTCATCACATGTCTATTCTTCTGAGATAACAATTAGATCATGGCTGTGTACCTGTCCGTGTCTTCAGATCATCTCCCTAGTTTTGAATAGTGTGTGTGTTCAGGTAGTGCACACTTACGGGCGGCACAGTGGTTAGCACTGCTGCCTCACAGTGCCTGAGACCTGGGTTCAATTCCCGCCTCAGGCGACTGACTGTGTGGAGTTTGTACGTTCTCCCCGTGTCTGCGTGGGTTTCCTCCGGGTGCTCCGGTTTCCTCCCACAGTCCAAAAATGTGCAGGTTAGGTGAATTGGCCATGCTAAATTGCCCGTAGTGTTAGGTAAGGGGTAAATGTAGGGGTATGGGTGGGTTGCGCTTCGGCGGGTCGGTGTGGACTTGTTGGGCCGAAGGGCCTGTTTCCACACTGTAATGTAATGTAATGTAATGTAATCTAATCTAACTTTGTCTTTTTAACATCATTCTGCTTTCAAAGCTTTCTCGATGCTCAACTTTGTTTCTCTTGGCTTCTAGTCTCGCTAGTATCTTTTTGACATTCTATTCTTAACTTTACTTTCTTCCAACTTGGGTTTCGCCACAGGTTCCCATCTTCCTGACAATCTTGTTTAAATCCACCCCAACAGCATTAGCAGATCTCACTGAAAGGATAACAGTCCATTCCAATTAAGGTGAAACACATCCAGCTTGGAGGAGTCTCACCTGCCCCAGAACCAGTCCCAGTTTCTCAGAAATCTGATGCCCTCCCTCCTACACCAGCTCTACAACCATATATTTAGTCGATTAATCCTTCTTGTGTTCACTGGCACGTGATCCTGGAAGTAATCATGAGATTACTCTTGAGGTACTGCTTTTTAGGTGCCTTCCTAATTCCCTGAAGTAAGTCTTCAGAACCTTATAACTCTTCCTCCCAATGTCGTTGTTACCAATGGGACCATGGTTTCTGGCTGACTCCCCTGTACCAGAAAGATGTATTCTGTGACATCATGACTCTGGCACCAGGGAGGCATTGCACCATCCTGGAGTTTATTGCCACAAAAACACCCATCCGAATTCCTGACTATGAAATCTGCTATAATTATTGCTCTTTCTTTCTTCCTTTCTTCTTCCTCCTCCCCTGTACAACTGAGCCACCTATGGGCTTGACTCTGGCTCCACTAGCCAGAGGAACCATCACCCTCACCAATTTCCAAAATCAATTCCAATTATAGCAAGCGCAATAGTTTAAAAGAGGTGGTGGGGGAGATCCTGCATTACCCTACCTGGTTTTCTTAGACTGCCTGATAATCACCCATTACCTCTCTGCCTGCACCCTTCTAAATTGAGGAGTGACTACCTCCCCATAGGTGCTATCCACATAGTCCATGGCCTCACAGGACATAATAGTGACTCCAGCCACTGCTCTAGTTCCAAAACTTGGAGCTCAAGCTTATGCAGCAGCTGACACTTCCTGCATTTGTGTTTGTCTGAGACACATGGTTTCACCAGAATTGGATGAAGAGTCACCAGATTTAAAACATTAACTCTGCTTTCTCTCCACAGATGCTGCCAGACTTGCTGAGTTTCACCAGCAATTTCTGTTTTTGTTTCACTTCCCTCTCTCTTGCAGGATACAAATACAGGCAACAGCACCTGGCCATCACTGACCAAGCATAGCTACATGTTCTCACCCTGAACGGAGGAAATAGTGTTTACCATCACTGGAGAAACTCTAATAATGAAGAATAACAAAGACAGTAGTGAGAAAGGAACGCAGCAAAAATATAAAAATCAGAAATCGATTCCATGTAAACAGAAATTAGCAACAACAAAGTTTAGAAAATGCCAGTGAAAGTATTTTACGGGTCCCTTAACTGTAGTTATGTTGTAGGGCAGAGCATTACGCACAAAGTGACTTCAGGTTGTAACAATAACACTTTCGTTAAAAATTGTAAGGACTTCAATCGTCATATATATTGGACCAATCAAACTGGCAGAGGTGGTCTAAAGAATAAGTCTATGGATGCTTTCACGTAGTTTCCTGAAATAATGGGGAATCAACTAGAGATAAAGCTACTTTAGAGCCAGTACTGAGTAAGAAGGCAGAGCAGATTAGTAATCTCAAAGTGAAAGACTCACTGAGAAGAAGAGCTCATAAGACAACTGAATTCCGTATTAAGTTTGAAAGCAGGTAGTGCCCATGGAATACAGGGAGAACTAGCCATTTGGATACAGAACTGGCTCAAAGGTAGAAGAGAGAGGGTGGTGGTGGAGGGCTGTTTTTCAGACTGGAGGCCTGTGACCAGTGGAGTGCCACAAGGATTGGTGCTGGGTCCTCTACTTTTTGTCATTTAATAAATGATTTGGATGCGAACGTAAGAAATACAGCTAGTAAGTTTGCAGATGACACCAAAATTGGAGGTGTAGTAGACAGTGAAGAAGGTTACCTCAGATTACAACAGAATCTGAACCAGCGGGGCCAATGGGCTGAGAAGTGGCAGATGGAGTTTAATTCAGATAAATGCCAGGTGCTGCATTTTGGGAAAGCAAATCTTAACAGGACGTATACACTTAATGGTAAGGTCCTAGGGAGTGTTGCTGAACAAAGAGACCTTGGAGTGCAGGTTCATAGCTCCTTGAAAGTGGAGTCACAGGTAGATAGGATAGTGAAGAAGGCGTTTAGTCTGCTTTCCTTTATTGGTCAGAGTATTGAGTACAGGAGTTGGGAGGTCATGTTGCAGCTGTACAGGACATTGGTTAGGCTACTGTTGGAATATTGCATGCAATTCTGGTCTCCTTCCCATCGGAAAGATATTGTGAAACTTGAAAGGGTTCAGAAAAGATTTACAAGGATGTTGCCAGGGTTGGAGGATTTGAGCTATAGGGAGAGGCTGAACAGGCTGGGGCTGTTTTCCCTGGAGCGTCAGAGGCTGAGGGGTGACCTTATAGAGGTTTACAAAATTATGAGGGGCATGGATAGGATAAATAGACAAAGTCTTTTCCCTGGGGTGAGGGAGTCCAGAATTAGAGGGCATAGGTTTAGGGTGAGAGGGAAAACACATAAAAGAGACCTAAGGGGCAACTTTTTCATGCAGAGGGTGGTACATATGGAATGAGCTACCAGAGGATTTGGTAGAGGCTGGTACAATTGCAACATTTAAGAGGTTTTGGATGGGTATATGAAAAGGAAGGGTTTGGAAGGATATGGGCCCGGGTGCTGGTAGGTGGGACTAGATTGGGTTGGGATATCTGATCGGCATAGACGGGTTAGACCGAAGGGTCTGTTTCCATGCTGTACATCTCTATGACTCTATCTAGGTGTGAACCAAAAGATAGCATATCTGAATGGCTTGGTGTTGTATGAATTATTCATATATTCATTTAGATCAAAGGAAGATTGAAAAACATCTGAGAAATAAGGCAAGTTCTTAAACTATCCATTGCTGTTTCAAATCATAGCACCAGTTTGGGAATTGTGGGTGCTGGATGAATCTTTAAGTGGATTAACCCAGGTGTGCCACTCTGTCACAGAGACATGCTGCAGTTTTTTGCTTTAGGTTTGTCTGTCTGCTTTCACATAGAAACACTTAGCTTGGCAGCCATGTATCTGCCAGCAGCCACAACCAGGTGCATAGAGGTTATCAGAAGCCAGCAATGGTCCTTAGTTAGAGTCACTAAGTAGAAATCGTGTGTGGGGGCCCTTGCTTGGCATGAGAAGTCCAAAGTCATGATGAATTCAAATTGTCGGATCTGCCTGGCAAATGTAGTGTAAAAGTTCAGAGGTGTAATCCTCAGAGAGAGGTAGCTGTAGAAGACTGGAAAAGGGAGGAGGGTCAAAGTGATTTCTTGAAAGATATGGCACATTTTGCTTTGGTCCAGAAGAAATGAAAGAACCTTCAAGATTCTGTAAAGATATGGGAACTGTTGGGTGGAATTCAAAATTAATGGAAAGTGGTCTGTCAATATTTTCAGGTTTAAAGAATGAGGGCTTACAAAATTGCTTTGTTTAATTTTCGCAGAGTAAAATACTTTTATTTAAAACATAAAACCATGTAGTGTATTTCTTTCAGTGAATAACTGGGAGTCTAAATTTCCTTTTATCATGTTTATAGTCTCAGCATCATTACAACAGACTGAAGGTATGGTGATAAATAAATAATGGGGTAACATTTAAATAAACAATTTTAAAATGTTCAACAAATTACACTCCACTAAAATCAAAAACTCAGCAAGAAATAGTTATCTGTGGCCTGCTAAGAAAGTTAAAAATAGTATTAAATTTAAAAATGCAGTTTAGAATGTTGGAAAGAATACTTATAAACTTGGTGATTGTCAGTGTTCTAGATACCAGCAAAGGGTCACCAAAATGTTTATACAAAGGGGAAAAATAGAATATGGGAATAAAGTATCCAAAAATATAAAAGCAGATTGTAAGAGCTTATGGAAGTATATAAAAAGCAGAATAGCTAATTGTTGATTTATTAGAGACACAAATGGGAGAAGTCATCAGAGCCGAGAAAATGGTAGAGACATTGTACAAATATTGTATTGATTTTCACAGTTGAAGACTCACATTACATACTAGGAATAGCGAACAACCAAGAGGGCTTATGATAATCAATATTGGCAGAATTTCTTTTTAGCAACTAAAGGGAATAAAGTCCAAAATGTTTCCAAGATGTGACGACTATATCCCAGGGTTCCAGATAGGAGAAATAGTAAATGTGTTGTAATAATATCCCAAAATGACCTCAAGTCAAGAACAGTCCCAGCAGCATTGAAAGTTAGGAAATGTAACACTGGTATTCGAGAATGGAAAGACAAAGACAACATAGACCAGTCAGCCAGACACAAGTTGTCAAGAAAATGCTGGAATCTATTATTATGGAAATCTTAACTGTGCACTTAGAAAACTTTGCATGGTCAGATAAAGTCAACATGGTTTTATGGAAGAGAAATTGCATTTGACAAATTTATCAGTTTTTTTTGAGGATGTAACTGGCTAATTAGATAAAGGAGTATCAGTAGATGTATTATACCAATGTTTCTAAAAGCCTTTAATAAGGAACCACATAAAATCTCTGAAGATAAAGGTTCAGGAAGTTGAAGGTGTACATTAAAACAGGCAGAGAACTGTCTAACTGACAGGATCAAAAGTCACCAGGTAATGGTCCAACAGGTTTATTTGAAATCACAAGTTTTCAGAGCACTGCTCCTTTGTTAGCACTTCACCTGATGAAGGAGCAGCGCTCCGAAAGCTAGTGACTTCAAATAAACCTGTTAGACTATAATCTGGTGTCGTGTGACTTCTGACTTTGTCCACCCCAGTGCAATGCCAGCACCTCCATACAATAATTGACAGGAGGCAGAGATTAAGAATAAGCAGAGCACTTTCCAATTGGCAAATGGAGTGCCATAAGGGTCAGTGCCGAGGCCTCAAGAGTTACAAATTTTACTAAGACTTAATTGAAGAGATGAAGTATTGTACCATCTATATCTGGTTCAATTTCTTATGTACCTATGTTCTTTCTCGACAGTCTGGTCATGCTGCGTCAAACTGAATGCCATTGAAATTCAAGCTTCTCATTTTTGACAGGAAATCCAAGGCAAGGATATGTAACTTCATGATGTGTGTGCCAGCTGCTGCCAAGAACTCTCAGCAGGAATTTATTCTTTTTATAAATTAGATTAGATTACATTAGAGTGTGGAAACAGGCCCTTCGGCCCAACAAGTCCACACCGACCCGCCGAAGCGAAACCCACCCATACCCCCACATTTACCCCTTACCTAACACTATGGGCAATGTAGTATGGGCAATTCACCTGACCCTACACATCTTTGGACTGTGGGAGGAAACCGGAGCACCCGCTGGAAACCCACGCAGACACGGGGAGAACGTGCAAACTCCACACAGTCAGTCGCCTGAGGCGGGAAATGAACCCGGGTCTCTGGCGCTGAGAGGCAGTAGTGCTAACCACTGTGCCACCGTGCCGCCCACCAAATGCTTCAGTTTCCCATACAGAAAGTGTAAAATGCATAATGATCTCAAATAATTAAAAGCCATTGCTAGGTTTTTCAGAATCTTGATCTTCAAAAATGATTTATATAAATAGAATAGAAAATGTATTAAGTTAGATTAAATGCATTTGCCTGCTACTTAAATTAAGTTAATTTATATGGCTTATAACAATTCACATTAATATATACAGAATGGAATTTCATCTGAATACATAAAAGTTGCTAATGTCTCGCCATGCAATTGTCGCCAACTAATGTAGTCCAGACACAGGGATCTATTTTCATGATTGAGATACTCAGCCACCAATCAATAAACGTGTATCCTTTCAATCACGTTTCATTATATGATTCTGGCTCATTTTATATTTTCATAGTGCACACAGAAGTGTCTCATTGATAGCGTACAGCATAATTTCAACCTAAAAGGAGTTTGTTTGGTCCTTTGACCTCAGATAATGAAAGTAATTAAAATAGTACATTCAAACTAAAGTAGCTCAAATCAAATAATTCAAATACATAGACTACACGGAATGAAACAGTGCTGTTGCACATTCACAACTATTGCTGCAGTATTCAAGAGAATTCTGAGAGGGGTCTGGGGCACAATTACTGCCACTCCCAGCCTTAGTGAGGAAATCCTGTGCCTTACAGGCAACCAATGTCAGAGAGAACAGAGCCGGAAGCTGGACTCCCTATTCGGAGGGTGCCTGCTTTCACAAGGAGCCCAGCATAAAATTAGAAGTCGGTATGCTGAGTAAGTTAGTGCAGTAATCACCAGAATAGCAGAATTCAGACATGAACAATTAAGAAACTTGGACCATCAAGGATTGTTTTTTTTAATAAAAACAAACATCCATCTCCTTCTTACAATGAAGGAGACTTTATTAGGTTCTGGTCCAAATCCTGGGCACACAAGATGTGCCTGTCATAATGGGGGATCCATTTGTTTCATACACATGAGATGTCCTTCAACTGACCCTGCAAAGTCCAGAAATGTCAACACTGGAGAATACCAGTGGATGCCATCCAATTTCATTTTCCAAAATCATTAACTATATGTTTCCAATGTGACAACATTCAACTAGAAAGCTCAATACCTACATTGTCAAAATGTTGTTGAAGACTGTGCTCCACTTGCATCCTTTCAGTGGTTTCTGCATTTGACATGTTGCTCAGAAACCTGTTTGGGGTTCCTATCTCTTCATTTGCATCGTCTCCCAAAAAAATCCTTTCATCAATGTTTCCCACAGTTAACACATATTCTTCATAGGCCTTGTTAATAGCTTTTCTGTAACAAAAGAAAGAAAAGATAACAAGATACTCTAACATATGCAGACATTCATTATTCAGATATTTTTCATTGTTACAGATACTTTCATGCCCTCAAGGTGTCACAAAGTGCCTCACACAAAGAAGTATATTCCAAGTGCAATCAAAAATTTAAATATAAAGAAACACCAACTATTTGTGCACAATGAGGTTCGACATTCAGCAATATGATAATTGATCAGATAACGTATTTTAGTGATGTTGGTCGAGGGATAAATGTTGGCCAAGACTCTGGGATATTAAACTAGAGCTCCTCAAAATTATGACTAGCAGATTTTCCAAAAATCATAAAAAGCTCAATAAACCTTTCCCTCAACCTACACCCAAATGAAGCATAAAGTGTTCTTCAATAAGCAAATGACAAGGTGATGATGACAAAGCACTTTGCAAAGTGTTTTAATATTGTTGCATATACTTAATCTTACAACTGCTGTCCAAAAGTGTGTTCCTACCTAAAAATGCTTTCAGTATTTTAGCGTTTACCAGCAACACAGCCTAAGTACGAATATTTTTAAAACTATGGATTATTCAGAATCATGATCTGTGTGTCAATTTTTCAGCTGTATCAACTTTCGTAGCTGTTAAGTCTGATTTGCAATTCCAAGTGAAGGTGTAATCAAAAGAATTTGGAAATTTTGTTCATCAGAAACTTCATGGAGTCCCAACTCCAAACCAGTAGGGTTTCCTGCTTCTCACATAATAAATCCTTTGAATTTAAATGGGAAAGAAATTCTTTGAAGCCTGAGAGATGGAATATCTTCATGACTTACACACTTTCCGTAAAGTTCCCAGGGTCCAGAAAGCCAGTTAGAGTTTCTGCTTTTCCCTTTAGGATCTATGATCAATCAGAAATGCACAATTTTCAGAAACATATGTCAAGAAATGTTAAATAATTCATAATCTTACAAGTTGCCCATTTTGAATTGGGTAATTAGGATTTCTTCTAGAGTGTGAAATTTGACAAATGAGCGATGAAGTGGGGTTGACATTAACCTACCTTCTCTCTGATAAAACAGAAACTGCTGGAGAAACTCAGCAAGTCTGGCAATAGCTATAGAGAGAAAGCAGAGTTAGTATGGAGTCCAGTGACCCTTCTTCAGGGCTCTGAATGTTAACTCAACTTTCTCTCCACAGATTAGATTAGATGCTCCCACATCTTCTGAGATTCTCCAGCAATTTGTGTTTTTGTTGCAGATTTCCAGCATCTGTGGTTCTTTGTTTTATTTTACTATCTCTTGCATCTGTTCAAATACAGCCTATAATAATAGTCTCTGGCCTACTCTCTGTAAGACCTCTATAGTTTCAGTAATTAGGTAATCCTTGTTCCATATCTTATGCACAGAAAACTAATTGCTACCTCTGATTTAGAACTAACCAGTTCCAGAGTGGCAAGGTTGCTGCATTAAACAAACAAGTGTTTTAATGGCACAGCACAGGATTCATATTTGAAGTTGAAATGGAGTAGCACTGTTGGTACAGTACATCAAGTTTTACTCTGCATCAAACAATTTCACACTAGATTCTGCAGTACTTTATACCGGCAGTGAACACAATAAGAATAGCTTCCCACACTCAGTACCATGACATATCTGCATTAACACCAGTTCTGGCATCAATACATGCAACACAAAAGGTTGGCAGTGCAGTAGTAGCAGCTATGTGAATTCTGACCTCAGCATGCTGGTTTACAGATTGTAGTCTGAATTTAATATAAAGGATAAACACTATGATGTATAAGTGCTAGTTCTCTGAAGAATGCAATTCACTTGTCAAACCTTTCTCTCAAAAAGTTTCCTGATGTACGGCTTCCAGTAATGTTCTTTAATACCCTTTGCCTCCAATTCCAATCCGTCATGTACGGAACATAACTTGTCAATAATACATGGAGGCTCTGAAGGTGGTTTGTAATCTTTGTTGTGGAAATCTTCTGGTAAACCTAGAATAAATAGAACAGTGCAACTGTTAGATTACACCATAAATCACCATCAGTAAAACCTATACTTTTTTTTCCATAATGTTGGCCCTCATAAAAAGAGAGCTTGCATTCAATTAGCACCACATCATGTCTTCAAATCAGTGGATTACTAACAGAAAATAATATTTGCAATTTCGTAGGTAATCACAGCAGCCAATCTGCAGTCTGCTAGGTCCCACAAACAGGTTTGTAGTGGATTGAAAGAAGAATAATGTTCAGGGCACGAAAAGAATGTACTCTTTTTCACATGGTATAACAGTTCCTTCCACTTGAACTGGTAGGCAGATGTATTGCCCCATATTTCTACCAGAATGATGGAGACCTCCCCATCATGGTGAGGGTAGAAGTGGCCAAAATTCAGGAATCCTCCCCACACACAGCTCTTCCATTTTCAAGGGATAGGAGTGGAATCAGGCCAAGTGTTTGTTACAAAAGCAGCTGCTTCTTCACTTATCAGCTGCTTGAAATGAAATGGGATTTTAGCATTTCTGTTACTTGAAACTCAGAATGTGCACGCTAGATCTAGGATCAGCTACCCTGTTGTGCAGGTGGGTGAATCGGGTACCTTTTACAGAGACGGGACTAGGTATCCTTTACGATTGCTAAAAGTGGGCATGAAGGTGTCTAAAAGTGAACAAGCTCATTGGAAATGCCAAGCTGTCAATGTTGTCCAAAGAACTTCAAGCAGCCAAAAGGACCTATCAAGACATTTAAAGCTCCAAGCTTTTTAACCTTTAAACAAGTCTGGAGAGTTCAAATTTGCTTTCTAATTCAATCTGTCTGATATTATTAGTCTGAGGAATTCCATTACTGATTTCATAAAGATCCATTACTCCAGCTGGGTGTCTTCCATTTCATTGTTTGATTGACAGCTACAATGGTTTTGGACTCTGAAGCAAAAAACAGATGTGGAAAACCTGGCCCAATTCCACTCCTGTCCTGTAGAAATGGAAGAGCTGTGTTTGAGGAGGATTTCTGAATTTTAGCTTCCACCCTTCTCACCACAATGGGGAGGCTCTACACCATCCTGGTGAAAATCCAGGCCAATTTAGCTGTCTAACAGCTCAGATGGATATGGATGGTCCCATGATACCATATGAAAAACAGTAATTTCTTTTGTACCCTGGACAATATTCGGTCTTCAATCCATTAAAAACAGATTTTTGTGTTGCCCACTTGCTGTTTTTGGGACCTTGCAATGTGCAAATTGCCTGCTGTGTTTACTTATGAAATTGCAAATATTTCTCTTTGATAATAATCCACTGATCTGAGGACATTATAAGGTGCTAATGCCTATTGAAAAGTTTATCAAGTTTATGAAATGTAGTAGAGTTTTTATGAATCAGAGACTTTTTCAATGCATTGAAGTTTACAATACATTTAAATTTATTCAATAGAATACTTTTTCACATTTTTGCATAGATCCTGAGGTCTGCCTATGGTGGATACTAAATGAGTTGCCATGGTAGGCAAAGGCATGAAGGATGTTAAGGATGTTAAGTAAGGGCATAAGTTAGCGTTTATTGGCATAAGGGCTATAAAGGACCTGGGGTAGGTATAGGATGGCATGGACTATGTGGGGATGCACTGAGAGTTGTGTGCAGGGCATTAGGTGGCATGGAGGCTAGGACATGGGGTTGCATGATAGGTGGGAGATATTATGGGGAGTACATAAGGGATGGTAAGAAATGAGAGACAAGGACTGAAAGGTTGTTTTTGGTTTTATTAGTTCTTGATTGATCTTCCACATAATACTGGTGCACAGACACAGATCTTGCACCCAGTCTGCATCCATAGCCAACAAACTAAGCTCTCACTTTAAGGTTGCCCAGCTCACCGGCCAGGAAACCCACCAGAGAATGAAAATCCAATTTTCCTAATCATTGTAATCCTGGACTAGTTTGCTGAGGTAGGAAACGTCTGGTCTCTGTGCATCTGACCTGCAAAGGGGACATGGATAGGGTGAATATCCAAGGTCTTTTCACAGGGTGGGGGAGTCCAAAACTAGAGGTCACAGATGAGAAGGGAAAGATTTAAAAGGCACCTGAGGGGCAATTCTTTTTCATGCAGAGGGTGGGGAGTGTATGGAATAAGCTACCAGAGGAAGTGTTGGTATGATTCGGTATAATTACAACATTTAGAAGGCAACCGGATGGGTACATGAATAGGAAGGGTTTAGAGGGAGACCGAAGGGTATGTTTCTGTGCTGTGTAAATAAGTGAAAATTAAGGTCCCAGTTTAACATCTCGCCTGAAAGACAGCTTGGGTAAATTGGTCGAGGGTTGCAGTGAAAAATCAATGATAGCAAACCAGCTGCTCCATTTTACATACCCCTCCATACTTTTCTCCACTGAAATCAATCCACTAATGCCATGTTTTCCTTTGACAAAAATAATGACTGCACTTTACCAATAACTTCAGGATATGATGAGGTGCTAACTAAATATAAGCTGACCAGCAGCATCTCTGACAGCAGCCATCCCTCTGTACTGCAATAAAATAACCTAGGTAGTATTCCATGACCATAATGGAACCAGACGGTATTCTAAATGGTATCAAATAAGCCGAGTTGACACCTGTAGTAAACTGAGTTTAGAAATTGTTGAATGCACCTTTTCTGCATAAACCGAATTTAAAATAATTTAAATGAATCTGATGCTGCTTCTTTGCAGGGTGCCATAAATGGAAACTTCCGAACATTTCTCTACCTAATGACGCTGAGTTTGATCTTCTGTTCCTAAACTGGACTGGACTGAATTAGATTGGCATAGCAAATGGAAAAAATTGCATAGATAGGATCTCGTAGGGTTATGTACATGATAAAATCTTATATAGCTCGGCATAGGTAAGAGAAAATCTGACCCAATGTCTCAAGATTATATTTTGTTCTGTTTCCAATAATGAAATTAAAAAGGCAGTTATACGAATAATTCATATCCGACATAAATGCTTTAATTAATCAATGTTACCTCCACTTGATTTGTCTAAATATTGGAAACTTTGTTTTTACATTATTATCAACTCTTATTCAAAAGAAAATGAGAGAAATGCACAGAACTGAGTGTGCAGCTGCTGTTTTATTCCAAAACTAACTAATCATGAAAAGTCTCTCTTTAAAAACTGCAAATAGAACAAAAGCATAAAATTAAATACAAACCAAATAACAGACATTTATGTATTTTACAAAACATATCTCAAGGCGTTTCAAAAAGCGTGTGGGAAATGGTAGTCAAAAGAATAGAGTATTAGGAGCAGTGATCAAATGTTTGGTCAAAATGCTAAAGACAGCTACCAAAGAGGGAGAAGGAGGATTTGGGTTTTAAAGGCTAGGTGGTTTGAGGGGAGCAAGGAAAATTGAATCAGCAATAATTTTAATTTATCATAACATTCCCACTAAAATATAGCAATATGACATTTGGAAAACCACAAAGGTAGTCCTAATTATAATATCACAATTTTAAGAAGACATTTTAAAAAAAAATCATGCTGCATTTAACAGCGGCTAATAGGTGTTCACAGCAATTTATGTCATTTTTAACTAATTTCCACTATGGCTTAATATTACAATAAAGACCACCACTGAAGTCATTGTTATCGCTTAGCCTGAAGGTTAGATCATTTGGAGAGACCAGAGTTGAAGAGAAACAACCTGATATTCCAGGAACTAGAGTTTGAAGCTGGTAAGTTTCTTTCAAAAATGAGCCAAGTGAAGATTAGCCTTAGTTAAATTGTCCCTTTTAGCTTCACTTCTTGCTGCGAGATGGACCCCATTTCACAAGTCCATTTGGTGGCTGCTGGAGAAACTACAGATGTGATTTTGGAATCCTACTTTGTCCTGATGCAATCCAAGAACAAGTCAACAAATTGGGCCCAGGATAAGTGTCAAAGAAAGATCAGGATGTCAGAATGAAATGGTCGGTCACTTAAAGATGCTCTCAGATATCTCCTAGCATACAGTCAGAGCAAAGATGGCAGGGAACACTATTCCTGATAACCATGGCACAGTGGGTCAGTGGTTAGCACTGCTGCCTCACAGCGCCAGGGACCTGAGTTCGAGTCCAGCCTCGGGTGACTGTCTGTGTGGAGTCTGCACATTCCCCCCGTGTCTGTGTGGGTTTCCTCCAGGTGCTCTGGTTTCCTCCCACTGTCCAAAGATGTGCAGGTTAGGTGAACTGGCCATGTTGAATTGCCCATAGTGTTCAGGGATGTGTAGGTTAGGTGTATTAGTCAGGGGTAAATGTACAGTAAGAGGGTAGGTGAATGAGTCTGGTTGGGTTACTCCTCCTCTGAGGGTCGGTGTGGACTTGTTGGGCCAAATGCCCTGTTTCCATTCTATTCAATTCAGAACCCTAAATATGGAAATACTGGGTTATAAAGAAAGGAATCCAATGAGAAAAGTTTATTAGAAAAATTAAAACATGACAATCTATAAATATGTAAAGCAGAACATATAATTAGAATATGGAAAGCAATGCATGGACAATTTGGTTTGTAACATTTTAGGAAAATTTAAAAGAAGTTAGATAGTCCATTGTACAAGTGAGTGACTGAAAACAGGGCTGGAGACCCCAATGCTCATCTGACTCACAACCAATGTTTCTGATGTCTGGACCGCACCGACCTTGCTCATTTACATGATTGCTGCATGCAGCCAATCGGAAATTCACCATTGAACAGCTGCCTACCCCAGCAGGGGCCTCAAGTTAGTGTAGGGCTAACACCAGTTAAAACTGGCCTGTGCTAATTAAAGGCCAGGTACACTCAGCTTGGAGCAGTTGCTCAAACTGCTTAATAAAAGGATCATGAACACATTAGAGGACTGAAATATGATACAGTAGGGGAAGAGGTGATACCCCAATGCTCTATGATGCTGCATCCGACTCCCTGGTGAAAAGGGGACGAGAACTGCACCAAGCACAGATGACCAGGAGACTCTCCAGCTGAGAAAGGTATTGGATATAGATAGCTGTGGCACCTGTAAAACAATGTATGAACAACCAGTTGCACCATCTACAACTGGGGCAGCCTGTGATCCTTGTGATAGCATGGCAGTTCTGAAAAGGAGTCAGACCAGACTCAAAACATTAACTCTGTTTCTTTCTCTGTAGATGAGTTTCTTTAGTGTTCTGTGTGTTTGTTTCAGATTTCCACTATCTACACCATTTTGCTGCTATTGTGATGCCAAGTTTTTGGGAAATGAAATATAACCGGATCTCATGGAATACAGAGATAGCATCAGTGACCTCCCTTATATAACAGTAAACTGGGAGAAGTTAAAAATAACTCCGGATTTAAGGAACAAATGTATACAAGCTCTTGATCACACAGTCACTCTTACAACCACTGGGAGTACCATCCTTGCCTAACAGGATAGCCTTAACAAGACAGAGACACCTGGCACATTGTTGCAGTCTGAGATTGATCCTGTGAACAGTCTGGGACAGAAGTGTTTCCTGCTAAAAACTCTTCTCTCGGAGGTTCTCTAGCACAGCTTTTTCTGCTCTGTGTTGACTTTGACAATGTTACTTTTATATAGTAGTTGAAAGGAGATGCAATCTACCTGGGCTCAGGTCTGGTACCAGGATCATTGCAGAATCCTTGAAGACAGGGCAATGCCACGCCACTACCTGAAGATTCCCATAAGTCTAAAAATCATTAAACACTTCTATATCTGCAACACCAGCCAGTAGAAATCAGTCAGCAGCTAACCTGAAGGCAGTTGTTGATTCCTTTAAACAGCTGGGGAGACCCTTCACCTGCTCAAGACACATTCAGTTGCCTATGTTTTAGAGATTAGCTGGAGCTACATGCGGATTGACATCACAATCTGCTTATTTTGCATCCTTCCATAGGACACTCCATGTGCTCATGCACGCTAATACTTGCATCAAAATGTTTAATAGCACATCTCGCACCAGAGGTTTACGCATGTGTTTCACATGCTATTTTAATATCTAAATGGCCACTTGTATCAACGAACATCTGATCACCAACAGAGCCAAATTTTGCCACCTTAAATGTCAAATGTCAGAAAATACACTTTTGTTACAAATGTCCAACATTTTCTATTGACAAAATGTCCTTGATAAAACATCATGCAAAGGTTCAATAAAACTAAAACTTTAGCTGAAAACCAGTATAACAAACAAACAGCAAACTTACAAACTGCACATTCTACTGACCTCACAATCTTCTGAATGAAGATTGAAAGAAGCAGCACACAACAGAGAATACTTCTTCGTGTTCAAACTGGAGGCATTTTGGAACTATTCGGAGATCATTCTGAAACTTTAAATCGTAATGCTCTGCTAACAGTTAGGGATCAGTTGAAAACAGCTAAAATTTACACTGCTGACTCAATGGAGATTTATTGCACACTAATTATTTGCACATGCCTTTATCAGGTCAGTCCACAGATTTCTTCCATACAAACTCAAGAGAACTGACTGTTGCACTGGCTGCCTGCCACTCTGTGGTTCAAGCAAGATTTATAACTAACCAGTTTATCATACTGTCACGCCATCCTGCTTTGAGACTCAGTTTTTTAAAGTGTTTATCTTTGGATTATGAAGAGGCTAAACAACTTATGGTATCCTGCTACACTGGAAACATTCATTGGAGCTTGCATTTTCTAGTGAACATAATTCATTTCATTGTGTCTGTTCTTGTAGCACACATGAAAATGAAAATAGAAGCAACTGCAGAATTGTTTGATCAATCAGCATGAGATTAGTATGCGGCACAGCTTCAATTAAGTAACAAATATTGTGATGATGCCAGAGGTGGGAAACTATCATTATGGGAGAGACTGGGGATACTGGGACTACTCCGCTCAGAGAAATGATTGCGCTGAAACCTACAAAATACTTAAAAGGAATATATTTTGTAGATGCAGGTAAAATGTTTCCCTTGATCGAGGGGTGTAAAAATCAAGGGACATAATCTCAAAGTAAGGGGAAATCCAGAGCACAGAGTTCAGGAGAATTCTTTTTTACTCGAGGGTTTTGAATCTTTGGAATTCTCTACTGCTGGAAGGCTGTGGAAAACCCAGTCATTACGAATGGTTAAAATATAGCATACAAATTTCTAAATATCAATGACGCAAAAGGATGGGAGATAGTTTGCGAAAAAAGGACAGTGAAGGTGTGATCAGTCACAATTAGACTGAATGGCAGAGCATGCTGAATTTGTTGAATAACCTACTCCTATTGATAGGTTCCTACATCCTAACAGCAAAATTATGGTAAGAGTAAACTTAATAGTGGCTTTCAATATTATTAATTAACTACTTTAATAGGTCATTTCCTCTCAGTCAATTCAAATTTCTTACTGAGGCAGTAGGAAGAGAGGTTAGGAGAAATGTCTTAACACTGATGCTCCTTGGAGCTAAGAATTTTGTCAGATGAAGTACTCAAGGTATATTCCATTTTGTCTTTTAAAGGTAAAGTTGGATGAATATTTGAAGCAGAACAGACAGGGCTACAAGGTGAGAGCAATCCCCAATCACATACAAGAAATATACAACAAATCTGAAAATCTAAAACAAGCATAAAATGCTGGAGAAATGCAGCAGACTTGGCAGCAGCTGTACAGAGAAAAAAATTGTTAAAATTTCAAGTCCAATCTGTCTTTTCAAACTGAAAAGGGTTGAAAAATGGTGTTTTTTTTTGTAATACTTTTGACCGAGGCCAAGAAGGAGAGATGGTGTGTCGGCTTAGTGCAAGTGACAAATTGTTAATGGGGTGAAAGAGAAAGACAGATGTAAAATGGGTGTAAATGAAGACATTTACAGTTTAAAGCCAAGTAACCAAGACAATCCCGCGTGTGTGGTTGTGGGGTGGGGAGGGAATCTTGTGTGTGTGTGTGTGAGAGAGTGTGAGAGAGTGTGAGAGACAGACAGGGAGACAGAGACAGAGAGGGAGACAGAGACAGAGAGGGAGACAGAGACAGAGAGGGAGACAGAGAGAATGTAAGAAGAATGGAGGATTGATGTCATGAGGTTAGGTTCTGAAGTGGAATTGAATATTGGGTTCTTGAACCCGTAAAAGTGCCTCAGCAGAAAATGAGGCGTTGCTTCTCAAGCTTGTGTTTTGTTTTCTCAGAACATTGTAGCAGGCTCAGGACAGAAATGTTAGCCCGACAGCAAGGTGATTTATTGAAAGAGCAAGCAACTGAGAGATCAGGCTTGTTTAAAGACAGAGTGGAGATGTTCCACAAAACGGTCACCCAGTCTGCATTTGGTTTTGCCAATGCAGAGAGGATTGCATTTTGAGCATTGAATAGAAGGTCATAGAATCCCTGCAGTGTGGAAGCAGGCCATTCAGCCCAATCAGGTCCACACAATACAAAAGACAGGACTGAAAGAAGTTCTGCTTTCCTTGGAATGTGGGTTTAAAGCTTTGGACAGTGAAGAGGGAGGAGATGAATGGTCAAGTGTTACACATTTCCTGTGAGTGTATGGGAAGGTGCCACCGGACAGTAAAGAAGTGATAGTGATAAAGGGAGCCTGGGGTGTCACGCAGGGGAACGTCCCTGTGGTATGCCAACAAGTGGAGGGGAGAGGAAGATGCATTTTGTGGAGGCATCCTGCTGGAAATAGTGGATAATCCTTTGAATGTGAAGAGAAGGATGGCAAGTGAGGACAAGTGGAACACTATCACTCTTCTGGGAAGGATGGGAATGGATTAGCACAGAACTGTGAGCAGTGGGTTGGAGGCTGAGGGTCCTGTAAAACACAATTGGGAGGCAGGGTGGGGGAAATCATCAGTTGAGGAAAATGGTCCTGTTTGAGGTACCCCAATGGAAGGTGGCATCATCGGAACAGACAACAGATGGAGAAAGTGGGAGATGGGAGTGCAATCCTTGCAGGAAGCAAGGTGTGAAGAAGCATGGTTGAGGTAATTGTGGGAGTTGGTGGGCTTGTAATGGCTATCAATGGGCAGCCTATCCTTTGAAATGGCAACAGAGCAGAAAAGGAAG
The DNA here is from genome assembly GCF_004010195.1 of Chiloscyllium plagiosum. Lineage (NCBI taxonomy): Eukaryota > Metazoa > Chordata > Chondrichthyes > Orectolobiformes > Hemiscylliidae > Chiloscyllium > Chiloscyllium plagiosum. Next base: position 45,600,527 of record NC_057726.1, read on the forward strand.
AGAAGGAAAGAGTCAGAGATGGACCAGGTGAAAGGTGAAGGAAGGTTAAAATTGGAAGCAAATTGATTAATTTTTCCAATTCTGAAGAGAGAGAGAGAGAGACAGACAGAGAGAGAGAGGGAGACAGCAAGAAGCATGTCGATGTATCAGAGAAAGTTAAGAATGGGGTTTGAGTAGATTTGGAACAAAGAAAGCTCCACATACATAAAATAGACTGGCATAGCTAGGACTTTTTGAGTACCCATGGTCACACCTCTGATTTGGAGAAATTGAGAGAAGTTAAAAGAAAAAGCTGTCCAAAATGAAAACATGTTCAACCAGGCAAAGGAAGGTGGTGGTGGATCGAGACTTCCTTTCAAGAAAGGCATGGAGAGCCTTTAGACCATTCTAATGGGGAATGGACATCTAGACGGATTACTCATTCAGGATGAAGAGGAGGCTTTCACCTAATGCCTAAAGCATCAAATAGGGTTACCAACTGAGATCAAGTTGATTCCCAGAGGTCTCAGCATGTGATATGTACTCAAGCTTCAGTCAGCAAACAATAAAAACACCCATCCTTGTGACACACTGCTATGCCCACTGGAAAGCAAAATCACTCAGTACCCAATTGGATGATGCTTGACTATCCACTAAACAGCTTTTTCCCTCACCCATTTTCACAACTTTTATATTTGGTAAAGAGAAATAGTCAAAAGATAATGTCAAACCTCACACCGTTTAAAACATATTCTACCTTTCTACAAAAGTGAAAAAGGTCACCCTTATCTTCATTATATTCCATCCACCATGTCCCAGCCTATTCATTTAGCCCATCCATGTCCTTTTGAAACCTCCTCATAAATTTACATTCCCACACTGTTTGGTATCATCAGCTAATATGGAAATATTGTGGTTGATCCCAACATTCAAATAATTTACAGATTGTGAACCGTTGTGGACCTAGCACTGAATCTTCTGGAACCCCATAGTAAAATCTACTTCCTTTAACCCAATGCAATCTTCAACTCGTTTCATTAACCATGATTGATTTAACTTTGGTGAATGAGATCACCTTCGTCTAGGTTTGCCAGTACCGTTGCCACATCTTATAAATACTAATTAAACAGTAGAACAAAGATATTGAACTACAGAGAGTATTTCTTTCTTCTAAAACCTGGTGGTTCCTTAGTAACTTCAACAACCTGGAAAATGTTTTGACACATGCATAAAAATGCATAGTACATTTGGTTTCAGCAGCACTTTTACATACAGCTTTCACAAGACTTTCACATAACGGCTTTCTTTCTTTGCTTCAAACTTGAAACTCCTAATGGAGCTTGCATTTTGACACTGGGATTGAACGTGCAAAGGCTGCAGGTTTAAATATTGGGCTGTATTCACATAGTCTGAAAAAATCCATCTTCCTTTCCTCCTTAGAAATAATATTTTCTAATTTGCTTTAAATGCTGCATGCATCATATAGTTGTCAAAATCCAATTCAGACAGCTTCTCAATATTAGGGAGGAGAAAGTGAGGACTGCAGATGCTGGCGATCAGATTCAGGAGTGTGGTGCTTGAAAAGCACAGCAGGTCAAGCAGGATCTGAGGAGCAAGAGAATCGACTTTGAGCAGAAGCCCTTCATCAGGAAAAGAGCCCTTCCTGTTGAAGGACTTATGCCCAAAATGTCGACTCTCCTGCCTCTCGGATGCTGCCTGACCTGCTGTGCTTTTCCAGCACCACACTCTCGACATCTTCTCAATATCAGATTTATTCTCTTCATTGTTTAAGGACAGGACTGATATTTGTTTGAAAGCAGATGTCTCTAAAGCATACCACTTTATAAACGTATATAATGCAACTTGAAGGACTCTTACCTGCTTCCTCATTTTCAATACAGAAACATTAAGTAGAATTTAATGATTGTGGCAGTGAGCCCAACCATCGGCTTGAGAGTCAACATCAATCTCTCAATGGCTGTTCAAACCACCCGCCACCACCACACTTCCTGTCCTTACAGCTGAGTTCAACAGCAATCAGGCATTTATCAGGTTGGTGATAGGCCCACAGAGCTGATATCCTGCTTCAAGAGGTCAACAGTGCCACAAAGAGCACTGGCTACAGCTGGTACTGCAGTAGGTCCAGGCTGAAGATCATTGCTGGAAGAAATGTAGGTGAGGTGGGATCACCAGGAAGCTGTAGTAAGGGAAGTCAGTTTAAAAGGGGCAGGTGAGTGCCTTCCTGCTATCTGTCCTTGCCATCATTGTTGAGCATGGGCTGCCCAAATAGAAGGGATGACCTCAAAACTGTAGTCCACAGACACACTGACCACAGCTTACCTGGCACTTTGCCCATGATGTGCCATCTATCCACTGCTGGAGAACCAGTGGCAATAGGATCACACCCTTAAATGTCCACTTAAGGACCTCAATGGTCTATTGGGTGGGACAGATTTTCTCAAGCTTTCTTGCCCTGAACTTAATCAGGGGAAGTCAGGAACACTTTAGGATCTCCACCCAACACATGGCCACCCAATTATATGGCTCCCTGCAACTTCCTAGCTCACCTTTGCAGGGAACATGAACACTACCTATTGTGTAACACAGTCTGAGCTGATGGTCATAAGAAGTTGTTCTCTTTTCTACTCTGGAATAGAGAAGGAAGACCATTCATCGCAAAATGTAACTCTGTAGGAGGTATCATTGCACAGCAGCTTTTGGAATGCATCAGGAAATATTACCATCGGTCATGTCAGTTTCTCCAAAATTGAAAATGAATAGAGACAGTGCCTTTTTTGTTATACACTTTAAAAACACAACAGGATGAAAAGGTTTATACAGCCATTCTCCTCCAGAATGCTTGCTGGGTATGTAGCAGTGGAATCATTTTCCTCATCATTATCATGAAGGAATAAAGTAAGCCATGTGTAACCCCTTATGTCCTTAAAAATCCTAAAGAAAAAAACTTTAATTTCCCTTATTTGAGGCATTCGTTCAAATGGAGAATTAAAAGTGTCTGTGATTTCAGAACTAAAACATTTTTTAACCCCTGGTTTTGTGTTCACAAGATGTATCTTTTAGCAATTTCTCTATCTGGTAGAATCTTTTTAAACTACTCTTACCACGGTTTTGATTTAAGTAACTAATGATGGATCACCTCTTTCTCCTATCTCTGCTGCTGTCACAAGACTTTCCCTAGTTTTGCCCCTAAATGTTTATTTTTGATTTTATCATAGAACATAGAACATATAGAACATAGAAGAATACAGCGCAGTACAGGCCCTTCGGCCCTCGATGTTGCGCCGATCCAAGCCCACCTAACCTACACTAGCCCACTATCCTCCATATGCCTATCCAATGCCCGCTTAAATGCCCATAATGAGGGAGAGTCCACCACTGCTACTGGCAGGGCATTCCATGAACTCACGACTCGCTGAGTAAAGAATCTACCTCTGCACCCGTTCCAGTGCCTCCACATCCTTCCTATAGTATGGCGACCAAAACTGCACACAATACTCCAGATGTGGCCGCACCAGAGTCCTATACAACTGCAACATGCAACATGAAACTGCAACATCATATCTTTTAAAAGCTTGCACACTGCCATGCATGGTAATGGCTTTTAGCCCGTCATACTTAATGGAAAATCACTGATGACATAATGTGCATTCAACTGCGAATTCATTGAGTTTATGAAACCAATTTCAATATCTGGGATTATCCTATACCAGTTGTCATAAGTATGACAGTATGCTTTCTAAAAGAAAAAGCTCTTTAAAAGCTATTGAGTTAAAGGGTCAATATTATCCATTGAAAATTACAGCCATTTCCTAATATTGCTCATGAACCAGAGTGAAGCTTGGCTCAGAGGATAAAATGAAATATCACTGCCGTCACCATTAGCATTCAGAGTGGTACAGCAGTCAGACCACACAGCGGGATTCTCCAGACACACGCACACAGCACAACCAGTTAGTTGCTTCAAATCAGCCAAGCTCCTTCAAACAATAATTAACAAGAAGAACTCAAAACATTAAAGACGGCAACCTGTCGCAGACCTTTGGGGTGGTTAGCCTTCACTGAAACAGCCCTGCATTAATTTCAGCAGCATGATGGTTGAAGTAACACTGGAGGAAAGAAATCTCCGAGGTGGGAATGGGCAATCTTTATCACACAGAAATGTGATAGGTCAGTGAATACAGTACACAATTCAAAGGCAATGGTTTCAAACTTGTCAATGTTAGATTAGAAGGAGTTGAAGGTTATCTAAGCCTGCATGTCGGAAGATAATTTGACAACTGCAGGAGTTCTTAATCTAAATGAAAGAATTTACAGCAAGTGATGACTCAATTCCAAATAAACATTCCCCTGTGTTGCAAAAGGCAGATCTTACGATAGAAAGTGTTGATAACAGCAGACTCTTGCAAAAACCAGAAGATTTGAGAACCTTAACTCCAAGCTTCACTCTTCTGCTAATGAATGCATTGTGGAAATGCAATGAAACAAACTCACTTCCCCAAGTTAAGCAGGATTTGAGAGGTTTTTTTTTTCGAAACAGTTGTTTCAAGAGACGCGAGTCTCACTGGCTGAGCCAGGATTTATTGCCCATCCCTTGTTGCTTGAGAAGGTGATGGTGAGTTGCTTTCTTGAACTGCTGCTGTCCATGTGCTATAAATTGACCCATATCCCATTAAGGTTGGAATTCCAGTATTCTGACCCAATGATACTGAAGGAACAGCAACAAAATTTACTTGGAGGATGTGAGTCTTGAAATTGATGGCGTTCCCCTGTATTTGCTGGCTTGCCATTCTAGATGATGGCAGTCATAGATTTGGAAGGGTGCTGTCTGTAGGAGCCTTGGTGGATTTCTGCAGCGCATCTTGAAGATGGTATACACTGCTACTGCTGAGCACTAGTGGTGCAGGGAAGGAAAGTTTGTGGATGTGTTGCCACTCAAGTGTCTGTTCTGTCCTGGATGGGCCTATACTTCACATGTTCTTGGAGCTGCACTCAACCAGGCAAGCGGATAGCATTCTGTCACTGTGCCTGACTTATGCCTTGTAGATGGTGGACATGCCGTTGGAGAGTCTTTATGCACTCTCAAATTTCTCCTCTGTCGATCTGAATAACAATAGCAGCATGGACCAGGTACAAAGAATTGTAGAGTGAATGCAATTTAAATCTTGTAAAATATAACAGAATTATGTATTTCATTCGGCACAGTGGAGATAAGATTCTGCCTAATGAAAGTATAACACATTTATAAATCAGTTTTATAAAGTTACCACAAGAGCGGTGATTATTTGCCTTTTGACAATATTGAAAAATTGAAATCCCTTGGCAAAATCTAGACACACTCCAAGGGGAGTTACTCCAAGCAAGGGTAACGAAATCTGACCCAGTAGTGAAGTGCAGGCCAGAAAATAAAATATTCTTTCTCAAGCACAATGTTCCCAACCAATGTGGAAACAGATGGTTGGATTCCTGCCCTGTTGAGCATGAGTTTCAGAAAAACAATGGACGCTGCCAATAGGCCCAGTAGATGAGTGCACATTGATAAGGGAAATCCCAATTTTAACGCCTGATCCACATTGAGCTAAATGACCTGCAGTGTATTTACTGACTTGAGTGGGAATGTAGTAGGGGCACTTTCACCAACGCAGTGTCTCAGGGCTAAGGAAGAGCAAGTCAAACAGAGATGGTGCTTCAGATTGCTATCCTGCTGGGGAGTGCGTGCAGTGGGTGAGGATAGGATTGAATTTTATTGCTTGCAGCCCTAACTCATTTCCTGAACACCATATGTTTGGCCCTTTTTATATCAGGAGAAATACATTCAACTTTCAAGTTCAGTTAGCAACAGCCTCTCTATCCTGCACACCATGATTTTGGTTTTCTATGGTACTGGAAACATTGTCAATTCTCTCCCATTTCTATAGCTGATAACTCACACTGGGATATGATTCTATTGACATTACAAATCCCCTATTTTTCTTTTCATATGGTTGATGATAAACTGTATAGTATAGAATGCATATTTATATTTCTTTTATGTTGATTCATTAGGTGTTCCCTCACCTCTTCTGGGTAAACAGTTGCACAAGGGAGAATTTTAATTTTCACTGAGTCAATTATGCACATTTTAAAAGATTTGTATAGATGTGGTTTGGGGTTTGCAGAAAATGAAAGTCTCGTATCAGGTTTTTCCAAGAGGTATCTGTAGCTACCTGTGAACTCAATTTCGTTTTCAAAGTGCAATGTTGAAAGATATGCATGTGTTGCCAGTCTGTATAATTTCAAGTGATGTTGAGTGTCATAGAGTCATAAAGACCTTTTGGCCCAATCAGTCCATGCTGACTGTAATCCCAAACTAAACGAGCCCCACCTGCCTGCATTTGGCCCATGTCTCTCCAAACATTTCCTATTCATGTACTTATCCAATTGTCTTTTAATTGTTGTAATTGTACCGGCATCTACCACTTTCTCTGGAAGTTCACTGCACACATGCACCAGTCTGTGTAAAAGAAAAAGTTGCTCCTCATGTCTTTTTTTAAATTTTTCTCCTCACACCTTAAAAATATGTCCCCGGTCTTCAAATCTCCCCACTCTAGGGAAAAGCCACCTGCCATTCACCTTATCTATGCCCTTCATGATTTTATAACTTTCTATAAAGGTCACTCCTGAACCTTCTACACTCCAGTGAAAGTCCCAACCTATCCAGCCTTTCCTTAGAAATCAAACCCTCCATTCCCAGCAACATCCTGGTGAATCTTTTATGAACCCTCTCCAACGTAATATTCTCTTTCCTACAACAGGGAAACCAGAACTGGGCACAATACTCTGAAGAGGCCTCACCAATGTCCTGTACAACCTCAACATGACGTCCCAACTCCTATAATTCAAATGGTGTGAGCAATGAAGGCAAAGCTAAACAGCTTCTTAACCACCTTGCCTACATGTGATGCAAATTTCAAAAGAATAACGTACCTGAACCCCCAGGTCTCCCTGTCCAAGACCTTACCTTTAATTGTACAAGTCCTGCCCTTGTTTGTTTTTACCAAAATGTAATACCTCACATTTATCTAATTTAAAGTCCATCTGCCACTCCTCAGCCCACTGACCCAACTGATCAAGATCTCTTTGTAATCTTAGATAACCTTCCTCACTGTCCACTATGACACCAAAATTGGTGGTATCCACAAACTTACTAACCATGCCGTCCATATGTCATTCAAATCATTTATGTAAATGACAAATAAAAGTGGATCTAGTACTGATCCTTGTGGAACACTGCTAGTAACGGGCCTCCAGTCTGAAAAACAAACCTCCCTCACCACCCTCTGTCTCCTACCGTCAAGCCAATATTGCATCCATTTGACAAGGTCTGAATCTCATGTGATCTAACTTTGCTAACCTGGAGGGTGGGTAACTTGTTTGATTTGCTGCACTTCTCAAAGGATTGCAGCATCATGGCAAATGACTGAATAATGTGCCACAGGAGGGGCAGCCATCAAACTGGGGTTAATTTGAGGGTAACCAGCAATACCCCACCTTGCAGTGTTGGACATCTGGTCTATATCAGTAAAAACAAAAGTTCACAGAACATAAATTAATTAAAACTCCTTGGTACCATGCATGCAGAAATCATGCACTAAAATTGCACCAATAGTCTAAATGTTCCGATGAAAAACAATTGAGAGCTATTAGGTCACAGATTGCAGAAGTATTGAATTTAGAAGTTCAATATTAATCACACACGGACACAGATTTTGCACAGAACTGACCAATTTATGTTAATACCACATCTCAACATGGACACTGAATTGTAGAAAGGTCACATAGGGTTCCTCACCTAAACATTTGGTGCTGCATTCCTGAAAGACTCACATCTTTAAATGAAAAGACTTTAAGTTAAGCATCGATTTCCATAGAAATGAATGTTAAAATCAGAGTTTGGTTTGTAGCCCCTTCCTTAGCAAAGAAATATAAACTAAAATATTATACCTGTACTTTAAAGTGAAATGTAGCACCACTTGTCCTTCAAGTTCTTACCTGGCAAATGAAATAACTGTTCAATAAATTGACAAGGAAGAAAAATAAAATTCAATGATACTCTCAGAATGATCATGGTCCCTCCAGTGGCAGAGTTTGGCCTGTGCAGCTGCAGTACCAACATGAACATCTATCATTAGTTTTGATTTGGAGATGCCAGTGTTGGACTGGGATGAACAAAGTTAAAAATCACACAACCTCAGGTTATAGTCCAACAGGTTTAATTGGAAGCACTAGCTTTCGGAGCGCTGCTCCTTCATCAGGTGGTTGTCATTACAGCATAGCTAATAGTGAAGGGAAGATCAGACATAGAGCCTAAAAGAGAAATACAGCCTGGGGCAAGGCAATACTGGCAGGAGGCGGCCTGGGATATTTTTGGGGGGCAGGTTGCATAATTCGTGAGGTGCTGGAAGTGGGGTGGCCAACACAGACAGCAAGGCCCAATGGGGGAGAACCCGGGAAACAAGATCTAGGGGAGTAAGCTGCGACAAGGTTGAGACAGCAAGGCCATGTTGGAGGCAAGATCCATTATCTTGGGCCAGAATAAAACAGTGTCTGGGATGCAGACAGGACAGTACTAGCTACTGATTTGTGATGGGGACAGTTGCCTACAATGCTCACAAACAATGCTAAAACAAAAGTGGTGATGCAAAATGAAGAAACAGAAGCCCCAAAGAACACTCAATGTTAAAATGAAATAATGTTATGCAGGTCAATGTGAAATGCGGAGTTTCTGTAATTCCCTGCTGAAGTTACCATAAATAACATTCCACTTAGGCAACAGGCCATTCTTTTCAGACATGCAGTTTTAGGAGACAATTCAATAATCAGCCTGGATGGATTAGTTTTAATGGAAGATGCATTGTTTGGCAAGTGTAAAAGCAATCATTATGGGTTTCTTCTCACATTCAGCATGCTTTGAGACAGACTTGGAGAATAAAATAAATGAAAAAAATTAACCCTGACAAGCATCTCCTGAGCTTCTTGCACAACTGAGATAACGGATCAAAAGAAGTCCTTAAAAAAACAATATAAATGACTAAAAGCATTTTACCAGATGCACTGTTGAAATATTATCAGAAAACACATGTGGAAATTCAAAACAATTATCACACGTTCTTGATGCAGAGATATCATCAGCCTAGGATAGCTTAGTTCAACAGGTTGGAGCATTGATAGGACAATCTTTTCCGGCTGCGTACAATATTTATACTGACACGAAAACTGAAAGAACTGCGGATGCTGGAAATCAGAAGCAAAACAGAAATTGCTGGAAAAGCTCAGCACATCTGGCAGCATCTATGGAGAGAATCAGAGTTAACGTTTCGAGTCGTGACCATTCCTCCAAACTGATGGTAGCTAGGAAAAGATTTTTTTAATGCCAGAAATAGAGTTGGGAGATGGGGCAAGGAGTAAACAATAGGAAGAGATAGAGCCCAAAGAGTCAGCAGAACATTTGGACTGAAGGAGGAATGGATTACTGTCACCCAGGAGAAAGAATGGCTACTAATGAGGACAATTACTGGCTAACAATGCATTATGTGTAATAGCAGACCATGTGATAACAAGGCCTGGTGTTGGGGGGTTGGGGTAAGGATGTGGGAGAAGGTGTCTCAAGCCCTAAAATTGTTGAACTCATTATGGAGTCCAGAAGGGTGTAGAGTTCCCAAGTGGAAAATGAAGTGACGTTCTTTCAGTTTGCACTGAGCTGCACTGGAGCACTACAGCAAGCCTGAGACAGAGATATTGGCCAGGGAACACAGTGGTGTGTTGAAGTGGCTTTAAACTGATATCGTTTCTGAATGGACAGTAGTGAATTAGATCACACCTGAGAAGGGTCCTAAAATGGTCTGGTCCCTAGTGCTACAATCAATCAACAGGTCCATTACCACAGTCGCATGGGAAGCTGAATTTTCATCCCACCTAAAACAGCCATTTAGAAAACAGTGCAGGAAGGTTGGTGTCAAATTGCCTGTTCAACATTTCCATGACCCGTGAGTTAATGCCCACCTCAAAACAAAGAACATTGATTGTAAAATGATGCATGATAAATCTGTGAAGGTTTACAATAAACCCAGGAAATAGATAGCAAACTGATTCAAGTTCATGAAATGATAAGCACTGTTTACAGCAGTTATTTCCGAATTGGGGGGGGGGGTATGGAAAGTACTGACTGGAGTCCCTCAGGGACTACAATTGTTTCTAATGTACATAAATGACCTACACAAATTTCAAAAACTTGCATTACTTCCTGTCTTGAAAGTAGATAAATTGTCCAAAAAATACTACGTAGAATTGCAAGGAAAATGTGGGTGTTGAGCCATAATAAAAATTGTAAACGGTAAAGCTGCCATAGTCTGAGAGGACTGCTCTCTCATTAGAGAGAGACAACTGGTGGTGATTTAACTGGAGCATAACCGTGTCTTAGTAAAAGGGAGAAATTGAAAAGGATGGTCTTTCACCGTAACCTCAGCCAGTACGGGAATTGAACCTGCACTGTTGGCATCACTCTGCACTGCAAACCAGCCATCCAGCCAACTGAGCGAACCAACCCTGGAGTAAAACCAAAGTATTGGCAGAATTTGTGGTTTAAAGCATCACAATAAAAGGAGGAGGTCTAAGCAACAAAAGTCACAGGAACCTATACTGGGGAGAGTGTGTGATGATGTGTAGACTCAAGTCACAGAAACAGAGGAGAAGAGTAATTGTGGTTTACAGAGATATGCAGGGAAAAAGATCCTGAAAGAAATCTAACACAACACTGAAAATCAATTCAGATCAACAAGAACAGAATCAACATGGCATGTGGCAGAATAAGGAAGGGAAAACAGAGTTTTGATGCACTGAAGTTAATGGAGAGAAAAGTACTGCACTAAGAGATGATACTTTTCCAAAGGATCTGCCAGCATCATATGCAGATCCAGAACTTATCCTTGACATCAAGGACAAGATGGAGCAACTTTATGTAAGACAGCCTCCAAATGAACACCCAATGAAACCCATTGTTGATTTCAGCAGATGGTTGAATTAATGTTTGGAGAAGGTGAAAGGAAGACTAGGGCCTTATATGGATCAGGAAGAGGAGGTGCCAAGTGGAGAGAGAGAGATGAAGGACCTCTTAAGTACAAAGTTGGACAGGAACAGAAGCTATTGGTGAAAATGTCCAAGCCATAATAACGGATGTGGCAAACATATCAAAAGCTGAAGTGAGACTGAATTTGGATTAAACGAAGTCAAACGTTCACAGGATGACATTTCTGAACCTAATTCAGGTTATTTCAGTGCTATGGGCGAAGTGGAAACCTGTTTGGAAAGATCCAAGCAGGAAATTACGGAAAAACAGATAAACTAGTTAAACGTATGAATGATTTCATATTAGGAGGTAAGAGCTAGAATTAAATATGCAAATTTTAAAAAAGCACAAAAGGGTTGAACAGAGGGTATCCTCAGTTAAAGTCAGGGTTGCATTCCTGAAAGTCACAACTCCAAGTAAAAACACTTTGTTTACTTTGGGTGACCACATTTCATAATCTTAAAGACGGAGTTAGGTTCCAAAGTACAATTATTACCCAGGCAAGCCAATATAGAATGTGAAATACAGTCCTGCAGTGGTGAGCTATTTTTAAGCTAACATAACTTACAAAATAAAAACAAAAATCATCAAAAATAACAAGGGTAAACCCAAATTAGACAACTCTCCTTAGTCTCTCGGAAACAAAATCACCTGTTTGAGAAGGATTTGTTTTGCTCTGGCTTGTGGATGTGGAAATGCGCAATGGACTTATTACGCAATCAGTAGACAGATGTGGCTTGGAAGGCAATGTTTTTTTTTGTTGGTGCTCTTTGAAATGAACCTTCTTGCATTTTGGTTGGTCTTAAAGGGTTGCTGGGGTGTTTAATATCTTCAGAATTACCTGAGGACATTCACAAGGCATTCGAGTGGAACTGACTTTGAAGCTCTCCAAATCACTCAATGCTGGATATTTTGGCTTGGGGATGCCCATACTATTCCACCATGTTTCTTGCCATTGGAGTTTGAGAACCTTTTGAAAACACTGTTGGTTTTGAATTGAAGGCATGTAAGGTTCTGGTGAAGTTTGAGAGAGGAGGGGTCAGGATTACCAATAGCTTTGAAAAATGTATCCAAGGACTGATGAACAGTTCACTTTTACTTTTCCTAGTACATGTCCCGTAACAGCTAATAGCATCATTGAACAATCTGACACTCCACTCTGTTTGGATCATCCTAATTAATAAAGGATTTCCCATTACCTCATCCAGAAATTGAAAAATTCTTGCCAGATGTTTCCTTGACAACACTTGAGTGGGTGCAGTATCTCATTAGTTTGTTGACTGTCTGTCTCAGTATTATAGTCATCATTAGACAATTCTTTCCCATAGGATGTAAGCAATTCCACGTCAGCATCATCCACTTTAACAAAGCCAGCCTGCCTCTCAAAAGGACAAAACTTTACATGGACCTTCAGGAGAGTAGTACACGATTCTTCTCAGCCACAGACACACTCGGGCCACCACTGCTGCCACATGCTGTTCAGACACATTGTCATAACTTCATCCCAAGCATCAAAGGTATTACTGACACCCTTGGAAAGTTTGTAACTAGGTTGAAATAACTTGCCTGATAGGCACATTCTCACCATCTATTGTATTGATGAGTTGGGAGAAGCTATAGATGAGGCCCTGAATGTTGCTACTACACCCTGATCCATGAGCTGTATCGACAACTTTATGTTGGGTGGTAGGAAAAGCACTTTCATATTTTCAGAGCATTCATCGAGGCAAATGGACAATTATCCAATGAAACCACAATTGCAATGGCAATATGTGCTCTGGCATTAAATGCCCTCTGGGCAGGGATGGCATATAGAGAGAACCATTCGTGAAAGAGTGCTCCTACCATTCAGGCTTTTTTCTGGTGCTAAGTAACACACAAATGCTCTTTGGAATAACCCTCCCCAATGCACATGGTGTCTTGGACTGGCACACCACTAAAATCATTGGCTTAAAATCTCTTGCAGCGTTCCCACCAAGCAAAATAGCCAGGTGATCTAGTCAGCTTTGAATCCTGGCACTGTCTTCTCCTCTTGCAAAAAGTGCCTTCGCATCTCCAAAATCACCCCATTCCCACGAACACTAGAAACATGTTTCACCAAGTTCAATGCCTCTCCAAGTGGGTAGGGAATTCATCAGCACCTCCTGTATCAACAGTAGCTGGCTCACCAGACAGACATTCTTATGTTGTGCTTCAGGAAAATAGTAGAATCACCTACCACTAGCAAGAAAATTCTGACTGTGAACTCCTACCCTAGTCATTCTGTATGTGCTGAGACAGGCTTCTCACGTTTTCTTGAATCGCTGTCAAAATAAGAGACATCAGCCACTGGTTCTGGTTTTGATCCAGGTGGCCAAGAGTTCTCCTACGCTCCCCCCGATGTTGGCTCCAGGTCGACTGACGTTTTGCTGCAGCACCACGGATAGTTGTCACCAGTGTTAAGGGCTACCCCTTTGATTGCTCTCTCTCTCTCTTGTGTGCAATTCTGGTCACCACATTATAGGAAGAATGTGGAGGCTTTGGAAAGAATTCATAGGAGATTTACTAGGACGTTGCCTAGAATGGAGGGAAAGTCTTACAAGGAAAGGTCAAGGGAATTGAGGCTGTTTTCGTTAGAGAGAAGAAGGTTGAGTGGTGACTTAATTGAGACATAAGATAATCAGAGGGTTAGATCTTGTGGACAGTGACAGCCTTTTTCCAAGAATAGTGATAGCTAGCATGAGGGGGCATAGCTTCAAATTGAGGGTGGTAGATATAGGACAGATGTCAGAGGTAGTTTCTTTACTCAGAGAACTAGGGGCATGGAACGCACTGCCTGCAACAGTTGTTGACTCACTAACTTTATGGGCATTTAAATGGTCAGTGGATAGACATAGAGACAAGAATGGAATAGTGTAGGTTAGATGGGTTTCAGATTGGTTCCACAGGTCTGCACAACATTGTGGGCCAAAGATGAGAAGTGAGATCAGTCTCTGGATCATTCATGAAGTGTAGGTAATGGAATGTAAATAGTTGAATTATCAGTTTAGAGATTCTAGGCTTTGCAGATTAGTTGAAATGTTTTTGTCTGTTTTATTTTACCTGCTTCACTGCCTGACTTTCCTGACTCAGAGACAGTGTCCTTCTTTTGTTTGGTTTCCTGTCGGAGGCTGTAGGACAGATTCAAGGCCCGCAGAATCAGCCATAAGGGTTGCTGAATGCACAGGCAGGATGTTTAGAAACCTGCTCTGGTTGACTGGAACTTTGTCGCGGTCACTTTGTTAAATTTTAGGCACTCTATCCCTCATCCCTCCCACCTATTCCCATGCTACCTTCATTCTCCATGATAACTTGATGCCAACCTGTTACTCATCCTTGGCTCTACACCAACTCACCCAGCGTCAACCATGGTTGGATATCACAAGCCATGCTGACATGATGTCAAAATCTAAATATCTATTGCAGGCTTTACAGCAATAAAAACTCACATTCATGAAAAGATCAGTCGGAACTTTCAAATCCTTTAAAATCCTAATTCCTTATAAAACCAAACAGACTTGTATTCATAACTGTCAAATCAAACCATGAACTTGGGACACTTCTATTGAGACAATTATAGGTCATGGAAAGCATCCACATATTAGTATTGGAATAATTACTGCCCAAAAGAGAAACAGATTCCAACTCTTATTGTCCAGAGCAAGCTTATTTTTATTTGAAGAAAAGGGTGGGATTTAAATACCTTCACATCATGACAGTTCTACAGATCGCATGTACCCTTCAATGAGCATTCACACCTACCTTACAGAGTTGTGACTCCCATACTAGAGGTGAAGGCCCTTATTAAGGTGGACATAGGGCCAAGTTGCTGTTAAATGTTAGATTCCTTCACATGGGAATCAAACTCTGCCACCTTTCGCCTGCTGATTAAGATGGCAGCTGTCAAATGGTGGAAGAAATTCCTAACCATTATTTTAAAGGTTCATGGAGATTTTGTGATTCTGCAAAAATCTGGCCCCCAGAACACAGTTTCTCTCCCAAACACTCCAACAGACAACATATCAGAAGCTCTTCTCACATGGAGTTAAAGGTACAGCTTGCATCACACCTGGAGCCAAGCTCCACCTAAAACAAAGCACCTCTCCACAGTTATCTTCAATCCAATACGCTCAGTAGCTGTGTGAAACACCAGCCAGTCAGTCAGTCAGCTGTCCACCAATGTGTAAAGTATATGACAACTGCATTATTTGTGTCAGTCACACTGTTCAACATCTTCAAGAGGATCTGCCACATCATCTTTCCAGTAAAGGAAACTTTTACTAAATGCCAGCATGCTTCTAGGTGCAACTGATTGCACATGTCAGTATATCAGAACATCCTTCTGGATAGGCAGGGATTTCACTTGCTGAGTGCTTATCTGGGGCACATGAAGCTACATTACTATACAGCTCAATGTGGAATATTTGGATATCTGAAATAACATTTCCATTTATACTAGTCCCTTATACCAACTTCACAAAAAAAAGAAAGGAAGGGAGGTCAGAGTCATAGAGTTATAGATGTCTGCAGACCATGCTCAGTACCTTCATTCACTTGCCTACTAATTAGATCAGCAGTGCTATTAAGTTCATGGTGCCACTCAGATGTTGGTGGAGCACACACAGATTCTGAAGGCAAGCAGTAATTTCTAACTGGTACAACACAGTCAACTTATGAGCATTCATAAGTGGGAGTTATTTTAAATGGGTGAAAGAGGACTGAATGAGCTATCTCAGGAATCAAGACTGTTGTTTCTTGTTTACACAATTAACCTCAATTCAGAAATTTAACAGCAGGTGGATAAACCATTCCCCCATCAAGTTAAAAGAATTTCAACTGGTCCTGCAGGGTCCC
Organism: Chiloscyllium plagiosum; assembly: GCF_004010195.1. Taxonomy (NCBI): domain Eukaryota; kingdom Metazoa; phylum Chordata; class Chondrichthyes; order Orectolobiformes; family Hemiscylliidae; genus Chiloscyllium; species Chiloscyllium plagiosum. Next base: position 45,616,500 of record NC_057726.1, read on the forward strand.
AATTGGCAAGCTAAGCATTAAATCAAGGTTATCTACTCACTGATCTCAGACTGTATGTTTCCTGCACTAGAACAGGATCCCCATGTCATCACCCTTTAAAACACATGGTCGGCACAGAGCCTACTTGAAGTGATTGGGAGTGGCCAGCCTCCCCCCGTCGTTTCTTTAAACTTGCTCTTCCTAAAACATCAAATCCCCTGATGCTACAGAACCAAACTGTGCATACACTTTTTGAGAGACTATAGTTACATTGTATATAGATTTCCCAAAGAAGTAATATTGTAATCTTAAGAAAAGGACTCTATGCATAAGAATCTTCATTTTTTGGCTCAAATTATTAATTGACTTGAAGATCGTAGCATCTGAAAGGACTCACCTTTGAAACTGGGATTCAGTAAGTCTTTACGATGAGCACAGAATAGTGCACTCCCATATACCAGATCAAGTGCACAAAGCAGAAGATGATAGGAGTTAACAAGATCATCACTGATCATAGGGAAATTTCCTATTGAAAGAAAAAAACAAAACCTGTTAACACCCATTATAAGCACAACTATCTACATTTATTGGGTCTTTATAAATCTGTACCAAACTTGTTAGCTTTTTTGCTGTGTGAATGCTTTCATGAACTATTAAATCATGTAATTTCTTATTTGAAGATTCAGACAAACTATTCTATATTTCTGGATTAGAAAATAACCTTTTAGCAAACTAAATACATTTACACAATAGATGATGAATCTCAGTATCCCCATCGTGATAGTAATGACTTCATGGGCAGAAGGTTTTGAGTTTTGTAATTCCCAATTCTGGCTGGCTATGGTCAAATTTAACATTTCTCAACAAGTGCAATTTCACTTTTAAATAATACCCAGCAATGGGACTGGAGCAAGTGTGACAACAGCTTCAGCTTTCTGACTGAGGGTAAAATAGACAGCAACACTGATAACATTATTCGGCCCCCAAAGAGAAAAGTAAATCTTTTAAACATTGATACGTCTCCGAATTGCAATGACATTATCTTGAATATCACCACGGTAACAAAGACACTTATCAAGTTCCACCATCTGTGAACTAATGTTTCAACTGAAACAAATGGCTCATTGTCCTTCTGAAATATGGATGTTTTGTTGCCGGGTTAATTGTTGCTCACCTCTCTCGTACTACTTGCTGGCAACACTTCCACAAATAATTGACTTCTTCATTCACATTGTGGCCATTCTTTACTCATTTGACAATTCTTGCTGGCAATTATGTTCATGTCTGATGGTGGGTTGAATGGTGGGAAGATATCAATTGCCATAGCCACTCTTGTCCACATCTTATGTCCCTTCCTAGCAGTCATGAGATGCCATTCAGTGGCGATTGAAAAGGGTTGTTAAATGTTTGTCATTACCGCAACAATATTTTGCAGCACAACCTTCCCAAACACTTTGATTCAGTTTGAGACTCGGCTGTCCATTTACTAACTGAAGAAACCTGATGACTTTTCCTTGCTATTTTTTTCCTTCATATTCCTAATGAATTCACTCTAATGACAGAATGCTGTGGCCAGAAAACACACTATGCTCCTCAGCCCCTCCAACTGCCAATTCAATCTCCTTTGACAAATAAATGAATCCAATTCATTTAGTGTCATAGAGTCATAGAGATGTACAGCATGGAAACAGACCCTTCGGTCCAACCTGTCCACACTGACCAGATATCCCAACCCAATCTAGTCTCACCTGCCAGCACCCGGCCCATATCCCTCCAAACCCTTCCTATTCATGTACCCATCCAAATGCCTCTTAAATGTTGCAATTGTACCAGCCTCCACCACTTCCTCTGGCAGCTCATTCCATACACGTACCACCCTCTGTGTGAAAAAGATGCCCTTTAGGTCTCTTTTATATATCTTTCCCCTCTCACCCTAAACCTATGCCCTCTAGTTCTGGACTTCCCGATCCCAGGAAAAAGACTTTGTCTATTTCTCTTGCAGCATTTTTCCATTGCAGAAATGTAAATACTGCATTGGATCATGCGTCGAGGTGGCAGGATCGTGTGCTTATAGTGAACAGAAAGAAATATGGCACAAGAACTCACCACAAAAAGGGAGGAGAAAAATGGTGAGTAAATGGCCCTTAGCCATACTTGTCTCTTATTGTGACTCAGCCAACTACTGGAGCAGAAATTATGGGATGGGGACACATCAACATTGAATTGAGTAAAACTATTTTGCATTCTACACAATGAGCTCATATATGAGTGCGTATATATGGGCATGGAGCTTTGATGAGCCAAGTTAAAAACTGCACTCAAAGTAAAAGTAGAAGAAAGAAAAGATTTTCCAAAATGGTTACTGATATGTAACAAATTTCTTTTAACCTGTATATAAAGGGTATTTAGGATATCACGATTTGTATGAGAACCCTTAACATAACACATTGAACTAAGCTATTTCTCAGGTTTGTATCTTATATGTGTTGCTTATATTTGAGATCCTGCCCATTGTTACAACCAGAAAACAAAAGAAGAGAAAACTAGTCAGTCATTTTCTTGATCTTGAAATCTATTCCTGTTACAAAGTACTCCTGAAGGACTTGAGTTTACAAGCCGATTTAGCTATCTAGATTTCTTTACCTGATCCTTACCTTCTATAGGTAGTAAATGTGCAAAAGTCTTAGACCACAATACCATGTCTTAAAAGAGCACAGGCCACACAACAGTAGACCAGACCCCAGATTAATTCAAAATCGGTGCCAGTACAGTTCAGCTGATAAATACACATAGTCTAATATTTGAGCCAATTAAAATAGTAACTAATGACACTAAACAGATAGTGAACACACAAACATCTACCTCAGTGTATGTGGCTTGGTTAGAGGCATGCAACTGGATATCCTATGTCTTACTGCAAACAATGACATGGGATACTTTTATTTTTAATGTTTGGTTTTATAAAATTTAAATTTGAAACCTTCCTGCTACACAAAACATCATTTAACAGATAAAACACTCAGCGCAACTCATTTACCGAATTTTCCTCACTCATGAGCAAACTTCCTAAAAGAGACAGCAGCTGTTTGAGTGATTGGAGAGTTTCGACAAATGCACTGAATAAATTATGTATGTTCACATTTAGATTGTACCAAGCATGTGCCTTTTATATACTATTTACTGAATCTGAACAGATTAAAAATTCCACTGCAGAATGGAGAAAACTAAACCATCCATAAAGACTGCAGAGTGAAAATGTTTTTCTCAAGACCACAAGCATTCCCACAATATACTGGCACCAACCCTGGAACAGTGCATTTGACATAAAACCAGCCATTACCTACATATAGGTGAAAAATTTCCACTCTGCTAAAACTAGATAGGGAACAAGACAAGGTAAGGCTGTCAACATTGAAACTGGGATTAGGGGGTAATTAGTTCAGGACTGTGGTGTCAGTGATGGACAATTTTCCATGAACAATTAGATACAAGGGGACATAAAATTTTAAAAATTAGACTAAAATGCCCAGTATCCTTACAAAAGTCACAATACCTTTAGTTTGTCCCAGTACCATCTATTTAAGCATCACTATGAGAAATGTGGAGATGGCTACTGGGTGACAAGTCTATCCATTGATTTATATGGCTCATGACTCTGATGCATATCCTGTGCACAGATAATGAAAGCCATATTGTCACACAAAACATGATCAAACCAACTACTGGTGTCCTTGGAAAACATTTCAGCTCCTTGGACTACCTTGGAGGAACACTGTTGTACTAGACAGTGCATGTGGTTGCTGCCTGGTGTAGAACCTCACCATCATGAAGGAAGAGTCTTTGCCATTTGATAATATGGGTTTAGGTTTACTTTAAGCTAAGTTTGAGTTGTGTTGGTGGTTTTGAAGGATTTGTCACTGCGAGGTGTACCAGGTTTCTCACCACATCTTACCATACCCGCCCCATTAGTGGCCTACTATGTCTGCTGGAGTCTCTCTCATCCCATTTCCATTCATCTTTCGCACACACCATTCCCAAAACCAATTTGCTACTTAGCAGATATCCCAGAATTCACTCACATCCCATCCATCATCTTGAAAAGTCCCTAAGCACCAGGACAAACTCTATCTACTTCTCTCTCATTAAAGAGTAAACAAAGCACATTAGGGCAGAAAGAGTCAAGACAGGCTGACAGGGCTTGATCTGACTTGAGAAACTGCCTTCCACTTATTGTGCTGGGCCATCTTGAGCGAAGGTCTGATGATAGCCATGACAAGCTTGATGACTTGCTTTCTGTGCTAAACAGCATAGCAACCTCATTAAGGATGAGGTTTCTAAATTCTTGGAAGAGCAGAGTCTGATTAGAACAAGTCAACATGGATTTAGTAAAGGGAGGTCATGTCTGACAAACCTGTTGGAATTTTTTGAAGAGGTAACAAGTAGGTTAGACCAGGGAAACCCAGTGGATGTGGTCTATCTAGACTTTCAAAAGGCCTTTGATAAGCTGCCACACGGGAGGCTGCTGAGCAAGGTGAGGGCCCATGGTGTTCGAGGTGAGCTGCTGGGATGGATTGAGGATTGGCTGTCTAACAGAAGGCAGAGAGTTGGGATAAAAGGTTCTTTTTCAGAATGGCAGCCGGTGACGAGCGGTGCCCCGCAGGGTTCGGTGCTGGGGCCACAGCTGTTCGCAGTGAGAAAATTCGTAAAGCCAAAGTACAGAGGGATCTGGGAGTGCTAGTCGAGGATTCTCTAAAGGTGAACATGCAGGTTGAGTCCGTGATTAAGAAAGCGAATGCAATGTTGTCTCTTATCTCAAGAGGGTTGGAATATAACAGCAGAGATGTACTACTAAGACTTTATAAAGCTCTGGTTAGGCCCCATTTGGAGTACTGTGTCCAGATTTGGTCCCCACTCCTCAGGAAGGACATACTGGCACTGGAGCATGTCCAGTGGAGATTCAAACGGATGACCCCTGAAATGCTAGGCCTAACATATGATGAACTGATGAGGATCCTGAGATTGTATTCATTAGAGTTTAGAACATTGAGGGGACATCCAATACAAACTTACAATAGAATGCATGGCTTGAAAAGGGTGGATGCTGGGTTTTTGTTTCTGTTAGGTGGGGATTCTAGAATCCTTGGGCACAGCTTTAGAATTAGAGGGGGTCATTTCAGAACAGACATGCGGAGACATTTCTTCAGCCAGAGTGTGGTGGGCCTGTGGAATTCATTGCCACGGAGTGCAGTGGAAGCCGGGACGCTAAATGTCTTCAAGGCCGAGATTGATAGATTCCTGTTGTCTAGAGGAATTAAGGGCTACGGGGAGAACGCTGGTAAGTGGAGCTGAAATGCGCATCAGCCATGATTGAATGGCGGAGTGGACTCGATGGGCCGAATGGCCTTACTTCCACTCCTATGTCTTATGGTCTTATGGTCTAAGACAATGGTGATATGAACATGGTATTCTTGGTTGAGGGGGCAAAGTGCAAAAAGGCAAGACACTGCAGCGAGCATCTGGGTAGAGTCAAAGCATACTGTCATAGCGAGCAAAGTGCCCAGAGATACAGTCTGGTCCTGTCAAGCGGATGCATATCCCTGGCCACACAGTGTCCTTGCAGTTGTATTTCAATAATAGTTACCTGCGCAGCATTAAAGTGTAGAAGCATACAGTATGTGAATGGGAGCTATGCCATGAGGGCTCAGAGGGGCTAGCAAATGCTGGAAGCCGACATCCATGCCCATGGGGTGCACAGGGCTGAGCCTGTGGTGCAGAACCTGAAGGGTTGGTGACTAAATTCCAACATGGAAGGTAGTTTGGAGTAAATGGTGAGCTAACATTACCAGGTATATGCACTGCTTTCCTCGTCAAGTTTCCCGACATTTAATTTGTGTCGCATGTCTGTTAAGGTGGAAGTCTAAAGATTAACGAGGCAGCTTCTGCCATTAATAATCTTTAATTCCCAGTGTCTTACTGCTGTCGAGTGAGAATCTCACCATGTCGCTTCTAAAAAGCATAGAGGATGATATGAGATGGTCTCAACATCAGGATGGGCCTTACCACACTCATCACCCTATTCTATTACACAGCTCACCAGAGGCCATGTGGTGATTCCACCATAGTAATCAGTGGAGGAAGGGATGAATGATATTAAATCAAGAGGAGGCAATCATAACAATTCACTTCTGGCTAAGCTACCGGTGTTGAGTGAATTTGATCATTGTACCAATGGATTCAATCCAAATTCCCATCACCTACAGCACCAGACCTTCACTTCCTTAGTTTACTGAACATTCTGAGGTGACAACAGTGCTAAAATAAAATCAACACAAAACAAATATACTAACAAAATTTATCAAACCATCCCATATTTCATACAAAAGTTGTCGTCCCTTTTGCACATTTTCATAGCATTCATTTTACATGTTGCCATTGTAATGATCCCACTGATGGTACTACTGGAAAAGTTAGATCCCAGAATGAGATCCGGAATGATAGGTTTTGTTTTGAAATTAGTTGACATGATGCTGAGTCACTGAAACAATCACACAATACTGCAGACTTTCTTAAATAGAACAGAACTTTATTACACAAAAGATTAAAACAAATAAAGGCACATCTTGATTAGCATACCAGACATAGAATACAGTTAAAAACACAGCAAAGCAATGGTTGTTTCTTTCCTAACAGTATTAGAGAGATTCAAAACCAGAGAAATTATTGCTCCCTATAAATGTTTTAGTTGTACTTGACTGATTCTTTCCATTTGGTTTCCTCTGAACTGATTTGATGTCTTACATGAATACTCACAAAACTGAGAGCTGAAAATTTCCTCAGCTTCTAACAAACTGCAGATATCTAACCAAGCATTCCTGGCTTGGAAACTAAACAAACTAAAAACTTTTCTGGATTAGTGGTGCTGGAAGAGCACAGCAGTTCAGGCAGCATCGAAGGAGCTTCGAAATCAACGTTTCGGGCAAAAGCCCTTCACCAGGAATAAAGCTTTATTCCTGATGAAGGGATTTTGCCCGAAACGTCGATTTCGAAGCTCCTTGGACGCTGCCTGAACTGCTGTGCTCTTCCAGCACCACTAATCCAGAATCTGGTTTCCAGCAACTGCAGTCATTGTTTTTACCTCGTTAAAAACTTTTCTACTGAGTTAACTTATTCCTTTAACTGCAGGAGGTGGTTCCCAGTGCAGAAAGGGGTAGTGTGTTGACACAGGTGTGGTGGGCCGAAGGGCCTGTTCTGGTGTTGTACTGTTCTTTAACTTCCTTCTTGCACTGTTCAGAAGTTCGCAGACTGCTCCCTTCTCCAGTAATGCTAACTACCTGTCTCAGTTCCTCACCTCACTTGCTACTTCTAGATGATGCTGACTAATGCCTTCCATTGCTGGCTCTTACTTCAGTACAGGGAAAGAAACTGTTTGGTGAGTGCTATATTTTTCAACCAACCTAACTGCAATGAAGTTTTTTTTTGAAGCTACCATATAACAAGTCAATTCAGCCATGTGAAGTGGTATGCGTGACATCACGGATCTTCACTTTGCTCTCTTTAACTCTTGATTAACTTCATGATTTGCTTCCTGCTTTTCTCATGCAGAGTCTCTCAACAGTTCATTTTGTAATGTGAGCAAGGATCACAAAATTTGCTTAGCTCACACTGGAAGCAACAAGCGCAAAATTATACTGCAGCATAAGTCGGTACATTCACATTAAGGTCTAATCAGCTTTTGCACCCTTTGTTCTGTGAAAAAAAAATCAGCAAACCAATATATATATATTTTTACATATATTTTGTGGGCGGCACTGTGGCACAGTGGTTAGCACTGCTGCTTCACAGCGCCAGAGATCCGGGTTCAATTCCCGCCTCAGGAAAGATGTGCAGGGTCAGGTGAATTGGCCATACTAAATTGCCCGTAGTGTTAGGTAAGGGGTAAATGTAGGGGTATGGGTGGGTTTCGCTTCGGCGGGTTGGTGTGGACTTGTTGGGCCGAAGGGCCTGTTTCCACACTGTAATGTAATCTAATCTAATCTAATCTAATCTAAAAAAATGTGGGGACCCAAACATATTCAACCTGAAAACTGAACAAAGTACTTTTGATTGCTCTTCCATTGTTTGTGGAAATAAATTTATGATTTTAATGATGTCTGTGTAAAATTAACAAATATCAACACTTAGTGCTTAAACATAGGAGCTTTGAGGGTTAAGTATTGCTGATGGTGGATAAAAATATTATGGGGATGACAGATGGTTCAGAAGTGTTACATATATTTTGAGAGAGGCGGATGAATGGTGAAAACATGTTGGGAAGTGCCTAATGGCCCAAAGGAGGTCCTGCAGTTTGGGTTTTATGTTAAGCTGCTCTCCAAGTCAAAAGGGTGAAAGACTGAAACAACCTTTTTTTTATTCTTGGCATCTCCTTGGCTCACTGATCCTTAAATTACCTCAAAAATAATTGTAAACCCTGAGGCACCACTCCACCATTGACAGACTTTTGGCTTCCTTTCCACCAGTCCCACATTCCAAAGCCATCACCCAAGTAATTCTTCAGTTTCACAAATAATATTTACTTCACCTATATTGTTCTTACAAAATCATCAACAGGAACAGCACAGCAAGTTAGCCATTTTCATTATAAAATTGATTTCTCCAGTTCGTATTCCTGTCATATTTTCCTGGCACATCTCAACAATTATGTTCAATATTATCACACTTTTGAAGAAAATAATTGTTATGGACCAACCCCTCCTCAAAATATTCAGAAGTTAGGGTCTAGGCCCTAACATTTTATAGGTAAATGTAAGGGGTTGTGTTACAGATGCAATTTGCTTGGTCATACTACACAAAGAAGTTAAGCAAAACATAATATATTCATACACTATTGTTAAAATACAAGAAAAAAATTAAAATGGCTTAGATGCAACAATTGAAATGCTTAACAAAACAATAGATACAGTAATTATTACTAATTAACTGTTCCAATATAGTAACATTCCATAAACACACCCTTGGCAAATGTAAAATCAATAAAATAGATTGTTCCACATGCAAATTCTAGTAGCCAAAGAGAAAAAACATTTTAAAAAAAACTGAGTGTGGCAAGGAAAAATGTTGGACCCCTCAGTCCAACTCATCCATGCTGACCATATAGCCTATATAAATCTAATCCCATTTGCCAGCATTTGCCCCATATCCCTCTTCATATCCCCATCCAGATACCTTTTAAATGTTGTAACTGTACCAGCCTCCACCACTTCTTTTGGCAGCTCATTCCATACACACATTACCCTTTATGCGAAAAGGTTGCCCCTTAGGTCCCTTTTACATCTTTCTCCTCTCACTTTAAATCTACGCCCTCTATTTTTGGACTCCCTACCCTGGGGAAAAGATTTTTTACTATTTACCCTACCCATGCCCCCCCATGAAGGTCACCCCTCAGCCTCCAACTTTCCAGGGAAAACAGCCCCAGCCAGTTCAGCCTCTCCCTGTAGCTTAAATCCTCCAACCCTGGCAACATCCTTTTAAGTCTTTTCTGAACCCTTTCAAGTTTCACAACATCTTTCTTATAGCAGGGAGACCAGAATTAAACACAGCTTTCCGGGAGTGGCCTTACCAACATCGTGTACAGCCACAATGTGACCTCCCAACTCTTATGCTCAATGCACTGACCAATACAGACAAGCCTATCAAACATCATCTTCATTACCTTGTCTACCTGCGACTGCACTTTCAAGGAAATATGAAGCTGCACTCCAAGGTATCTTTGTTTGACAACACTCGCCAGGTCCCTATTATTGAGTGTATATCGCACAATAAGAAAGAGAGAGAAAAATACATTCTCCATGAACACAACTTACTGCAACAAGAATGTCTTTTGACTGAGCTCCATATGTGCCTTTGCATCTGGAACAGCAATGAGATTTTATAGCCTTGAAGCAACACACACATCACTTATTCGAATGTTCCTGATATTATAACTTAGGATAATAATACTGGTTCTACCAATACATATTAAAGAAGAAATCTTCTGAATGAACTAATTTGTTATACAAAAACAAAAACTAGCCTTCTAAAACATCACTTGGCCACATCTATAAGTAATATTAAACTACAGAGATATGATCACAACCCATCACAAGAATTCAAGAAATTATTTTCTAAGTTCCCATTGGCTGCCTGACAAATGCAGAATATAAGAAGGCTGTTGTTCTTATAAAAGAATCAGGAGCAGAGGGAAGCCTTTCAGCTCACTGCATTTGCTTTACCAATGAATTATCTGATAATCTTCAGTGCCTTTTCCCCCACCCCCTCAATTCATTATGTGATTAAAAATGTCTACTTAATACTTGAATATACTTAATGACCCTGTCTCAACAGCCTTCTGCAGCAAAGAATTCCATGGATTCACCACCCTCAGAAGATAAATCATCATCTGTTTTAAATGTGCTATCCCTTAGTTTAAGATTATGCCCTCTGCTACCAGGCTCTCACACAAGGCAAAACAACCTTCATGCCCACCCTGACAATTCTTCCAAGAATCATACACCTTTCAATAAATATTGCCTCTCTCTTTTCAATATTCCAATTAGTACAGGCTCAATCAACTCAACCTCTCCGTATTTTACAGGCCCTCCACTCCTGGTATCAGCCCAGTGAGCTTTCTATCAGCTGCTCCAATGCCAGTATATCTTTCCTTAGATAAAGGAGCCTATAACAGTCCACAGTATTCCAGATGTGCTCGGATTTATGCCTTTTATAATTTTAGCAAAACCTCCCAACTTCATTCCAATTGAAATAAAGGCCGGCATTCCATTTATCTTGCCTATTACCCATTAAACCTGGCTAATTTTCTTTGTGATCCATGCATGAAGATACCTAAATCCTGCTGTTCTTAGTTTTCTGCAGTCTTTCTCCATTTAAATAATATTCAGCCTCTTTATGCCCCCTGCCAAAAGTATATAACTTCCCATTTCCCCACTTTATATTTCGTCTGCTATTTCATTTTGCTCACTTATCTAACCTGTGTCTATCTCTCTGCCGACTTGATCATCCTCACCAATTGCCTTCACACCTATTTTTGTCTCATCCACAAACCTGGCTAGAGTACATTCACTTTCCTCATCCAAGTCATTAATCTACATTTCAACTAATTGCGGACCATCATTGATCTTCGTGGGAATCTGCTAGTTTCAGCTAGCCAGACTAATAATGTCCCTTACCCCAACACTCTGGTTGACGAGTAGAAGACAATCATGTATCCATGCTATTTTACTACTGGCACCATCATGAGCTCTTCTCTAAAGGAGTTGAATGTTTAACATCTTATCAAGCACATTCTGAAAATCCAAATCCAGGACCACTTAGACCCTCCAATCCATGACAATAGATTTCAGATGCAAATTCCACCACCTGATTTCTTGGTCCATTCCTACATTTAGATACACCATTGATAAAATGTGAGAATGACCAAGCAAAGAATATTCCTACATTGGACCACTGCAGCAGCACCAGTAGTAACAACAGAAATGAGTCCATAAAACCTCATCTAATAGTTCCAAAGAGCTGTATCAGACTCAAAGCTTTAACTTTATCTCCATCTTCACAGATGAAGTCATACAGCATGGAAGCAGACACTGTGGTCCAATCAGTCCATATCAACCATAATCCCAAACTAAACTAGTCTCTCCTGCCTGCGCTTGACACATATCAGTCTAAACTCTTCTTATTCCTGTGCATTTAAGTGTCTCTTAAATATTATAATTGTACCTGCTTCACCATTTCCTCTGGCAATTTCATTCCACATATGAACCACTGCGTAAAAACGTTGCCCCTCATGCCCTTTTTAAGTCTTTCGCCTCTTGTCTTAAAAATGTGCCCGCAATCTGGAAATATCCCACCTAAGGAAAAAAGACACCTGCCATTCACCTTACCCAAACCCCTCTTGATTTTAATAAAGTCACCTCTCAACCTCTTGCTCTCCAGTGAAAGACGCCCCAGCCTATTTTTACAACTCAAACCTTCCATTCCCAGCAACATCCTTGTAAGTCTTTTCTGAACCCTCTGTAGTTTAACAATAACCTTCCTACAATAACCTTCCTACAGGACACAGTATTCCAGAAGAGGCCTTACTGTTGCAAACCTTGCTGAGTTCCCTCAGCACTTTGTCACCATTTTCCTCATTGGGAATTGACACAGTATGCAGATTCAGTTGGCAGTTAGGAAGACAAATGCAACATTAGCATTCATTTTGAAAGGGCTAGAATACAAGAGCAGGGTTGTAGTGCTGAGGCTGCATAAGGCTTTGGTCAGACTGTATTTGGAATATTCTGAGCAGTTTTGGGCCCTGCATCGAAGGATGAATGTGGCCGGCCTTGGAGGGTGTCCACAGGAGATTTACAAGAATGATCCCAGGGATGAATGGATTGTTATAGGAGGAGAGGTTGAGTACTGTCCTTTTTTTTGTACTCTAAGTTTAGAAGGATGAGAGGGTATCCAATTGAAACTTAGAGAATACCAAGAGGCCTGAATGGAGTGAATGTGGGTAAGATGCTTCCACTAGTAGGAAAGATTAGAACCGGAGGGCACAGCCTCTGAGTGAAGAGATGACTTTTTAGAACTGAGAAGAGAAGGAGTTTCTTCAGCCAGAGAGTGGTGAATCTGTGGAACTCTTTGCCAGAGTAGGCTGATGAGGCCAAGTCATTAAGTGCCTTTAAGATAGTGATAGATTAGATAGGTCGATCAAGGGTTACATGGAGAAGTCAGGAGAATGGGTTGGAAACATATCAACCACAATTGAATGGCAGAGCTGACTCAATGCATTGTGAATAGCCTAATTCTGCTCCTATATCTCATGGTATTATGGTCTAACATAGAGGAAATCCACAGCTACCATTGCATCGACAACTAAATACCATTAGTAACATATCAACATCCATTTCTCAGCAGCTATTTTGGGGGCAGAAATCCACAAAGGCTAAAAGTATTGCAAAATGAACTACCAAATATACTTACACATGACTTTGAAAGATCTAGCTGTGGTACAGTGCCGATTTCAATAAAAATCAAGTTATAACCAGCAGGCTTCAAGTTACAGAGAGAATCCTGCAGACAAGTCTGGACTTGTTGAGTACGTGGTGTTGTTAGATGATAAGATTCAGAAAAGGCCGGTGGAATAGAAACAGGAAACTATTCATACTACCACACGTAACGCAGACCTCATTGTCAAATCATCACTGGGAAATAGTCTAAAAAAAGGTCAAGAGAATGCAACTACTGATCATGCTTAACATTTTTACTGAAGCAAGAAATAAATTTAAAAGCCTGCACAAATTGCCACTAGTCCTCTGCTGACTCTCTAACGTTAATCAACAACAAATGTCAGAAATGATTGCAGTTGACAACAACTTACGTCAATAAGAGCTGAAAAGAACAGTCCAGCGCTTCACCCCCAACCAGTACAGACATCAAAAAAGTAGTTTAATTAATTATTCACTAATTCTTATCCAATAAAAAGAAGTTGTAAAAAAGTACAATTAGGAGAACACATGGTGTGTTAGCAACCTAAGGAATTCCTACTTGGCAGTAATTGGGATTGCTCAAACAAATAAAATGAAACATACTGAGAATACGACAAAAAGTAAGTTCGTCCCTCATCTTTTCTCATAAACTTGGTGACAAGGAATGAAAATCTGCTTTCCTGTCTACATTGTGGTACAATTGGGACAAATCAATCTCGATTATCACACCCGCAATGACGTGGCAAAAACAAACAAAATGTGCTGTCTGCATGGTTAGACATTGTTGAAGCATTGTACGGGATTAAAAAGTCACACCATGAGTTGCAAATTTCTGGGATTTATTGGTCAATTTATGCTGCTTCACTGTTTGCTTTCAACAAACAGCATCTTGCCCGTAGTCTTTTTTTTAAAAAAAGTATTGAGTTTATTTTAAATTAATTGCCAAACAAAAATCCTACAGTAGTTAGGTTTGGTGATTAACAGAAGGACATTTTTAGAATCAGGCTGATGGTTAATTCAAGACCAATCAACCTCTCTGGTCTAGAAATTAAATATTTCTTCAAATGCTAAATCGTACTTCGAAATTTTATTAATGTCAGTTTTGTTAGATGCTTTTCTTACTTTTCCCTGGTGCCTTATTGGGTTTCCTCTTTCTCCAAACTGATTCTGTTTCCCCCTTTGTGTACACATTTAGAATTCTGTTTCTTCTCAGCCGATCCCTTTATTTGGTTTTCCTCAAACCTCAAAAATGTTACTGAAATAAAAGAAAAATACTGCGGATGCTGGAAACCCAAAATAAACGCACACAGTGCTGCAGAAGCTCAGCAGGTCTCACAGCATCTGTGGAGAGGAAACAGAGTTACAATTCAGGTACAGGATGACACTTCTTCAGAACTGAGTTTCTCCAGGATTTTCTGTGTTTGTTTAAAATGTCACTGGCTGAGGAACAGATGAATACACCAACAATTTGGATGGAAAGGTGCTCCCATCACACCATTATCAGCTTCTATTTCCAGCACTAGGTTCTTGCAGCATAGTGGTAGCATCCCTATCTTTGTGTCAGGAGGCCTGGGTTAAATTCCCACTTGCTCTAAAAGTGTATATTATCAAGTCTGAACAGGTTGATAAGAAATATCTACATTTCCAGCGATTTATGGCATAACTATTTTTGAAGTGAAAGGCAATGACTCAAGTGTAGCCTAAGCATACTGTGAGAGGCTCCTTTCCAGCAACACTCTGCCCTACAAATTCAAAGAAATATTATGGTGACTTTATAAAGAATTATGAGACTTCATGGACTAAAAACTTAAAATAGAGATACAACTGAAAAGATTAAAAAAGATGCAGTAGAGGTGGTAACATAACGATAATGCAGCCACAATGCCCTGGCTTAATACTCTAGGCAATCTCACCAAAACAGTGAAGGCAAATCCAAATAATTAATAAATCTTCAATGAAATATTAGACTCATTAGTAATGACCATGAAACTACCAGATTGTTGTTAAAAAAAAAAGACTAAGACTCCTTTGTCCCTTAAGGAAAGATACCTTCCATTCTGACTCAATCTGGCCTGCATGTAACGTCAGATCTACAGCAGTGTGGTTGACTTTTAACTGCCCTCTGAAATAACCTCGGAATGGCAATTAATGGACAATAAATGATGGTATTGCTGGTAATGCTACATCCATAAATCAAAACAGGGACAAAAACAGTTAAGTTTCGTAAAAACAATCACAAATTTCTGAGATGAATGGAATAATGTGTCCTGCACAAAGCCAGAGGACATTGCTCCAGATTAGAAAGGAAACCATTATGAGCCCAAAGGATAATTACCATTAACAATGTGAAGTTCTGCCACCACTGAACACAACAGGAAATCACAACATCCTACCCAAGATTTTCTATGTTTGACCTCTGCATGCACTTCACAAACTCTCATGAAAGTTCTGACCTACGGATAGTTTGCCAAACAGCATGTTAATTATTTCAGTAAAGCTTTCAGAGAGACATTTTAAAAACAGGGATACCCTCAAAGAAACAGACGAGGTCCTAAATTCAAAACAAAGTACATTGGCTACATTCAAAGGTCTGCTGGTGTGGTATGGTCCCTTTGTTACTCCGGGATTAGTGCTTAACTTGCTTTGTGGTAATAAATGATGGGGCTAACATTGAAAAGCTGACATTATAATACTGATGGAAATCAGGTCCTGACAACCTATACTCCTGGGTCAAAAACAGAACTTGCTGCAGAAACACAGCAGGCCTGGTGGCATCTGTGGGGAGAAGGCAGAGTTGCGAGTCCAGTGACCCTTCACCTGATGCCAAGAACAGAACATGGACCTCCATGCCATATTTGTTTCTCTGACCAGTCAGGAGAGCCTTTGGAAGGCAATGGTAAGTCTGGTTGCCCTGAGAAATTCATCACAGTAGTTCAACAGTTTCCTGAAGACTGAGTATTCTGGCCCATTCTCAGTCATACCCTCTGATGCTTGCCGTACCAAGATTACCAATTCCACGTGAATGAGAAGCTGCTCAATCTGAGACAACTCGAACTAAATTAAAATCAAGTTCGCCAAAAGGCATACTGCAAGATTTTGTTACCAATAACTTTGTACCAGCTGCTGATGCAGAGTTGGACATGCAATGTAGCATGGAGTTGTTCTCCGATGCATGCAACCACTTTAGCCTCATGATCAACATCAAGAAAGCTTGAAGCAATGCTCCAGAAAGGTCCTGTCGAGTCCAAGTCTTCAGTCCATGGCCAAAAATAGCCAGCAGTGGACAATTTCGCTTCTCTCTGCAACATGCTGTCTTAAACGGTCTGTCTACATGGACAATTAGACACATGCAAGATTACCAAAGCAAATGTAGTCTTCAATAAACTTTGAACATCAGTGTGGAAACAAAAGTGACAGAAACAGACCTATGAAACTGAAATTCTATCAAACAATAGTGGCATGGACCAGGCCAGACTCCCTCAAAACATTTCAAGAGGGTAACCCAGACCCGGACTTTTCTAGCTGTAAGGTGGATATTCCAGGAATGATGCAGCTGGTCAAACCACTCAGTTTCAAACAAAACAGAATATATTTATAGACTACCGAATGAAACACAAGCAAAAGAAAATAGAATTTAGAACAATTTCCTACTGACACAATACCCCCTGCAACTTAACAAAGAACTGTTCCAATTTCCTGCAATATCCCATAAACATACCCCTTTGCGAAAAGGTAACAACAAACACAGGTTCTTACAAGAGAGAGAGATTGGAGAGAGGATCAGCCAGTGATCATTGGCCGAAACATGGAACCTCATTTTTTCCCAGTAGCTTCTTGGGGTCCCCTGCTAAAACTAAATCAAACTAGAAAAATCCCCGAACTGGGAGAACTGACCACTCACCTTTCATTGTACAACTGTTTTAAAAAAACCCTAAAGGCCACCTCTGATTGTTGTCTTAGACAGTATCTGTTAGCCATTATTAAAGTAGCCAGTTCAGCCTTTACGATTTCTCTCTCTCAAAATAAGTGCCAAGGGCAAAATAACTTTGTTAAAAGGGACAGCATCAGCACAATAGTCCCACCCAAGCTGCAGTACACAGGAGACAGTTTTCTGGCCTCACGCCAAGAAACTTAACTACACTCACTCAGTTTGCCTTCAGAAGCTTCTGAAGATCAGGTGATGAATGCAAAACACCAGACACTGAGGTGTCCACATGAGCTGACATGCCAAGCATTCACACCATACCATGACAGTCACAACTTGAATAGTCAGGTGGCCAGAATGCCAGATACTCGCTTGCCAAAACAAATCTTCTGCAGAGAGTTGACTCAGGGATGTGCTCTCATGGCTGTCAGAGAAGGCAATAAAAGACAAATCTGAAAGTATCACTTCGGAATTATTGATCCAAAACTGGGGGAATCTCACGTGGCATTGCTGTACCTGACACAAATTAAAAAGGGTATGGCTTTTTCAAAGCAAGTGCATGTCAGAGGCAGAGGGAAGGCACAAGGGGAGGAAATCTCAAATCTAAACCTCAGTTATCTGCCATCTCTTGTCCTATTTCCAGAAGAGCCATCCAGGCCTTGGCACTCAGTTACATACCCACCAGAAGCATATAGATGATGCACACGGTCGCCTTCACCATAAACAGAATATAATACAGTGAATGAATGCTGCGGTCTTTGAAAATGACTTAGTGAATCATTTCTGTGTTTGCAGTTTCACTTCTATACAAAGTTATTGGTCAAGCACTTGATAGAATGGCAATATTACTGGAAAATACCATAAATTAAGGATTGTTCTACTCCCTGCTTCTCCAATGACACAGTTTGCTCTAAATTTGCCTCTGTGAGCAGGGTGGTAGGGTGCATGTGGTCAAAAAGAAAATTGCTATGGGTTGAAATCCATACCAGCAATGTTTAAAATAGATGATCGAAGGTAAAGGGAGTTGATTGCCTCAAGGTCTGTTTTATATCTATTTAGTTTGTTCATTAGATAGAAGGAAGGCACCTTTTTTCTTTGAGATTTTACAAGTAACATAGAAACCAGAGGCTGCTTGCTTTCTAATAAAAGGTATAAAATTAGAACACCGATGATCACCAACAACCACAGGATTAAAGATTGGAATTACATATAAATGACTCACAATGGGATGGTAGTTAAAGACAACCTGCTCCCTCCAGGCATATATAGTTTGTCTTGCTTTCCAGTTTGAACCACTGAACCTAGCAGCCAAAGAACTGTACCATTCAATAATTAAGCAAAACTACCAATTGAAACAACATATTCATTTCTGAATTTAAACAATGAACTACAATTCCTAAAGGTTGCACCAAGCACACTGAGCTCGCACCAAACATACTGAGCTCATCGGTAAACTGTGCAATGGTTCAAAAAGAAAAACTGATTGTGACAACCAGTGATGTTAATTCAGGAAACTTAGCAGTGCTTCGAAAGTAAAGGTACAAAATGGCAGGACCATGTGCTATTTAATTGGGGACCGGGGGGGGGGGGGGGGGGGGTGGAAAAAAAGAGTTACCTGGATGATATGTTTTAGGAAGTTGTCATATCCTTTAGAGTAACTACCTCAAATTTGGTCAGGGACAAGAGGGTGTGACTCCAAGTGAGGCAGGTAGAGGGTCCCAAGAAGTAGTGCTGAAGGAGCCTCAGCCCTCAAGCTATCCAACAGATTGGAGATTCTTGCTCCCGTGCAGATAAGAGTGGGGTTATAGGGAGGATGAGTAAACTGTCTATAACACCTTGGTGAGCGGACAGAAAAGGGAAATGTAGTCATAATTATGGTGAATATAGTCAGGGGAATAAATGGCTCCCTCTGGCCAAAAGGCTGTGTTGCCTGCTTAGTGCCCAGGTTCATCTGGGCTGCAGAGGAACTCTGAGTGGGAGGGGCAATTTCCTGATGTCGTGGTCCACACAGGTACCAATGGTATAGGTAAAAAGAGCAAAGAGGTTCTGCTAAGGGAATGTAAGCAGCTAGGGGCTATATTAAAAAGCAAAACCAAGGAGGTAATTATTTCCAGATTTCTACCTGAGCCATGAACTAATTGGCACATGGTCAACAAGATTGAAAAGGAAAACATGTGACTTAAAGATTAGTGTGGGAGAAATGGGTTCAAATTCATGGGACATTTGGACCAGCACTGGGGAAGGAGGGAGCTGTTCCCATGGGATGGGCTGCACCAGAGTCGTGGTGGAACCAGGGTCCTGGTAAATTGCATACCCGGGTCTATGGATAGGGCTTTAAACTAAATAATGGGGGTGGGGGCAGTTGCATGGAACATTACAGAAAACGTTCAAAGGGAAAAGGGCTCAGGGAGGTTTTATTAAGGTTGCAGAATAAATAATTCGGACAGACAGAATGAAAGAGGTAAGGAATCTAACTTCAGGCATAGCAGATAAGGGTCAACTATGAGAAGGGAAGGTGGGGGGGGGGGGGGGTGTAGGTCAACTCAGTCCCAAGTGTGCTGTACTTTAATATGTAAATGAGCGCAGTATACAAAATGAAGTAAATGAGCTTGTAGCAGAGTTTGAAACAGATGGGTATGATGTTGTGAGCATCACATATAGTGGGTTCAGACTGGAAATTATCCTTCAAAAGATATCGATCCTTAAGAAAGGTGAGGCAGATGGGCAGAGGGAGCAAGTTGGCTTGTTAATAAGAAATGAAATTTAATTGATTGAAAGAAGGAATACAGAGGAACCTCGATTATCTGTAGGGGATAATCTGAATATTGGATTATCCGAAGGGGATCTCAAGGTTCCGATAGAAATATTACGTCAAAGAGCTGTTTCAACGCTGATCGCATCATTGTTTACAGGTACAATGATTAAAAATGAACTTAGCTCACTGAAATGCTGCCGAGCACAATCCTTGGCAGTCCAGGCACCGTCGCTAATTGACTGACCTCCTACCCTCTCTGCCCCACCACTTTCCCTGGAGTTCTACGTAGGGGTGAACCCTGAATTCTAAACCCTAAACCCCTCCCCCTCCCTCCCCTTCCCCACGTAATCTCTCCAGCATTGTCCTGTACAGGGCAAAGGTGGAACCTGTCAAAACGTTGCAGTATAAAGTTGTGAGTGTGTACGCGTGTGCGTGCGCTATTTGGAGACTTACCCCACAAAGGCAGCAGCAGTCTTACTGTTGGTATCTAGTCTGGCCGCCCCAGTGGTGGCGGACGGGGGTTGGACGGTGGGTGGGGGTTGACAGGGGTGCAGGGTTGGGGGAGGAGGCTCGTAGGCGGTGTGCTGCTGCCTAGTCTCCTGAATGGGGAGCAGACTTCACAGAAAGCGGAGACCCAGAGGAAATCAATTAACTGAATAATCAATTATCCAAATGAAATAGTGCCTCGGATCTCACTCGGATAATCAAGGTTCCTCAGTATAGGGCCATAATGCTTAAAATCTTCATGTAGATAGAGTTGAGGATTCACAAAGGGGGAAAAAAAAACAATGGGAGTTATGTACAGGCCTTTTGGTAGTAGTCAGCACGTGGAAAGAAAATAAATTAGGAGATAGAAAAGGCATGTAAGAAAGGCACTATAATCATGGGGGACTTCAATATTCAGGTGGAATAGGGAAATCAGGTTGGGAGTGGATCCCAAGAAAAGGAATTTGTGGAATGTCTACAAGATGGTGTTTTGGACCAGTTTGTGGTACAGCCCACTGTGGAACAGGCGTTTCTGGATTTGGTAGTGTGTAATGAGGCAGAATTGATTAGGGAGCTGAAGGTGAAGGAATCGCTAGGGGGCAGTGACCATAATATCATAGATTCCATCCTGCAATTTGAGAGGAGGAAGACTGAATCCGATGTAATGAGTGAAGGGAATTCCAAAATCTTGAGGGGAATAGTTGGCCAGAGTTGACCGGAAGCAACGTCAGTGGATGGCAATTGCAGGGGCTTCGGAGGGTAATTCAAGAGAAATTAATCCCAATGAACAAGAAACATCCGGGGGGAGTTGGAGATGAGGCAAACAGAGCTGACCAGGGAAGCAAAAAAAAGCATTCGCTATGGTGAAAATTAGTCAGAAGACAGAGGATTGAGAAACCTTTAGAAACTAGCAGAGGTCAACTAAAGAAAGTAAGTGGCATGGGGAGGAGAAGATGAAATAGGAGGGTAAGCTAGATAGTAAAATAAAATTGCAAGAGTTTTGCAAGATATTATATAATCGGGATATATATTATATATGTAAGAAAAAGTTAAGGTTAGAGAGAGAGAGATTAGAGTGGACATTGGACTGTGGAAAACGAGGTTGGAGTAATAATAATAATAAAAATAATAATAATAATAATAATAAACAAAGGAACGGCAGGGGAACTGAATAGATATTTTGCATATTCGTCATAGTGCAAAATACCAGAACTTCAAGAGAGTCAGGAGGCAGAGGTGAGTACAGTGGCGATCAGAGCTGAAAAAGGTGTTGCTGGAAAAGCGCAGCAGGTCAGGCAGCATCCAAGGAGCAGGAGAATCGACGTTTCGGGCATAAGCCCTTCTTCAGAGAGATGAGAGTGGACATTGGACTGTGGAAAACGAGGCTGGAGTAGTAATAATAAAAATAGGAAACAAAGGAACAGCAGGGGAACTGAATAGATATTTTGCATATTCGTCATAGTGCAAAACACCAGAACTTCCTGGTGAACATCTGAAGAAGAGCTTATGCCAGAAACGTCGATTCTCCTGCTCCTTGGATGCTGCCTGACCTGCTGCGCTTTTCCTGCAACACATTTTTCAGCTCGGATCTCCAGCATCTGCAGTCCTCACTTTCTCCACAGTGGCTATCACTGAGGGGAAGGTTCTGGGGAAGCTGAAAAATCTGAGGTGGATACATCACCCAAACTGGGTGGACAACACACTGGAGTTCTGAAGGAGACAGCTGAGGAGATTGTAGAGGCATTGGTGGTAATCTTTCAGGAATCACTGGATTCAGGGAGGGTCCCAGATGACTGGGAAATTGCTAATGTAACATTTCTGTTTAATAAGGGAGGGAGGCAAAAGACAGGAAACTATAGGCTGGTTAGCCTGACCTCAGTCACTGATAAGATTTGAGAGTACATTATTAAGGATGAGATTGCAGAGTACTTGGAAGTGCAGGGTTAAAATAGGGTGGAGTCAGAACAGCTTCAACAAATCTATTAGAATTCTTTGAGAATGTAACAAGCAAATTAGACGAAGAAGAGCCTATGAGCGTGATCAATTTGGATTTCTAGAAGTTCTTTGACAAGGTGCTGCTCAGAGGGCTATTAAATTAAGTAATGGTGTTGGGCAAGGCACAGGGATAGATAGAGGATTGGCTGACTGACAGAAGGTAGAGAGTGGGGATAAAGTGGGTTTTTACAGGATAGTAACTGGTGACTAAGGAAGTTCCGCAGGGGTCAGTGTTGGGACCACAACTATTCACATCATACATTAATGATCTGGACGAAGGAATGGAGAGCATTGTTGTCAAGTTTGTAGTTAACACAAAGATAGATGGAGGGACAGGTAGCGTTGAGGAGGTTAGAGGCTGCAGAAGAGGACTTGAACAGGCTCAGAGAGTAGGCAAAGAATTGGCAAATGGAATACAAGGTGGGGAAGTGTGGGGTCATGCACTTCACAGACACTCGCAACACCACCCTCCCCAACCCCGACACACACACACACACATAAGTTTGTGCAGTGAACTTGTATTTGCAGAATTTCATTTTATCTTGCTCAAAAATTGCATGAAGCCATGCAAGATTCTGTAAATCCATTTCTTAGATTAGAATCGGTCTGACCATTGTGGCACAGACAGTCTCACACAGGGCACCTCACACCTTCAATGCATTATCTGGGCCGACATGACACCAATTGTTAAAGTTCACTTGAGAATGTAACTTTTAAAGAAGTTCTGGGATTTACATACGAAAGAACTGAAACCAACATGGTCATGTTCTGGGATTTACATACGAAAGAACTGAAACCAACATGGTCATTCTCAAAGATGAGAGACTTAAAAAACAATCCAGGTCTTTTTCAATATATAATTTCAGTTACATCACACTGTAAACCTTTGCTATAAATTCTGTGTCTTACGATCTTATACTCTACAACCACCTGATGAAAGAGCAGCGCTCTGAAAGCTAGTGCTTCCAAATAAACTTGTTGGACTATCACCTGGTGTTGTGTGATTTTTAACCTGGAGATGAAGGGCTCAATGGAGTTCAGAAGAACAATGCGGGATCTTACTGAAATGGAGATGCATATATAGTGGGTGTGGAGAAGATGCCTCCACTAGCAGGAGCGATTAGGACCAAAAGGGTACAGCATCAGATTAAAAGGTTGACACTTCAAATCTGAGATGAGGAAAACTTTCAGCTAGACAGTGGTAAATCTGTGGAACTCTTTACCACAGAAGACTGTGGTGGCCAAGTCACTGAGTTTATTTAAGACAGAAAGAGATGGGTTCTTGTTTGGTAATGGGATCAAAGGTTACAGGGAAAATGCAGGAGAATGGGAATGGGAAACGTGTCAGCCATAATCGAACAATGGAGCAGACTCAGTGGGCTATCTGGCCTATTTCTGCAGCTTCTACACACAGTCCAGCACACTTCAGAAATCTATTATAACAAAGACAGATATAAAAGATTTTAATTTCCACAGGTGAGTGCCAGAGTCTAATTTTGAAAGATTGGGACCCTCCAACCACATGGCATTAATGTGGATTTCACCAATTTCCTCATTTCCCCTCCCCCCACCTTATCCCAGTTCGCCCCCATGACCTGTCCATCTTCTTTCCCACCTATCCGCTCCAACCTCCTCTCCAATCTATCACCATTGCCCCCATCTCTGTCTACCTATCGCACTCTCAGCTACCTTTCCCCCAAGCCCCAACCTCCCTCTCATTTATCTCTCCATCCCCTTGGCTCATAAGCCTCATTACTGATGATAGGCTCTTGCCAGAAATGTCGATTCTCCTGCTCCTCGGATGCTGCCTGACCTGCTGTGCTGTTCCAGTACCCCACTCTTGACTCTGATCTCCAGCATTTGCAGTCCTCACTTTCTCTTGAGAGAAATTTCCATCAGCCAACAGGTTCTCTATCAAATGGCAAACGTAAAAAGCATGTTGTGTACATATTTAAGTATCACCTTTAGTTCTGTGTACTTAAATATCTACCAAAGACTAGTTTGATTTGGTCTTGAAGGTCATCACTTGATGGTTTGAGTGGAATTCAGATATTTCAGTTAGTCATGCAATACCCCCAAGTGTGGGTTAATTTATTTTATGGTTAATAATGCAGCAGTCAGGAACATGTCATTAATTACACAAAGTAGCTTACAATGCTCTCAGTGGTAAATGATTTACTCCATATACCGGCATTAAGTCTGTCAGCTTACAGGGAAAACATTCATGTATCAAGGAATTATGAGCATGATAAACCCTACTTCAAGGGATATAACTATTGAAATTATTTCAAAGCCTCCACTGCACTCTATTCCCACCCTTAGGCAGGTTGTAAGGAGATGTCAGAGCTGAGAGATTTAGGAGGGAAACCAATCAGGAAATTTATTTCTGCACCCCATTCACATATTCGACAAAATTCTTCATTCTTTCAGTTTGTATTCAAAGTATCAATTTTTAAGTACACGATTTGTTAAATAGTTCATTAATTAATTTCATATGGTTGCTTATTTACAGAAGAAACTTACTAAGTGCTAAATCCAAATGATATTGGATTGAAGTCGTGTGGCTGCCCACTCAAGTGCAGCTGATACACTCGAGACAGCAGGGAGGAAACATGCCATTAAAATTGGCAGAGAAACAAGTAAAAAGGTGAATTAGATTCTACAATTATCGTTTAAATTACTGGAGAAGTGCTTTCAATGTGGAGAACACTCTTTATTTAATTCATTTCTATCTGGTTGGAGAATTTATTTTACTAGTATGTATTGAGCTATTTATTGAAGAGCGCTGAATCAGCGAATTTAAAAGACATACTTAAGGTGGAACTTGTGTCACTGAGTGTTTCCCAGCATGTGCCTATCCAGGATATGTGATGCTGTGACAATGTTAAAGTAAGCAACCCACATTCTCAAAAAGGAGAGAAGAATGTATGGGTCCCTGAGTTGTCATGTGTGACTCCTTGCTATCATTAGTCCCCAACTTCATTAGTTGCATTAGATAGACTTCAGTCTTATTTTTTAATTATTTTACATGATGTAGACATCACTGGCTAGGCCAGCATTGTCGCGTATCTTGTACTGTTCGAGAAAATGGCAGAACTGCCTTCTTCTACTGCTGTACTCAATGGTGGTCACAGATTAACCCTCAAGCTGTTAAGAAGAGAGTTCCAGGGTTTTAACCCAATGACCTTAAAGAAATGATGATCTGGTTCCAAGTTAGGATGATGTGTGGCTTATGGGGGATCTTATGAAGGATAGTGTTTCCAACGTATTTGCTGCTCATGTCCTGCTCGGTCATGGAGGTTGGGTTTGAAAGATGATGCCAAATAAGCTCTGGTCAGTTGCTGAAATGCATCTTAAAAGTTGGTCCTCAACTTTGCCATGGTGGAGGGAGGGAATATTTAAAATGATGGATGGTGAGCCAATCAAATAATCAGGTCATTTCTTCTTGGATGGCATCAAATTTCTTGAGTGTTGTGTGAGTTGCAATCATCCAGGCAAATGGTGAGTATTCCAAAACATTCCTGACCTGTATCTTATAGATGGTGGACATTGGGGAGTTACTGACTGCACAACTCCTAGCCTCTGACCTGCTTATGTCGTCACAATGTTTATAAGGCTGGTCCAGTTCAGTTTCTGATCAATAGAAACCCTAGAATATGTATAATAGACAATTCAGTATTGGTAATGCCATGGAATTTCAAGGGGAGATGGTTAGATTCTGTCTTGTTGGAATTGATCATTGCCAGGCATTGCAGTATGAATGTAACTTCCTACTTATCAGTCCAAGCCTGAGTATTGTCCAGGTCTTGCTGCAAATGGAAACGGACTGCCTCCAAATTGAGCAAGTTGCAAATGGTAGTCAATATTATCAAAAAATATCTTCAGTTCTGACCTCACAACGGAGGGAGGATCATTAAGGAAGCGATTGATATAGTGTTTCGGTCTTGGACACTAGACGGGGGTATTTCTCTAACAATGTCCTTGTGTAAAATTCCAATAACCACTGCCATCTTTGTTTATGCTCAGTACAACTCCAACCAGTGGAGTGCTTCTCCAAGCCTCCCAATGACTTTCTTTGTTATGCCTCCTTGATGCCATACACAGTCGCTCTGAGTTCATGTATTGAACATTCAGCTCTTTTGTCCATGACTTTGTCAAGCAATCCAACAACAACCTTTCACCAATTTAACATTTCTCAACTCCTGAACCAAAATAGTTTGCATTAAAGATAGTGAATCACTTTCACGTTGCAATCCTTTTTACAACAAAAAAAAATATAAATAAATAAATAGGAGTTTATTCTCTTCCTCGACAAGTTTTCAGGTCTTAGAGAAAATTAGTACAGTTCCAGCTGAAGTTCAGGTCGAGCTATTGGAGATTGAAAAAACAAAGTTTTGAGGTGAATGTTTTCACAGCTGTTGTTCTGCAGAGCCAAACATTGAATTTTATGATAATGTACAAATGTTTAATCTAAAGCCTTGGCACTATCTTGTGGTTTTCATAAAAATCAAAAATGAATAGACATCATTTACATTCAATTTCCTGTTTAAATCAATAGGAATTCCAGCATTAGAGTTCTATTTCCCCCAAATGATTCCCCAGGCAAATTATTTTCAAAGATGTTACTTACTACTTGATTTATTCTCTTTAGTTGTAGCAAGAAAATTTAATTCTCATTTATTTCCCTTTATTACAGTTAACTGTACCTGCTTCACCTCCAACAAATTATATACATGAAGCAATGAGTCTACTAAAAGCTCCCATCAAATCTACTCATTGCAAAACCAAAGTTGCAAAAAAAAAAGACTTTCTACATAGCAAGATTTTACTTTGCAAGCCCAAGCATGAAAAGAACAACATTCTCTTCAAATTCCTCAAAATGCATAGGATTCTTTCAAAAGTATTTGAATCATTAGCATTATAAAAGCGATATTAAGCAACCGCTGCTCATCCGTTTCATTGCTAATAGTTGAGTTATGTTCAAGGTGGTTTGGTGAACGATGCTTTCTGCAAGCCTGAAAATACAGTTTCCTTACCTCAGCAATGAAGAGCAGTCAGAGCTGTTTGCATCCCCTGCAGAATATTAAAAGTAATGAACTCAGGTTTACAGCTTGAACCTTTCTTTGAGGCCAGATACTGGAAGAGCATTAGTGAATCAACTGTGAAGTGGAAAAAGCTAAAAAGAGTAGCTCAAGCTTTCAGCGCCGACTACAACTGGGTTGAACCCTGTGGCAGAAACGAACAGGTCTGCACAAGTTGAAACAAATCTCTGTAAATACAATTAGCCATCACTGCTGACTCCATCCAAGTTCCAGCATGACCAAACATTGCTTATGCTCAGAGAGTCCCAGCTGGAATCTGCGAAGGCTGAAGCAAATTACCTGGCAAACGGTATTGAAAGGTCATCGTACAATTAAGTCTTTAGCTGTGTATTCAGCCAAAAGCAAATTCCCGATCCAAAGTCAACAAAACAGTGACATTCTGATCTCTGTAACCATGCTGATCAGATGGCAAACAATTTTCCAGAAGAGTTCATTACAGAGAAACCAGATGGATTATTCTGAATAAGGTACCAACATCTCAGCAGCACAACGCCTCACTGATACGCGTAATAACCAAGTGTACAATGATGTATGGTTGATTTATTGCTGTGATTGTGCAAAATGTATTCCTTCTTGTTAAACATCCTCTTAATAAAAATGTTCTACAATCTTTGGGAAAGTAAAAATGAAGTCATCATTGTCCCATAGGAACTTTGCATTCTTTGTCATTAGAGAGAGATGATTGGTAGTAGTTTAACCGGAGGATCACCACACCCCAGGCAAGGGGTAGGTGTTGAGAAGATGAGTCCTTCATGGTAACCTCAACTGGTTCAGGAACTGAATCCATGCTGTTGGCATCATAAACTGGCCAACTGAGCTAAACGACCCCCTCTCAGAAAGATACTAGAAATGCCAAGTACTTAATCCAGGATCAGATTGACAAACAACCTTGTAAAATCACATTTAAGATCCATTCTAGAACAATATATTGATTCATTGTAATTAGGAAGTGCATTTATTACAGGTGGTGCAAGGGAATAAGAGCCTCCTGAAGCCTGCTTGCTTCATGCCAAATGGTATAAATGAAAGCAATGTATTTTCATATTGTACGTTGCCCCTTTATTCCTATTGAGCATTTATAAACTTAGAACAGGAAAAGACCAGCTAGCCAAATCAAGCCTGCTCAATTCTTTCTAACAGTGCAACCCAGGCATACCAATGACCACCTATTTCCCCAATGTTAGCCCCAGAGTCTCGAGGGAGTGATTTTCTCATCTCCATCTCAGCAAGAAACATTGTGGTTGGTGTACCCAAAGAGAAAAAATGCTGGAAAATCTCAGCAGGTCTGGCAGCATCTGTAGGGAGAGAAAAGAGCTGATGTTTCGAGTCTAACTGACCCTTTGTCAAAGCTGGTCGGTGTCTCTGTTTCTGTCAGGACTCGCTCACTGTGATCTGCCACTTGTTTCAGAAAGACATGCAGCTTCAGAGGGAGTAGGAGATAGTTTTGCCACTGCCAAATGACCATTGTGACTTGGCAGGATGGAGCAAGCAATGTTTCCAAACTCTCTTAGTTCAACATAGACTGCTGAATAAGAGAATATGCAAAACAAGGGATAAAGATTGCATCACGATGGCTTCCCCAAGGTGCAGGGTAATACTGATTACACGCATTACTTTGTGGGTATGGGAGCAATTGCAGACTGCTCGATTCCCTTAATGTCCAACTGGTATGAGACCATAGATAGCACATCATGCAGATCAATGTCTAGCATTCTAGCAGGGATCATGATGCCTTCACTCTGTAATAGTCCATATTACTAACAGATTTTCAGCCATGAGAAATCAGAGGTGTGCTGCTTAGTGACCAGAGCTAACCATCGATCACGTGGCTCATGATTCAGTGCACAACTCACATATAAAAAGGCCATCAAGCAGACCCAGAGGTGCCTGCCAACACTTCCACCACCTGGACCACTCTGGAGAAGCTTTCCTGTTACTGTTCAGAGTGCAGCACACTATTTGTTGTGCAGGATACAGCAGAACACAATGTCACTATGAGGAGGACTCAGCCTTTGTCAGCTTCTCCCTGTGTACCTGATGACAAGAAGAAAGAGAAGCAGAAGCAGAAGCAAGCGAGGGAAGACGTGGAGGAAATGCAGGACAAGGAGTAAACAATCAACTTTGTGATCAGGATATCACAGAAGTTCAGAACAAGTGTCACAGAAAGGGACTGGCAAAATATACTATTGACAGGGCCAAGAAAAACAGTAACATCAAGCAAGTTATTGAGTGGACACAATGACCTGGAGTGACCATCATCATTGCTCCTGGAAAACTAATCACAGAATACCAACAAACTGAAATAAAGATGAAAACTGATGCAAACCCCACTCAACCCTGACAGCCTTGCCAATATATGTAAACATTATTGATGCTGGACATGAAGGGATAGTTAATAATATCCTAAAATGTTTTAGTAACAAGGTCACCAGACAAAATTTGTCTGACGCTGAGCAGATGGACTGAAACAGAAAAGGTGAGAAAACTGCCTTCAGTTAGTACCCATGAGCACTTGTAGCAAAGGATATTGCCCGAAGTATTGTCTGTAGCCAATAATGTTGCACATCAGGTTTTGACACACTGACAAAATGGCCGCATACATAATCTGGAATTTTACAATTGTCCAATTTTCAGGCAATTATAGTTAGTTACCAGTTAGTTCAAAACTAGAAAAAGTGTTACTTTTATAAATAAAAAAGCCAAATTTTCATTCACTCACGCTCAGTCACAGCCAAAAATATGACCCACATCCCTCTGCAATTGATAGTCATTCACTTTGTCCTTTTCATCTGGAGCCTTTCTACGCTGCAAACTTTCTCTGACAGTAGACCTCCCACTAGAAGGGAGGCAGTCAGGTTGATGAAGCTAGTGTAACAGTTTTCCTTTTCTGTCATTATGGAAACCAGGCCTCAGCTCAGCACATGGAGTATACTAGGAACTCACCATGCACATCATCTTATTTCCTATTTCTGGGTACGGTACACTGAAGCACCAACGAATTGTGTCAACCTGGAAAATGCAATTTATCCTTTAACAATATTTAGCAATTTCAGAAGCTAACTTTGGCATAAAAACTTCAGATTTTATTGTTATGTGTTTGTCTCAAATTCTGATTAAGACAAAAAGATCTTCCAAACAGTGATATTCATGGGGAGGGCGTCGATTGATAAAGGAGAGAAATGAACTAGGATCACTAACAGTGATGTCCACAAAATGTCCACAAGCAGTATTGGAAGCAGGAAGGGGTTCTTGTTTATTGCAGTTGGTAATGAGAGGTGGTGTGTGTGACCTTCACACTCCACTACACATTACACATTTCTGTGCAGTTAGGAAATGACTGACAATAACTGCTGTAGCAAATTAAATTCCAAAACCGGCTTTATGTTTTCTTATAAATAAACTGAGCAACTGCCATTGCAAAATATAAATGAGTGAGCTTGGATTGCTTTAGTGAGAGATAAGAGTATGTGAAACATTAATTGCACAATTTAGCATCAAAACCAGCAGCTTTTTAAATCAGTGGTTTAAAATGTACCCAAACATCCCTTTAATTGAATCCATAACCAGCTCATTTGATTATCAAAAATAGTTAGTACAGTTCAGTACAAAAAATATTTTAAACAAAGAGTATCACAGTTATAGTAGAAAAGAGAAAAATGTAACTTAAAGAAACATACACCATTTAGGTTTCAAATTAGTCCCCAGATTTCAGCCATGTAAAATCTACCTGAAAAGGGTTCAGAAAAATATCTCACTTATTTATTTTTTCTTTAGTAAAACCAAATAGACTATATCCAAATCCTGTTACTGTCATTTTCAACACGAGATACAGGTTTCATCACCTCAGTAATGTGAGGCAGATGGTTCACAAACAAAACGATTTTTTTTCCACAAGTCAGAAATAGGACATGCTTAAACATGGAAACTAGATTGGATTACTTACAACGTGGAAACAGGCCCATCGACCCAACAAGTCCACACCAACCTGCCAAAGCGCAACCCATCCAGATCCATTCCCCTCCATTTACCCCTTCACCTAACACTGCGGGCAATTTAGCATGGCCAATTCACCTAACCTGCACATTTTTGGACTGTGGGAGGAAACCGGAGCACCTGGAGGAAACCTACGCAGACACGGGGAGAATGTGCAAACTCCACACAGTCGCCTGAGGCGGGAATTGAACCTGGGTCTCTGGCGCTGTGAGGCAGCAGTGCTAACCACTATGCCACCCACCAACTATGATGATGGAGTCTTTTCAATTTTCAACGTTATTCACAATGAAGTCACAATTTCAGTTTTACAGTCTGATCAGATTTAGCAAGATGTTTGGAAAGATCTTTTGTGAAATAATTACAAAAAAGGCTCATCTTTTGGTACCAGTTTATCCCTTCCCTCAGAAATAAGGCACAAAACTTCACGTGCAACGAATTATTTCAAAATACAGTGATTGCTTTAATGTGAGAAAATGGGAGGGGGGGGGGGGGCTTACATATAGCAAGATTCTAAGGCATACTGATTAGTGAATGGGCAATTAAATTTATTTCAACAGGTATGGAGTGGAGGTGCACACTGGCAGAACCAAACATAGATGGTCATGGGAGAACATCTACATGAACCATTAGTGTCAGCAATCCCTTCCTAAGCATAAATGTAGATAATGTCCTGAAGTACAATGTCAGCACTATGTGACTTATCACTCTTGCCACTGTCAGGGTTGAAGTCTTATTCCAGAGATTTGAGGACAAAAGTAGGCTTATACACCACAATAACATTGAGGGAGCTCTGCACTGTCAGAGGAGTGGTCTTTTGAATGAGATGTTAAATGGGAGTGCTTCTCAGGTGTATGGAAAATATCTAGTTTGAAGAAGGATAAAAAGAATTTCTCTCAACGTCCTGACCAACATTTATTTCTCAAGAACAGAACTGATTATCATCACATTGCCGTTTTTGTGGGATTTTTCAGTACACAAATTTACTGCCTTGTTTCCTTTACCACAATACTGACTACAGCCATCTTAGAAGCATTCATGTGTTCGTGACAGGTGCTTTATTAAGGAAAGACTGGAAAGAAAATCAGATGGAGAGGTTTAATTGGATTAAATCCCATAAAGGCTTTAGTGTGATGCAAAAGCTTAATATAATTTTGGGAACTATGGCAAGGATATGTAGTTTGATTGTTATATTGTAGCCAAAACAAATCCAATGGGCAGCAAAAAGCCACAGAACTAAAGTTAGTAATGAAAACAGTAACCACAGGCAGCCCAAACAGCTTCTTCCTTGCTGTATTTAGACTTCAGAATGGATCACTCAAACTTTATGTTGATCTCGCTCTTTGTGCGCCTTCTCTGCAGCCGTAACATTGTATTCTTCACTCCATTTTATTACACCAATACACTTTGTATCGTATGATCTGCCTGTATTGCAGGCAAAGCAAAAAACTTTTCACGAGCAAGGTACATATAACAATAATAAATCAAATCAAAAACAAGCCACCACATAAAATTTGCTGGATCAACACACTATATGCAATGGAAACAACGTTTGATGGTGTGTTTTAAATTAAGAACAATTGTAATATGAAAATCAAACGGAAGAGATTACAATAGCTTAAAATAATTGTTGGAATTTAAGAAACTGTAGATTCAGCACGTAACCTGACTATTGAGAAAGGTCAATATTTTGAAGATATGTCAGCAAAACAACCATATAGCAGCTTTCAAATTCAATAAACATCTGTTTGCAAATCCTGACATGAAATAAAAAAAGTTACATATTGAAGCACACCTGATGTATTACAAAGCTCATGAACTATCTTTGAAACCATGGCTTTAAGATATCCAAGTTAACATGCTTTGAATTATTTACACAATAATTATAAGAAAATGTTTTACCATTTGTTTCTAAATTATTCTGAATTATTTTTGCACTAGATACTCACAATGATTTGCCTACTTACCTTTGGTCTGAACAAACAGCACCCAGCAGAAGTTGAACACTTCAGAAACTGTACAAGGCTGTCGTCTGTTGAGAAAGAACATTTAAAATCAGTACTTGTTATATAATTTACTATGCATCAAAAGAACGCACAGCAGTGACCAGCATTCTTTGAGCAGATCATTTTAGAAAATTGCTTTTTTGATTGATTTTTGTTTAAATCCAATAATTTGTTCATTTCACCATAAATATTTACAAGTTTTCTTAAATTCAGCGTGAAATGGACAGAAGAACAAAAAGTCCTTTCCTGGCAACACAGACATAAAAACTGGTCAAAGTCATCAAACTGGTTATTTGTCACAAATATTTGTGACTATGG
The DNA here is from genome assembly GCF_004010195.1 of Chiloscyllium plagiosum. Classification (NCBI taxonomy): domain Eukaryota; kingdom Metazoa; phylum Chordata; class Chondrichthyes; order Orectolobiformes; family Hemiscylliidae; genus Chiloscyllium; species Chiloscyllium plagiosum. Next base: position 45,650,075 of record NC_057726.1, read on the forward strand.
ACATATCGTTCAATTCAAAAAAATGTCTACCTATATGTTAAGTATTTTCCACTCATGTCTGCTTATCCACAGATAAAGTATTTTCATAACTTAGGAGTTGTTGGCTTCATAGGTTTGTGAGACTTAAAATTAATATAACAACTGTTCTTGACCCTTTGAAAACCACTGTACTTTTGAAAAGCCAAGGAAGAATTGATCCCTTATACTTCTAAGACAACAGTTGGGCCTGATTTAATCTCAAAGCAAATGGGCTTTACGTGAGTTTAAAATTGAACCCAACAAGTTCACTGATGATTTTGAGGTTGACTGCATTTGATTACTATTAATTTCTAACAGCAGTGATCAGAAATGTTGCAGCAATCTGTAGTACAGCTCCTTGCAGAAATTAGAATTACTCAGCTTTCCATGAATTAATAATACATCGTCCAAACAACACCAAAGCACTTGGCTAATGTAAGAACTGACAGCAATTTCTCAGTACAGTCCAAACATGAATTCTGTGGGGTGGTAAAAACCATCCTAGCAGCAAGAATCAGAAAAAGGGACTGACAGAGTGCGAATGCAGAGTGGAACGGTCAGAGACGAATGGAGGTGAATAACAGAAGAAAGTAAAAGTCAAGAGGAATAAAAAGGCAGCAAGGCATAACAAAGCAGAGTGGGATCAAGGATTGTTTGGGACAAGTGATAGAACATGGAATCTGCTGGCAGAGGAGGAGATCTTCCATGATTGGTGAGCATCACAGGAACAGGAATCTATATTGGACACAGACAGAAACATTAGTAATTAAATTGTTGAGTTTCCTTTGCCTTTGTTATGAACAGGGTTTTATTCATTGCCATCTTCTCAATAACAGGGCCACTTCTGCCAGAACCTACATTCGATAACATTAAAGCGACCTTAGTGGATGTCTCCTGTACTGTCCAATTAAAAGAGGTATCAATACAGAAAGAATAAGTAGCAAAGTTGGAACAAATTAACCAACTATCACTGACCGTTTATCCACACTGAACAAAATTAGGAAACATGCTCTTGTATCAAATGATTAAAGTGTGATTTTTTTTTTAAAATGCTGATGCTCAGAGACTGGCGTGTGCTCAAACAAGGAACACAAAGTTAGCATTCAGGTACAGCAAGCATGCAGGAAGGCAAAGTGCACATCGGCCTTCGTTGCAAGGAAATGCAAGAATAAGAAACTTGCAAAAAAAATCTTGTAGGCTTTGGAGAGACGACACCTAGCGTGTTGTGCACAGTTCTGGTTTCCATATTTTAAAAAAAAAAGAACTTCCACTGAAGATAGTGCATCAAAAGGTTCCGAGGACGAGAGGACTGCCCTAGGCATAATGCTGAACAAATATGCGCCTATGTCCTTGCAGTTTAGAAGAATGATCCGTGATCTCATTAAAACAAATCAGATTCTGAAGAAGATTGACAGTGTTGTCACACAGTAAGTTTCCCCTGGCTAACAAATCAAAAACCTGGGGTCACAGGATAAGGATCACTCATTTAGGACAGCGATGAGAAGCAATTTATTTACTCAAAACACTGATTCTTAAGAATTCTGTACTGGATTACATGTTGTCGAATATATCCAAGGCTGAGATGCATAGATTTTGATCTCAGGGAATTAATAAGGTTCGATATAGAAAAATGACAGGCGCCCTTATAAAAACATACAGGATTCATAGGGGGCTTGACAGGATAGAGGCAGAAAGTGGTTTCCCCTTGTGGTACTACATAGCATATCTAGAGTAAAGGGGCATGTTTAAGATGGAGACGACTGTCAAGATGGCAGCAGAGTAGGAGCTCCTCCGCTCTGTTTATTTCTAGTTTTCTTCACTTATTTCCCCTTTGTCCCCCTCTTGGGGTTCTCTCCTAAGGTACAGCGAGCTGGCAACATGAAGCGGAGCGGGCTGGGGGCCCCAAGCAGAGTGATGGTTGTCAGACTGGGGACCAATGTGGGCAGTCAGCAACTGGCAAGCCCAGGCACACCATGTGTGGAAGCTCCTGCGCTGATCTACTGAAAGACTATATTATCTTTTTAACTTACTCATTTTTCTAATCTATTAACAACTATTAACAACTGTAAGTAATGTAACTTTTTTTCTCCTGTCTTTTTCCCTTTTATTTCTATATTTTGTATCTAAGATCTGTGCCTTGGTACGTTGCACTTAAAATGGCGCCATATGGGGCAATGTCGTACACTTTATCACATGTGTGGAAGTACAGTGAAATAAAAGGTTCTTCTATTCTATGAGGAGGAATTTTTTCTTTCAAAGGCTAGTGAATCTGTGAAATTCTGTATTGCTGGGAGCTGTCAAGGCTGGATCATTAAGTATGTTCAAGGCTGAAGCAGATAGATTTTTAATCATTAAGGGAATCAAAGGCTGAGGGACAAGATCAGCCATGATCTCAATGAATGGCTAAGCAGACTGGAGGAGCGAAAATGGTCTACCTTTTCTCCAATGCCTTTGGCCTTAGGGGACCATAAAAACGGAGGTGGTCAGCTGTGGTCATACTGAATGGTGGACCAGGCTTGAGGTGTTAGATGCTCTTCTGCGGATATCACATGGAATGATTTGGATTGGCTGAAGACTGACATTTCAGCTGATGTGGATCTCAAGAGGAGCAGGAGTTGGATTACCCATTTGACAATTCTGGCTGATTGAAAATTCTTCAGGCTCATTTTTTGCAGTATTGTGCTAGGTTCCCCTTTCATTGGGGATGATAATATTTGTAGAGCCTCCTGATCCTACTAATTTTTTAATATCCATCACCATTCACAACTGGATGTGACAGGATGTAGGCTTAGAGCCCCATCTCTTGTATGCTGCTTCTGGTGTTTGCCAGTAGTCCTGTATCAACACCTCATTTTTAGGTATGCCCAGTGCTGCTCCTGGCATACCCTCCTGCACACTTTGTTGAACCAAGGTTCATCCCTAGCTTGGTTGTAATGGGGTAAACTGAACCAGGAGGTTACACATTATTAAAGTTGAAACAATTCTTCTGCTGCTGATACCCCATTGCACCGTCTAGACACCCATTTTAAATTGCCAGATCTGTTCAAAATCTACACTGTTTGCCTTATCTCTCCAGATACTTGCCTGGCAGTTTTTTTTTTCTCCCCCTGATCCTTTGCAGCTTGTAACAATGCAACAGTGCTCTTGGTACTTTCATTTTGTGACCAACAGAGAAGTCTGTTTTTACTGGAAAAGCTATCAGCACATTACGATACACAACGTGAGGAAAAAGTGAAGACTTGCATTGTCTTTCAAAACCTCAGGACGTCCCAATGTGTTTTACAGGAAATTAGGTGCGACAGTGTCTCAATGTAGGAAATCCATCAGTTTCACAGAATGATTAGGGGACAGAGCCGGTTACTCAGTCCGCTTTGTCTGCACCGGTTCTTTGAAGGAGCAAAGTCACCACTTGCTATTCCCCTGCCAGCATCTCTATCCCTGCACGATCTGCCCTTTCAGATAACAATCCAGGTCCCGCTTGAACGCAGCTGCTTCCACCACACTCTCAGGCACAGCATTCCAGAGCCCAAATACTCACTGTGGGAATATGGTTTTCCTCACGCCACCGTTCTTTCTTTGCTTAAATTTCCTTAAATCCGTTTCCCTCTGACTTTCAATCTTGTACTAATGGGATCAGTTTCACCCTCTCTTCTCTATCCAAACCCTTCATAATATTGTATACAAATCTCTTCTCTCAACTGTTTCTTCTCTGAAACAAAATACAGTAATTGAAGCTCTTTGTTCCTGCAGCCATTCCTGTCAATTCTTTGCGTGCCCTCTTCCTCACATTGTTCCTGAAGATTCTGTTCAAAACTGGATAAATATTACAGTCACAGCTGAACCAGTGCTTTCTACAAATTTAACAGATCATCTTCCCTCCTTTTGTGCCCCACACCTCTATTATAACAAGAATCATTGAATTTACAGGACAGGAGGCTATTGGACCCATTGTCTCTGTACAGACTCCCATAAAGAGCTACCCTGCTAGTTCTATTCTCCAGTCCTATCTTTGTAGCCCTCTAAATACATCTATATCTGGATTTTCCACCTCATACCTTGAAGAAATATTCTGCACATCTGTTTCAAAGTGGATAACTTTACATTTTCTCACATTATATTCCATCTGCCATTTTCTTGCTCATGCACAAGCCTGTCCAAAATATCCTGAACTCACTTTACATCTTCCTCATAGCACACATTCCCACTTAGCTTCATATCAGCCACAAGTGTGGAAATATTCTACTTTGACCCCAACTCCAAATTATTGTGGACGATGGGAGGCCCCAAGTACTGATCCTTGCGGTGCCTCATAGGCCTGCCAACTCAAGAGTGGCCCATTTAATCCTACTCAGTTTTCTATCTGTTAGCCAATCATTAATCCATGCCAAAACGTTACTTCCCTTCCCACGTGCTTTCTAACTAATATTCTGCGGGGAATTTTACCAAGAGCCTTCTGAAAATCACAAGTATCCAATGCCAATCAGCTCTCCAGTATCAATGTTGAATGTAATATCTTGAAAAAAATGCCAACAAATCAAACACAATTGCTCATTGGGCATAGCATTAATTTGCAAGTCAGGTCATTACTGGTTAGGTGTCTATTTAAGTCCATCCTTTATAATGGGTTTTAGCAATTTCCTCCTAACAGGTCTGAGTGCTCAGTCTTTTCTCTTGCTCCCTTGTAAAATAGCAGGGTGACATTTGCTATCATCCAATCTGCAGGAATCATTTTACAATCTGTAGCATTTTGGAAGATAATCACCTACACAAAAATGATCACCATAGCCACCTCCTTCAACACTCACGATGGTATGTACAGCATTGTTCTTGGTAAAGACAAATCATGCCTACCTCATTGTGTAACCACCCCTTTGGTTCCTCATCGATCCTACTTCTCTTTTTACCATCCATATACGAGATCTGATTCCCTATTAGCTGTCAGTATCTTCTCAATCTAGCGATTCGCTTCTCATCCTTCCCCCCCACCCCCTGCCAATTCCCCTCTGAACTTTAGATATACAACCTGATTCTTAAAATCTGTTATCCTCCTGGCATTTACTATATGTCAGGGTTTTCCTTCTTAATTTAAACTTTACATCCAAAGGAAGCTCTAGATTTGCTTGCCCTGTGTTTCTCCTTTGAGAGAATATAGTCAAATCGCAGGGGGTCCATGCACAACTTTGTGTCAACTGAAGCTTCAAGATAGCCAAGGAGATCCCAACGTAACTCAATTTGCCTACAAACATACTCAAAGACCAAAGAAAATGGAACAGTGATACACTAAATATGAAACATGTCTATCTTACAATGACCTGACTTGCATAGTATAAGGCATTGGGAGTCAACAAGTGTGGCACTGGAAAAACACAGCAGTTCGGCAGCATCCGAGGAGCAGGAGAGTAGACGTTTCCCTTCATCATAAGCCCTTCATCACAAAGGGCTCTCCTGCTCCTCAGATGTTGCCTGACCTGCTGTGTTTTTCCAGCACCACACGTTTTGACTCTGATCTCCAGCATCTGCACGCCTCACTTTCTCCATTGGGAGTTAGGAATAGAGAAGCTCTAATTTTTTACTGCTTTGTATTGTCTTTGGAAGCATGTGATACAGTCAACTAGGTCAGTGACACATTAAACATGTTTTCCATGGTTTTGTACTTCAGTGTGAAATCCCAGATCAACTCCACATCCTTCGTGGCTTTAGTAAAGATACAGGCAAGTGTGTGAGCAAGAAATCATCGAACTCTTCAGGGCCATCAGCTTCCTTGATTAAATAATGTTCTACAACTACGACTGCCTCATCTATCAGTTTCATCATAGAGCATACAGCACTGTCCACCTTGGAATAGATTTCCAAATTTGTCTCTGCTGAAATTTCTGTGCTGGCATCCCACAGGTAAGTAAAAAGAAGCTCGTTATCAGGTAGTTGGCCTGAACCGTCTCCTTCTCAGAACCCCATCTGCCTTTCGTAGCCCACTGGAACCTGGCATGGCTTCCATCACAAATCTTCCAGACCACCTCCATTATGAGGTTGGCTTCTAGAACAGTTGGTAGTGTTCAAGCTTCTTAATCAATGGCTTTTCTGACTGGAGAGATCAGCTAACGTGAGTAGTTTGTTTTTAGATTCCTACTCATCTCCTGGTCCATTTGCTGGAAGTTTGGTCATGGTGTTGGGAGCCAAGAACATTGCTGGGGTACACGAGGGAGTTCTTTGTTAATTATCATTTCTGTTGATACATTTTATTCACTTTCCTCTTCTGCTCTTCAAAATGCTGGAGATGATTCAGGTAATTTTGGTAGCCTCACACTAAGTGTAGTGTCACAACATTCGCACAACATAACTTCTTAAGCTTCCTCATCACAAGAAGCAACAACTTCTGGGTGCCATCCATGTTGCTGCAGTTCATAGCAATGACACTTCCTACTTCACTCTCCACCGTTAATGTTAAAAGGTGGAACAGGTAAACAGCAATCTCGTAAAACAGAATAACTGCCTACTTTTGTCTGTGATAAACATGGTTCAGTACACATTCATTCAGGATGTGGACTAAAATAATTATCAGTCAAATTATCTGTTATTGCTTGGCATAACTGCTGCAGTCACACTATCTGTATGGAAGAGAATGCTGTGCCTTGTCCTGAATTGGTTCAGCCATCTTTGCAGGGTGATTCCCCTTTCCAGCAGGATTGTTCAGAGACCGGAACATTCTCTGCTGGAGTTGCCTTGAACCATATTAGCAGAGCTTCACCAATGTCAGGATAGACAGCTGTTCTCATCCTCTTCCCAGATGGAGAGAATGCCTCCTTGTCAATCTGTTCGCTTTGTATCCAGAACATATGACAATAAAAATCAATTACTGTGTAGGTCCTGATCAATATGATGGGTTTTTTTTCGCTCAAAAGAAGATCAACAGGGGATCCAATATGGGAAGATTGCTTTGCAGAGTTCCACACTGTATCACGGGCAGACAAAGCCCTAACCCACCTTACCCAGGTCGTTGCTGTATTCTAGGACTCTGAAAAGGTTGTAGAGTCCTAGAAAGGTCGAAGAAGGCACTGACCTGCATTTCCGCTGTCCAGGGATACCGAAGAAGGTAGCAGGCTCACCCGAGGCCTGAAGCTGCAGACTCCTCGGGCTCTATTTCTTACCAGACCCTGGTATCGGAGCTCACGAAATCTCGCGAGATGCCCGAGAAGCAAATTGAAGAGAAGCTGGCCCGATCTCAATCGTGCTGCAGCTGGGAGACCTCGGGAAAAGGTCAGACAAGGTCAAACACAGGGTCACAGTGGTGGAAGCTGAGACCAATTCCTTCAAGGTTAGGATCCAGGCCATGAAGACGCAGGTCCATAATTTGCTTGACCAAGTTGATGATCTCACTAACAACGGCAGGAGGAAAAGTATTCAGATTATTGGTTTGCTGGAGGGAAAGGAAGGTGAGCGACTAGTGGAATTTATTGAGGATTGGCTGCCGAAGTTCCTTAGCTTGGAGTCTGGAATGGGAAGACTGAAGATTGAGAGGGCTCACTGGGTCATGGCATGGAGGCGGGGTCTGGACCAACATCCTCGCCCTATCCTGGTGCGGTTCGACAATTATAGAGACAAGCAGAGAATCATGGAAGCTTCCAGAATCCAGGGGAAGGATCCAACGGGCTTAGTGTACAAGGGCTCTGGGATCATATTTTTCCAGGACTTCTCAGCAGTGGTGATCCGGAAGAGGAAATCTGATGATGGCATTAAGGAAATACTGAGGGGACTTGGGATCCAGTACTTTCTAAGGTACCCAGCGGTGCTTCGGATTACCTTCAATGGATTTGTACACTTCTTTGACTCATCAGAGAAGACGAGAGATTTTGTGGACAAGCTAACTTAGTCTGAATGATTTAATATGTACAGAGAATAACGTTATTTGAATAAGTCTGTCTTTTAGAAAAGGAAGTCATGTTGGCTTTTCTTTTCCCTTTTCTTTTTGGCAATAATTTGGGTTAAATGATGCTCAGGAATTGAAGTTAAGCTTTATCAGGGGATGGGTGGTACTTACTTACTATTCATTATTAAATTCTTTCTTCACATTGTTATTCTTTCTTGTATTTTTATGGTTGCTTGTGTTTGCCGTGCGGCTCTAGCTAAGAGAGAAAATAGTTGGGATGGCTAGACGCTATTTACGGGCAGTTTCAGACTGGTTCAGGCATTTAAACGCCATGGTTGCTGTATTGGCAGCAGGGCAAGAAGTTGGGTTTTGGGGTGTGCAGGTTGAACTCCCCTATCTTGTGCTATTGGTGCTTTATATGTGGTTTTTTTTGGTTTTTGTTGTATATACAGAGGAACCTCGATTATCTGAATGAGAAGGGTGGGCACTATTTCATTCGGATAATTGATTATTCAATTAATTGCTTCAATGCCTCTCCTCTGGGGCTCAGTTTTCTGAAATTTCTTTTTTCTCTCGCTTTGTCTGCCTTGCTCCCTCCCTCTATCTCAGGGTTGGTTTCTGAGCAGACACACACTTGTGTGTAAGGGACCTGCAGTATTGCTGAAGGACCCCCCCCCACCTCAATCAGTTCAATGGGATTGACACAGCAAGCCCTTGCTAAGTCCGCTCCCCTGTTCAGGAGACTAGGCAGCAGCACTCTGTCTGCGAGCCCCCACCCCTCCATCTGCCCCCACCCCCAGCTCTTTCCAAGCCCATCCCCGTCCACCACTCCACGCACCTCCCTCCCCCCAGCAGCCAGACTGGATGCCAACAGCAAGTCTGCTGCTGTCGTTTTTTTGGGGGGGGCAAGGGGGGGAAAAAAAAAGTGGTGGCAGTGAGTCTCAAATAACACACACACACACACACAATGTTTTACTGTAACCTTTTGACAAGTTCCACATTTGCCCTGTAGGGACAATGTTGGAGAGATTATCTGGGGAAGGTGGTTTAGTGTACACCCAGTGTAGAACTCCAGGGAGAATGCGGGAAGAAAGAGAGGGTAGATGGTCAGTCATTTGGAGATGTCCTATTGACGCCAGGACTGTTCTCAGCAGCATTTCAGTTAGCCGAGTTCATTTTTGATCATTGTAAACAAAAGACACGATCAGTGTTGAAACACCCCTTTGATATAATGTTGCTATCAGGACCCGGAGATCTTCTTTGGATTATCCAAAATTTGGATAATTGATATTCGGATAATCGAAGTTACTCTGTAGTCTTTGATCATTGACTAGGTTTGTCAACTGTAGTGTTTTAGCTTGTATAGTTTTTATGTTCTGTGGATTTTCTTTTATTAAGGCTCAGTGATTTGTAATTCAAGTTCTTCCTATCTGGAGTGTAAATGTTACTACAGAAAGGTATGGCTAATAACTCTTTTAAAGAGTATACCTGGAACATCAAGGGGAGTCACTCACCAATTAAGATGAAAAAGGTACTCTCGAGTCTTAAAAAGGAAAAGGTGGATATTGCTTTATTGCAGGAGACACAGTTGGATGATAGGGAACATCTGGAATTGCAGCAGAATGGCTTTGATCAGGTTTACTTTTCATCTTTTAATATTAGGAGTAGGGAAGTGGCCATATTGGTTAGGAGGAATCTCCCATTTAAGTTATTACAGTGTGTTAAAGACACACAGGGGAGGTTCGTAATCCTTAAAGCCTTGATAAATGGGGAAGAATATGGGATTTTAAATGTCTACTGTTCCCCCAACCCATTCCCTCAAATTTCTGGTAGATGTGTTCTCTAAATTGATTAGCCTTGAATCTCAGCATATCATCATAGGGGGAAGATCTTAATGGTCTTATGGATCTCGCGTAAACAGAATGCCCAAAGGCCCCCCCCAACCCCGATACCTTCTTTACAAACTAAGCAATTAGTGAATTTGCGTGTAGAGTTAGAGTTGGTGGACGTCTGGAGGGATCTCCACCCTACAGATAAGGATTTTATATTTTCTCCCAATCCGCACAGGTGCCACACTAGGATCGATTTTTCCTTTGACCCCCGTGGCATCCTTGGACTTGGCACAATTGGTAATATTGCCATCTCCGATCACGCGCCAGTGAACTTGTTGGTTAAGATTAAGGACACTGTAGCAGGTCCGAAACACTGGCGAATGGATCCCTTTATCCTCAAGGATAATAAGTTAGTGGAGTATTTCTCTAATGAATTCAGAGCGTTTTTAGACACAACTCAGGTTCGGCTAGTAGTCCGTCTGTCCTTTGGAAACTGCTAAAGCTTATGCCAGAGGTTTAATTGTCTCCTATTCCGTCAGTAGGAAGTGGCAGAAGGGCGAGAAGCAACGTCTCCTTAGAGCATGGTTGAAGGCAGCCAAGAAGGCTTACTTTGACAGGCCCACCGTAGCTAAGCTACAAAGGATTACAGCGCTGCGGTCTACATTGAATTCCATGCTCATGCAGACAAAGAAGGAGCTTACTTTTGCAAAGCAAAGGCTGTTTGAGCATTGGTGACAAACCAGGCATGTATTTAGCATATCTTGCCCAGAAAAAAAAAAGTGCCCTCAAACCATTATATCGATCAGGGAAGGTGCTGGAAACCTAACCTGTGATTTTAAAAAGCTTAATGCAGCATTTCAGAGACCTTACTCTGAATTATGCCAGTCTGAAGGTTTTGAGGGTGGACTGGCTAGGTTGGAGTCTTTTTTCAAGAATCTGGAGCTTTCGGGTGTAACCACTGAACAAGAGTCTTTTCTCAATGTCTCCCTGTCAGAGCAAGAGGTGCAGGAAGCTGTGAAGCAGCTTCAGAGCGGAAAGGTGCCTGGTCCTTAATGGACTCCCCACTGAATTTTAAGGAATTTATAAGCACATTGTCAGGCCCAATGCTCAACATGTTGAGTGACTAATACAGTCATGATCGTCACCCACCATCTGTAAGAGAGGCGAATATCTCTTATTCTTAAGAAAAGGAAGCCCCTGGAGGATTGTGGTTCCTATAGGCCCATTTCACTTTTTAATGTTGATTTTAAAATCCGTCCTTAGACTCTGGCATTAAGGCTGGAAACTGTGTTGCCCTCAATTATTAAAGATGATCAGATGGGTTTTTATGAAGGGCCGCAGATCTTCCAATAATGTTAGGAGATTGCTTCACATAACTTAGGTATGTCAACAACAGTCTGTACAGGAACTGGTGATCTCTGTAGATGCAGAAAAGGCATTTGATCGGGTTGAGTGGCCAGACTTTCTTTGTACTCTAGAATGGTTAGGCTTGGGCAAAGCCTTTATAAGATAGGTAAAAGTTCTCTCTCGTGACCTCTCGCCACGGTTCTCACCAATGTTGTGCGATCAAGCAATTTCAATATTTTTAGGGCAATTAACAGGGCTGTCCCCTTTCACCACTACTTTTACATTGGTGACAGAGCTGCTGGCAGAGGCCATTCGTAGTGATCCTAGTATAATCGGTTCTAAAAGTGGGTCAAAATCACATAAGATTTCATCGTCCGCGCACAATGTCTCATCTTTTTGTCAAACCCAGCAGTTTCAGTGCCTCGTTTGATACAATGTACAAATTCACTCGGCACCTTTAAGGGTTACAAGATCAGTTTTGCATAATCACAGGCTGTGCCTATGGGTGGTCTTATGAAAGCACTACGTTTTGAGGGTGAATCTTGATTCCCTTTTAAGTGGTCACAGCAGGGCTTCCTGTATTTGGGTATATTCATTACTCCAGTTTTCGATCGGTTGTTTAAAGCTAGGTTTGTTCATTTATTTGACAAAAACCAAAACAAGACCTTTAAAAGATGGGAGACCCTTCTGGTGTCTTCGTTAGGTCAGACATCCCTCATTAAAATGACGTATGAGCTATCTAGCAGGGACCCCTTTCGTTTTTTTTCAAATTACAGATTTCATTCAAAAAAAAAGGACTACACTTTTAACCAATCCCTATGGATCCGACATAGAGAAGGGTCAGTGCTAAGAACACACTTTCTGTCAGCATGCTTTATCACCGGTGTGTGTGGAGATGGTGGTGCTGGGCGCATGTGGATGGGGGCCGCTCACCCCGCAGATGAGATCAAACAGCGTTGCAGGATGTGGGAGAGAGAGTTGGGTGTTGCGATCTCCTCAGAGACATGGAAAGATACAAAAATGTGAGCAAGATCTTGATTTGCAATAGGACTCATGCTTTACTGTTGAAGATTCTCGACAGGGTCCACTTGGCCTAGATCAAACCTTTAACCAGGTATATCTTAAACATGTCCCAAGAACAAAGTGAGTACAGGCACTCTCACGCATTGCCTCTGGTCCTGCTCGAAAATACTGGAGTGCTGAGAGGGTCTTGGGGATAAGTGTGAAGATAGACCCGATTTCTCTTCTTCTTGGCCTGCCCAGTGTATGCCCCGTAGATGAACATAAGATAAAGCTTTCAACATCCTTTCTTTTGCGCAAGGAAGAATATGCTGTTAGGTTGTCAGGGTGGCATAAGATTGTTACGGAACATATCTCTTTGGATTTTCTTATAAACATTCTCAGTTGTATGGTGCACCATATTTATAAGACATGGCTGCCCTTTTTGGACCATCAGGACACAGGTCTGTCTGGGGCACTAATAAGGGCTTTTATATAGCTGTAACGATTGTGTTTTACGAGTCTAATATCCAGAGGGCGAACTGCGAACATATGAATGTGTGTAAATTAACGCTCTCGATAGTTCAGAGCTAGTGTTTTGACTCACTGAGCCATGTTATCATTGTTATTTATTAGTTAGTGGTTAGTTATTAGAGATATATATATAAATAAAACAAATATTATAATATATATAACAAATATTATAATATATATAATATTATAATATATATATATTTATTTGTGCACGAGTGCAGGTTTTTTTAGTTCTTTGTACTTTTTTGAATTATATTGTTTTGCATTTGTAGTAATGTCAAAAATCCATTTTTCTATAAAAATATATTTAAAAAAGATTAACACCTACCTTGCTGCATCACTGCAGTTTGTGAATTTTAGTTTAAGTCACATTACAGTTATACAACTGGTACTTTCTCATGTGCTTTCAACCAATACTGTCACCTGCACATTGAGATAACAGTCTGGAGTATCTTGGGCTGTGGGTGACTGCACATTTCCTGTCCCAGAGGCTGCTTGCTCATTATCTCCAAGTTAGGCTCTTCAACTCCTACAGTATAGTAATGCTCATTTATTTATATATGTACAGCAGGGTGGCTCAGTGATTAGCACTGCTGCCTCATAGCTCAGGGATCGGGTCTCAATTCCACCCTTGGGTGACTGTGTGGAGTTTGCACATTCTCCCAGTGTCTGTATGGGCTTTTTCTAGGTGCCCCCATTTCCTCCCTCAATCCAAAAGATATGCAGACTAGGTGGATTGCTCATAGCATCCAGGGATGTGCAGGCTAGATGGGTTAGCCATGGGAAATGCAGGGTTACAGGGATGTGGAGAGGGGTAGGTCTAGGAGGCGTGCTCTTTTGGAGTGTCAGTGTGAATTTGATGGGCTGAATGGCCTGCTTCCACACTGTAGGGAGTCTAATGTTTCAATGATCCCAGACATCACTCTTCACATGTTTATTGTAGATTGCATAGTTCTGCCTTCAATAAGAACTAAGTCACCAATCAGTTACATCATAGATTAGATGAATCTCTTTCCACTACATCACCAGTAGGAGTTGAGCAGAGAACAAATAATGGGGTGAACCTTTCCGCTTGCACGACCTTCACTGGGACGGTCACTAAGTTTTTGTTTTCAAACATCTATGCACTTGATTATAATATGCACAGGTTTCGGCAACCAAATCCTTGCTTTTTTGGTTGTCAAATTTCAGACAAGTAAAACAAGTTAAAGTCAATTACTGAGAAGCTATCCTGTGCTGCAAGACTGTGTATGATGCTAACACTGACTATTGATATGGATCCATCATTTTTATACTAACTCTGATAGAAGCAATTCAAACACTTCAAAATAAAGTCACAAAAACATGTATCTGAAATAGGTGGAGAAGACCAGCTATAAAATTACAGCATTTCATTTGCTTTGATGAAATCACTTACTATTGATGCACAATTTCTTTGAAAAGCATTTTGTAATTACAGCTGCATAGGAATAGTTTCTTTCTTTTTTTGTGGGTTGACGGTGTAAAGGAAAGAGAGAGAGAGAAAGAAAGAGAGAGAGAAAGAGAGAGAAAGAGAAAGAGAGAGAAAGAGAAAGAGAGGGGCGAGAGACAGAGAGGGGCGA
>NC_057726.1:45664971-45670809 GCF_004010195.1 Chiloscyllium plagiosum
TCCAAAGGCTGCAGTGGAATATTGGCATGTTGGTGAGTGGATCAGAACATGTTGGAGGGAATAAAATGTGGGCAAAATGTGAAATCATCCACTTTCGTAAGGAAAATAAAGAAGCAGAATATTTTTTGAGCAGTTGGGAACTGGGAAATGTCAGTATTCAGGGGGAATCTGGGTGTCCTTGGACACAAATCACAAAGCTAACATTCAGGTGTAGCGAGCAATTAAGGAGGCAGATGAGATATTTGTCACAAAGGGAGAAGAAGTCTTCCAACAATTGTGCAGGGCTTTGGTGAGGTTTCACCTGCAGTATTAAATTCAGTTTTGTTCCCTTTATGCAAAGATATATTTGCCCCAGGTAGTGCGACAAAACTCTACTAGACTGGTTCCTGGGAAAAGGGGACTGTACTGTGAGGGCAGTTCTATCAGATGAGGTCAAAATTACATATAATGTAAAAGAGTGTGAGGAATGTAATTGAAACAGATATCATTCTGAAGTGCACTCTCAGGGTGGACACTGAGGAGAAGTCTGCCCTGGCTGGAGAATGGAGAATACAGGGTCTCGGTTTCAGGATAAGGGACCGATCATTTAAAGCTGAGAAGAAGAGACATTTCTTCATTTAAAGGTTACGAATCTTTGACATTTTCTATCATAGTGGATTTTTGGATATTCATTCACTGAGAAAATTTAAGACTGAGTTTAATATTGTTTTGATTGCTAAGGGAATCAAGAGATCTGGGGATAGTGTGGAAATGGGAAGAGTGTGTGAATAGGGATAGTGTGGGAATGGGGAAAGGGCAGAAATGGGGATAGTGCAGGAATACTGAATGTGGGAATGGAGATAGCATAGGTGAATGAGCTTAGTGCGGAAAAGTTAGGATAAATCTGGATCATGATCTCATTGAGGCCAAACAGCCTCACTCCAGCTCCTATTCCTTTATGTTCATACTGGAAGATTTTAACAGACTCCAGCAATGGCTTTGCAGGGGCAACAAAAATTCCCAAGTGTCCTTTACTCCCAGACTTGTCTGTAAATCTCTGAAGGGCAGAGGAGTCCTGAGTGACCGCATGCTCTTGTCCTCATTGAGGTTCTTCCATTGTCAGTCAGTGGTCTCTTCAGGGCCACCTCCCATTCAGCTTCATTTTTGAGGCTGGTAGAAAGCCTCCACTTATCCCATTCCAGGCCCCCCACCTAAATCTTGCCCTATGCCCCAGTTGCTCCCTCACTCTCCTCCCCAACTCCAGCAACTCAATCAAGACTTGCACTGTCCTGTATCCTGCTCAACCCCACTCCCCAGGTCTCCCCTTCCTTCTCCATCACAAGAGAATCTACGCTAACTCCCGTCCTGCTCTGTGACTCCCTGTAGTTCAGCAGTGTCCACTAATCACGATCCAATTAACCAGTTTTCTGTTGAGTGACGGGTGGATTCCCTATCTTTAGCAAGAAACACTTGTTAAAGTTTTAAATAGCTGTGAGGCAACTGATGTCGGCAGGAGTGCATTGCCTAGCAACTCCTTTAATAGTGGGACAAGAAATCCTACCACCCATTAAATTCCAGTATGTGTTGTAATGGCACCTCCAGCAGTAGGTTGGGAGGGAGGGCAGAAGTCAAGCAACCAGGTGGACTATCTCTGAAAGAAAATATGTGGCTCTTGATCTGAAATAACCCTCCATATGAGAGAGAGAGAGAGAGAGATATACAGAGAGAGAGAGAGATATACAGAGAGAGAGAGAGAGAGAGAGCGATACAGAGAGAGAGCGAGCGCTGCACAGAGATAAACAGGCATGTATACTACGACAGCTGGAATTACTGATATGTATTTATTAGATCAGAATGAACTTAAGGGACTGTAAAGTTCTGCTCTGTCAATGGGTTTGCAAACAGTGCAGGTCTGTAAAATTGCGTAGTTAATCTTCCCTACACCCTCCTGCCGACGATATTACGGTGGGATGGGGAAGGCCTGCTTGTTCTTGCCACAGCTGAAACCATTAAGTTGACAATTAATGATCAAAAAATCTCTTCCTTATCATTTGTAGCGAATGACCAACAGAGATAGAGGGGGATATTGGGTTTTGCCCCAGAGTTTCAGGATATTGCTATGACAAGAATAAGCGTACCTACCTTTCAAACTTGACAGCTATGTTCTTCAACACTAATTTCAAATATAAATTAGTTAAACTTTACCTACTCCTAAAATGAAATTGCTGACAGAAAATTACAACTGTAAACAGCTGCCATATTGAGCATGTGCAGAAATTAAACATAACATTAAATTGTTAAGCAACGCACAAGTTATTTGTAAAACGTCCTATTTACTGATAGAAACCTGCTGCGATTCCAGCTTAGTTGAATTGAAGGCAGTTTTATGCAAATTTGCAGTATTGCAAATTAGGTCATGCTTAAATATTGCACAAACTGCAACTTGAGTAGACGATATATTTCTTTGGCTATTTCAGATCTCACCTTTGCTTCCGACCCCTGTGCTGTCGTGGTGGCTGTTCTTCTTGAGGGTCTTTAAAAAGGTCACGAAAAATAGGCGCACACTTTTTGAAGATGACGGCAGAAACTGTGAAGTTCCTCTCCAGCTTTTCTGTACGGTCCCGGAATTCTTGGCACAGATCTGCCATGTCTGCCCATTTTTGCATCTTATTGAAGAATTCGATCAAACTGTTCCACACATATAGAAGTCAATCTGGTTAATACTTTCCTTACTTACATCTGTAAGCTAATACTTACATAATGTATCAACATTCAAATGTGTTGGTGTTACAATTCCTCATAGTGAGGAGGTTCCAGAGCAGGATTCTGAAGTGTCTGAAGTGTGTTGGGTGAGGCTTTACCCATAATGCTCACCTAGTGCTGACCTTAACAGCTTCATTTAAGTTGCATAGACAGGTCCCAAAAAGTACTTTCTGACAACTTTAAAGGTAATTTTTCACAAAAGGTTTTATTTCAAAGTCATCGACATGGGTTTCACTCCTGAGGTGTCAAGCCAGTTTCTATAACAGTTAGATAGGAAGGAACAGGGACCATATTCAGATCTAATGACTCAGATATGTTTCTCTGGCTAGCTGTGGATATTGCACATCTTGGTACTGGATTTTCATGGATGAAGAGTTTTAAATCACCAAAATGTGACTCGCATTGACATAGCAAAATTAGCTCCTGGCCATTTTTGTGCCACCTCTGTGATTTTATTATTCAGTGCTAGATAGTTACAACATTATACTATGAATTCCTATTTTAATGTTGAAATACTAAATATCTGAAAAGGGAAGAGAGTAATACTCCTCTATTACTTACTGATAGTTGCATTAAACGAAAAATCGTAAGGTCGGACGAGCAGTTTTCTCTCCCAGTTTGCTCTTTGTGGAAGGCAATTCTATATTCTGATCTACCTAATTCCTGATGCTATTTCTCCTCAGCACAGATGTAATAACAGTGATATCAGTGTCACTCTACATAACAGACAGAAGCTAAGCCATTCAAAGAATGTACCGTGGATATATAACTCTACCCTCAGTACGAATGCAGTAGATGAACTGCAATTAAGGCATATAATTCAGTAATTATATTAACCAACTATTGTTTTAAACAAATCTATTACACATTCCTACCTGAGTTCAGAAGAGCGCAGGATCTTTGTCAAAGAGACACAATTCCCTTCTACAGTTCCTCTTCCCACTGAGGGAATGGCTTTTCGACATGCTACATACAGGGCACAAGCCAACCAGTGAAGATCTTCCCCCTAAAACAAAACAAATCTCCTTTCATTTATACACCAATACCAGTACAAGCATAGAGTCATACAGCATGGAAACAGACTGTTCAATTTAACTAGTCCACACCAACCATGTTCTCAAACTAAACTAGTCCCATTTGCCTGCATTTGGCCCATATCCCTCCAAACCTTTCCGATTCATATACTTATATAAATGCCTTTATAACTTTTCAATTAAATAGCCTTACAAGTGACAGTCTCGAGTTCAGATAGCTCTCATTGTCGAGTTTGTGTTTTTAAAAGCAATACATTTTATTGAGACTGAGTGCAGAAAAGAAACTTTGGTGTTTCTGTTCTCAGGCATTTAATTCAGGACAATTTGACTTGATCATGTTGAAAAATCAGGTTATTTATTCCTTAGCTTCTGGAAGAGATGTTTAAAAAAAAGTTTAAAAACACAAGAAAAGGCCCATCATAGCACAATTAATTATTTCCACTCTGTCTTGGATTTTCTTTTGTCCAAACAGAGATTTATTTCAGAGCATAAACTAAATTTATCTTGCAATAAATGTATACTGCAAATGGTAAGCTTTTGCAGAGTTTTTTTTTGTTAAAAACATGAAACAGAACACCTAATTGTCAATAGTCAGGTATGCATTTTTGATTTGGTGGGTGCACGTATATTGTAGAAATTAAGTGCACATTTCCAGTCTTTTTTATTATAAAGTTATACTTTATAGAATAGGAAATCAAAAAAAAATCTGAAAAAAAAACACTGTGGTAACCAGAGGGCATGAGACAGAGAAAAGCACAGAAATCGGAAGTAGGTTGGCAAAGAACAGAGAGTCAAGACAGAGAAATCAAAATAGCACTGATAATGATGCACCATCGGTTATTTGCTTTTAAAGACATCTTTTTCACTATCGAGGGGATGGTTTTGAAAGAAATGTAGGAGGTGCTCAGGCCAAAGATTTACTTGTCCCTTTTGATCTCATCTTTGTGTGAACTGGTCCAAGCATGAACACAATGCCTTTGTGCTTTGCAATACAACCATATACAAATCAGACAGCACAGAAGCAAGCATTTGTCCCCATTGTGCCTGTGCACTGTGTCTCTTTGAATGGCCTATCCAATTAATCCAACTTATGTTCATGCCAGAATCCTGCAGATTTTCAAATTATTTGTATTACATCACTTTAATAAAGTCCTTTATGGTTGCTTTTCTAGCAAGAATTAGCGAGGACTACTTAATAGATTAAACTGACAGTATAATATGATCAATCATACCAATTTTTTTTGGAAAGAGGAAGAAATTATTTTTTCCCCTGATCATACTCAAGATATCGCAGATCTAGATATCCTACAATCGGTCTCTATCAATTTTACTGGAGCAGAAGAAGTTGAGGGGTGACCTTCTAGAGGTTTATCAAATCATGAGTGGCATACATAAAGTCAACAGCAAAAGGTCTTTCCCCCAAATCTGGGGAGTTCAAAAAACTAGAGGGCATAATATTAAGGTGAGAGGAGAAAGATTTAAAAAGGGACCAAAGGAGCAACTTTTTCCACACAGAGGTTGGTTTGCATGTGGAATGAACTGACAGCAGAAGTGGAAGATAGAGGTACAGTTACAACATGTAAAAGACATTTGGACAGGTACATGAATAACAAAGGTTTAGAGGGATATGGGCCAAATGCAGGCAAAGGGGACTAGTTTAGTTTGGAAATCTTGGGTCAGTATTGAGGAGTTGGATGGAAGGGTTTCTTTCCATGTTGTATGTGATCTATCTGGACTTCAGTAAGGCATTCGACAAGGTTCCCCATGGGAGACTGATTAGCAAGGTTCGATCTCATGGAATACAGGGAGAACTAGCCTTTTGGATACAGAACTGGCTCAAAGGTAGAAGACAGAGGGTGGTGGTGGAGGGTTGTTTTTCAGACTGGAGGCCTGTGACCAGTGGAGTGCCACAAGGATCGGTGCTGGGTCCTCTACTTTTTGTCATTTACATAAATGATTTGGATGCGAGCATAAGAGGTACAGTTATTAAGTTTGCAGATGACACCAAAATTGGAGGTGTAGTGGACAGTGAAGAAGGTTACCTCAGATTACAACAGGATCT
>NC_057726.1:45671859-45714269 GCF_004010195.1 Chiloscyllium plagiosum
ACTGCTAGAGGAAATGGTGGAGGCTGGTACAATTGCAACATTTAAGAGGCATTTGGATGGGTATATGAATAGGAAGGGTTTGGAGGGATATGGGCCGGGTACTGGCAGGTGGGACTAGATTGGGTTGTGATATCTGGTCGGCAGGTTGGACCGAAGGGTCTGTTTCCATTCTGTACATCTCTATGACTCTATGACAGTAGACTACATGGACAGTCTCTTTAAATCATGACAATAAGGGTGTATTCAATAAGTTTATATTTTTTCCTGTCAGGAACACAGAACCAGATGTTTATGTTTAAGTTGCGTACTTGGACTCACTCCTTGATAGAGCAAACTCCACTAACATTCAGGGAGATACTGACATGTAAGACTAATACGGTGATTGAGGTATAATACGAATGGCTGGAACAGTGAAAATATTCAATTGCCGACAATACTGCCTGCCCACACACCAGAATGTCCGTACTTAGGCCTTTCATAAAACAAATGCCAGTGAGTATGATCAGCTTGTATTATATTTGCTACAAAGTGGTGTCATCTGAATTTAGGAAGGTGAAAATGGTAAATAAATACATTTAAAACTAACATCCATTGTTCGAATACATGCACAAACAAAATTCCACAATGACTATTGATATTATATATAAAAGCTCTGATAAGAGAAACCTGAGCTCCATTCATTATGCTTCTTGTGGGACACTGCGGTATCACAGCATTGTTGTTCCAGCTCCTAAACTTTTTTGATAAAAAACTGTAACGAACATAGCTTGCAGCATTGGAAGGATGAAGAAATAATAGTCAGAGCAGGGCTTTACTTAGTCCTCCTTCTGTTTTGAAGAATGAGATTATATTAAGTTTTTGTAATTATTATAGCTAAAATTAGGTACATACTCACAAATAATAAAAAAAAGTTAAAAAAGAAATTGAAGCGAAGTGAATGATGCTGAGGTAACAATAAATAAATAGGTATGGCCTTATACTGAGGAACTGTATCAAATGTGACAGCAATGTTTCATTTTCTCACTATTTATGAAGTGGTTTTAGCTTTTGCATACTGGAAAATTTATTTGCTTCCCCAAAAATTGACAAAGTAAAAATAATCTGAAGACTAACCTGCTCAATAAAAGATAGTTTCTGTACTGAGAAGATTTGATTGGCTTTCTTTACCAAAAAAAAACCTCAAACAAAATTGTGGCAAGGAAACTAGTAGCAATTCACTAACTTAAAACCAATACGTATTAAATACTGCACCTCCATACAGCCATAACCTCATACCCTTTGTTTTAGATTAGATTAGATTACATTACAGTGTGGAAACAGGCCCTTCGGCCCAACAAGTCCACACCGACCCGCCAAAGCGCAACCTACCCATACCCCTTACCTAACACTACGGGCAATTTAGCATGGCCAATTCACCTAACCTGCACATTTTTGGACTGTGGGAGGAAACCGGAGCACCCGGAGGAAACCCACGCAGACAACGAGCAAACTCCACACAGTCAGTCGCCTGAGGCGGGAACTGAACCCGGGACTCTGGCGCTGTGAGGCAGCAGTGCTAACCACTGTGCCACCGTGTTCTGTTTAAACACTATGATCTGGATGTTATATGTTACGATCTGCCTGTCCTGCACGCAAAACAAGAAACTTTAACTGCACTTCGGTACATGCAACAACAATAAATCAAATCAAAGTATACAAAAAAAACATTCCTGAGGGCCAAAGCATGTTCATAGTAGTTTTGGGTTTCTACATTGGCAATTCACTAATTTAAGCAGTTGCATCATATTAACAATCGTTTTGCACATTATTAACCACCAACACCTTTGTATGCATTTTCCCATTCAACTGTCCTTTTCTGGAATATTCTGTCATTCTTAGATACAGAGAAATTCTCTTTCTCATCCCTCAAGTTCTCACGAAAATGTATCTCTTATTTCCTCTGCTTCAACACAGTTCTTTTCGTGTATGTTTGGATATCTCGGAGCCCTTTATTTCTCACACTCAACATCCTCTTCCATTGGTTTTGTCACAGCACAATTAGCTTAATGCATCTGAAAATTCTGCAATTCTGAAATCTATTTTTAGCCCGAATTGCTAAATCTGTACTAACCAGCTGTTCGTGGGTTATAGATGCATTTTTCAGGACAATGGTCTGTTCTTTGGAGGCCAATAGAGAGGGGAGGATCCTCCATTAATAGGGACAATATTCTGAACAGTTACTCAGGTAAGCTGGGAGCAGAGAAACATGATCAGCTGTTAAATAAATTTAGGGACAGCAGCATTTTATATGACACACTGGTGAGATCACAGGAGGATAGCAAAGTGCTTGTATGATCAAACATAATTGTGTACTAATCAGGAAATCATAAAATCATAGCATCAGAGATGTACAGCACAGAAACAGATCCTTTGGTCCAACTCATCCATGCTGACCATAAAAAGTAGTTCCATTTGCCATATCCCTCTAAACGCTTTCTAATCATACACCCATCCAGATGCCTTTTAAAATGTTTAATTGTACCAGCCTCCACCACTACTTCTAGATAAAAAGGGGAAGGCAGAGGCAGGGTGGAGAGGTGGGGATAGGTGAAGACAGGCAGAGGGTATGACCTGGTTCTTCAGTGGGAGGAATGAGTCTGGTTGGTGACAGGGAGGGGCTGGGAAGAGAGGGGGTGGGGGGGGGGGGGGGGGGGGGTTATTACAGAACTCCATTTCAAATGACCTCCCTCCCATCCCCTGACTCTCTCCCCAGCACCTCCTCCTTCCTTCCATTGCTCTCTGCCACCAACCAGACTCATTCTGCCCACTGACCAACCAGGTTGTACCTTCTACCGATCTTCATCTATCCCCACCTAACCACCCTGCCCCCGCACCCCCCCCCTACTTCTTTAAAAATCTGCAATTCCCCCATATTCACACACAGTCCTGAAGAAGGGTTACACCTGAAATGTCGACTTCTATACCTCTTGATGCTGCCTGGCTTGCTGTATTCTTCCAGCCTCCTGCCTGTCTGCTTTGGATTCCACCACTTCCTCTGGTAGCTCAATCCATACATGCACCAGCCTCTGCGTGAAAAGGTTGCCCCTTAGGTCTCTTAAATTTTTACCCTGTCACCTTAAACGCTCTATTTATGGTTCCCTTACCCTGAGGAAAAGCCCTTGTCTATTTACCCTATCCATGCTCATGATTTTATAAACCTCTGTAAAAAGGTCACCCCTCAGCCTCCAAGACTTCAGAAGAAAAAAAAACAGCCTCAGCCTGCTCAGTTTTTCCCTATAGCTCAAACTCTCCAACCCTGGCAACATCCTTGTGAAACTTGAAAGGGTTCAGAAAAGATTTACAATGTCTTTTCTATAGCAAGGAGACCAGAACCAAGCACGGTATTCCAGAAAAGGCCCTAACCCAACATCCTGTACAGCTGCAACGTGACCTCCCAATCCCTGTACTCAATGCACTGACCAATAATGGCAAGTGGTTTCTTTACTATCCTATCTATCTGCAAATCTGTTTTCAAGGAACTACGAACCTGTACTCCAAGCATTCTGTTCGGTAACACTTCCCAGGACCCGATCATTAAATGTATAAATCCTGCCTGGATTTGCCCTACCAGAATACAGCATCTAACATTTATTGTACTGAGGAAGAGAAAGTCCTAAAGATGGCAATCAGTGGAGGAAAAGAAGCACAGGTAGATGCTGGAAATCACTGGACTAACAAACGATTAGTGGGAATAACAAAAGCGAGGAACAATTCAACTGAAAAATATGATGTGGAGATCTGGTATTGAACTAGGGTGGACAAAGTCAGAAGTCACACAACACCAGGTTATAGTCCAACAGGTTTATTTGGAAGCACTAGCTTTTGCAGTGCTGCTCCTTCATCAGGTGAAGACAAAGGAGCAGTTCTCCACGAGCTAGTGCTTCCAAATAAACCTGTTGGATTATAACCTGGTGGTGTGTGCCTTCTGATTTTGTCCAACTGAAAAATGGGAAGCAATAAGAGACCAGAGATTGGAACTTACTGAGGTGAAATTAGAAAGGAAAAGCAGAAACACGTCAGACATCAGTTGAGATGAAGAGTTGACATTTCTAGAAATGACTCCTAATCAGAATGGAGGAAAAATGGAAATGCCAGACTTCATATATTTCCCCCAGCACCCATGATGTGTATATGCAGGTGTGAGACACAGCAAAATACAACAGGTGTACAAATCTTTATTGATATTCCACCACCATGCAGAAAAGAAACACCCAAGTGGCCAGTGACAAGCAGTGCCCTTCTCATCAAAGGGCAATGCTGCATGATCAGACAGTGAAGGGGAGGGTTGGGATTAAATCAAAATAGAATTGAAGGGGGAAATAATACACTCCACTCCCTGCAGTGCCCACCTCTCCCTGAAAACCGAGGGTGTTGGTGGACACTGCATGTATTTCAGAATAACAGCCCACTACTTCAGTGTTTAATGATGATAGTTAATAGGTCCTCTTGCATGGGTGATGCAACTTTTAATTAACTGCATCCAATACATTATTTCAGAGGGAATGATGGTACAAAAGCGTGAAGACAGTGAATGGACATATAAGAAATGGTCCTGAGGAAAATTACTTTTTAAAAAAACAAAATCACAGCAACAGGGACATTTTTAATTGGAGTACATTTATGTCCCTGAATGGAAAAAGGTTCATTGGTTCCATCTAGAAAAAAGAACATGTCAATGAATTTTGTCCAGTCTGCCCCCATTTGTTTCTTACAGCTGATAAAAATACATTACCATTCTAAGGACAAGTCATATCAAGTTGCAGTAATGAAGCGCAAGAAAAAAATGGCCAAAAGCAAGGGAAAATGATAATGTACTGTGGAAAGGTTTAACCACAGAGTGGTAGTAAAAATGGTTCACAGAAGCAGCTGATGACTGTACTAATATTGGCAAAACTTGGAAAGAGCTTGCAATACAGGAGAAAGATGGAGTTGTACAGCTGCTAAGCAGGTAAGTAGGAGTTTGTAAGATATAATGGAATATTTCAGACATTTGTAAATGTAGTAAGGGTTTATCTTTCAACTTATGGGGATAAGGGAAATGAAATAAGTTGCAGTGGGAGCAAAGCAAGATAGTTTCCATCTTTTTCAGAATGCTACTGGAGAAAATTAGAGCTCAAGCAAGTGTAAATTTCAGATAGGCAGGCTGACAGAACAGAAATGACTGTCGAATGAACCCATGAATAGTGTCAATCACTAAGTGGCACGTCAATAAGGAAAAGTTTGTCAAGTATATAGCCAAGAAGTTCTGCAGAGTAACTATTGAGTTAGTAGAGAAACCAATACTGGAGAGGCTACAGTTGACATTGAACAGGTGGCCTTGTGAACATCGGCTACAAAGAAGGCGGTGTGTGAGGTGAAGGAGTGGGCTGATGGGGTCAAATACTTCGCGGGGTAGTTGTAAAATAAGTATTTGTTTACTTTAATTGGATGGCTTTCATTGTTAACAGAGCAGAAACCAGACTGAAGTGACAGAAATTGAATTGTAGGAGGGTGAGCACGATGCTGGTAAATAACAGTAAGGAACTCATAGTTCCTTAGGCCATTTGCCCCTCTGAGCCTGTTCCAACAGCCAATAAGGTCATAGCTGACCTCATTTTAACTTCAACTCTACGTTTTCCTGCATATACGCAATAATCTTTCATCCCATTGGTAATCAAGAATCGACTTTAAAAATACTTCCAAGATTCTGCATTGACTCTTTTGAGGAAGGGAATTCCAAAGTTCCACAGGCCTCAGAGAGAAACATGTTTTTCTCATGTCTTAAATGGGCAACACACTATTGTTAAACTATGATCAGTAATTCTAGCTGCTCCCACATGAGGAATCATCTTCTCCACATCCACCTACCAAGTCCCCTCAGAATTTTATGTTTCGATTTCATCACCTCTGACCTTTCTAAACCCCAGAGGATACAGACTTAGCTTGTCCAGCATTTTTTTCAAAAGACAATCCATTCATTCCAGGTATGGATCTAGCTAAATCTTCTCTGAACTGCTTCCAACACATTAACATCCTCCTGCAAGCAAAGGTGACCAGTACTGAATACTGTACTCCAAATGTGGTTTCACCAGTGCCCTGCAGAATGAAGCATAACCTCTCAACTCTTGCACTCAATTGACCTTTGCAATAAAATATAACAGCAATCTTTCAACATTCAAAAGATTACAAGAAAATTGAAAAAGATGGAGTATTGAATGTGTCAAGAGTACATTTTATATGAACACATGCAATAAACAACCTAAAAAGATAATAGTGCATTCACTAAGAATCAGAATCACAAACAGATGGCTGCGAATTGACCTTCCAATGCCATAATTTTTGCATATTACTTAGAGCGATAGATTCGATTGGATCTGAAGTGGATTGGTATGTCATTTGACCATTGCACTAGGCAACACAGATCATGTCTGCATTTCTATTTGGGCTGCAAAATAAAAACATTTCAATAGTTTGTGAAACCTGACCTCGCGACAAAAACTGATTGGCTGTACGATGTTTTGCGGTATCCCCAAAAGTTGAAAAGCACGATAAAAAATACAAGTTATTTATTTCAAGCTAAAGCGTGAGATTAAGACATAGGGTCACAGCTAAACTGGTAAGACTCGAACTTATGACTGACATCGCAAAATAATTTGCTAGCGGTTAACAGTCAGGGCTCTCCTAGGTGAGGTATTGTGTGCATAAACACTAACATTGACAAGAGAAATACTGAATGTTGTGGCTATCTGATTGGCCTTCCTCATTCGTACAATTATGTCACATTCACAGCATAAACAGGCGACATGCCCTTCCGGTGCTGCTTCTCCCACCACAAGGCTTAGTTGTTTACGTGGACGGTTTAAAACTTTGCTTTTGGCACGGTGGGTCGGGCAAGGCACTGCTGAACGAGACAGTGCAGGTTTCTCGAATTGGAGCGAGGACTTTAAACTACTTTAAATGGCAGCACCGAAGGGCAGGCCTGCCCCTAGTCAGCAATGTTTAGCGGCAGCAAACCCTCTCAGCCCCTCGTGAAAATAAAACAAAACCAGCAAAACATTAACTTTCAAACGAATGGATTGCAATAGCTTGATGTGTGTATTCCTTGCATGCTGAATTCCGATGTTGCAAACTAATGCACACTCAATGAATTACCTCTGACCCTCCCCATCCCCCTCAGCTGTCAGTGGGTACTTATTTACTCGGCAGATGTCACCTCGGGTACACGCCCCCTTAGTCAGGCAGCTCTCACTGTCTGTCTGTCTCTCGCCCTCTGACCCACACCCTGTCACACTCACCTCCAGAGTGTATTTCCTTCTGATGCTCTCGTAACTTGCCCAAGCCTCACATTTTGCACCCTCGTCCATGTTCAATTTCTGACAAAGTTCCTCAAACCTCTGCTTGGTCGGGCAGCCGCCCTGCTCGTCCTCGCTGGCCATGGTGGTTGGTGATCAGCGATGGCCGGTCGGGGTGCGGGTTGGTGGATTGTTGCTGCTATTGCAGGAGGAGGAGGGAGAGCAGGAGCAGCAGAAACACCGCTGCAGCGGCAGCTATCCCCGGGACGGCTCAGGCAGCGCTCGCGGGCCGCACTGTAGCCATTTAAAAGCCGCTTGATTGACAGCCCCACGCGTGTCCCGCCCTTGCCGCCGTCTGATTGGCCCAGCCGGCTGCCCGTCGGAACGTTCGATTGTTGCCTTCTGGCCGCTAATTGGCTTCGCGGCCACGTCAATCATCGCGCTTCCTGTACCGCCCACTCCTTGCCAAGTACCTGGAAGCGCACAGCGGAGGCTATGCGAGAGCCAGGCAAGGGGGATGCCTACTGTCTAGGCTGGCAGCTGGCACCCCCCCCCTCATTCATGGGAAAGGATGTTCCCCAGCACTTCCCTGACACGTCCACATCCCTGACAGCTTGCAGAGAAGATTTAATACAAAGGTTCCGGGGTGGGGGCGAGACAGGGTTAGAAAATCATCGGGGCCGCTCTCTGCTTCACGTCAAAGGTGTTTGAGAGGACTTTCTGATGGGAATGTATACCGCAGCACGTTTAGATGAAGTAGGCAAGGTGAAGCTGCGCTCATTAGGTGATTGCACAAAAGGCTGAGGAACACAGTTTTGAGCAACATATGTAGAGGTGACGGGAGGCAGAACCCTAACGTGGAACAGGGATCTTCCTGCTTACCAAAGTATGGGAAGCTGAGATGCTCAACACGTACACTGGGAAGTTGGATGGGAACTTGAGGGCACTGAATTTGTAAAGGTACGGGGATAGAACGCGCTCTACAGCAGTGCTTCCCAAACCTTTAGCAAATACAGAAATTGCTGGGAAAACTCAGCAGGTCTGACAGCATCCGAATATACTGAAGAATCGACATGACCCAGAACATTAACTCAATTTTCTGGTAATGTTTGTGGACAGAAAACTGAGCTAATGTTCTAGGTCATGACGCTTCTTAATATTCAGATACCGTCAGACCTGCTGAGTTTTCCCAGCAATTTCAATTTTTGTTTTTGATTTCTAGGATCTACAGTTCTTTTATTTTTTTTTCTTCCCAAACCTTTGCCTTGCTGAGACCCCATTTCCAGACCTGAAAATTACTGCAGTTTCTTAGTGAGAAGGAGGCCTGTGAGATTGGGGTTTCAGAAGTTCCAAACTCTGCCAGTGTTGCATAGGAGCCTCTGTTGCCTCAGAGTTCCTCACCTTCCTTGGGGTCTTAACCTACCCTCCCCCCCACTACCATAGTCTACAGAGAGCAGTTATGGAGTTGATGGGGTCATTGTCCTTGCCAGTTTGACTCAATTATTTTATCTGTTGGAGACAGAAAAAACAAATTTCTCTACAAATGGTGCTTGACCTGAATATTTGCTAGCAATTATTTTATTTCAGATTTCCAATATCTGTATAATTTTGCTTTTGCTCCATTAATTTGAGGCTACAACTCTTACATTGAACTTTTCTAGTAGTGGGTCTGCAACTCTACAGTGTCATGCTGTATATATAGTAGATGTTTCTATAATTTGAAAAAAGGGTCTTGCTGAGATTACAAACCTCAAGAAAGTTACAGAGTCATGGAGCCATAGAGATGTACAAAGTTTGTGAGAAGATTTGTGAGAAGGACCCGATACCCAGCATGAGCAAAACTAATGTAGTGTACAAAGTCCCATGCAAGGACTGCACAAAACACTATATAGGACAAACAGGAAGACAGCTAACGATCCGCAACCACGAACATCAACTAGCCACGAAACAACACGACCAGCTATCC
The DNA here is from genome assembly GCF_004010195.1 of Chiloscyllium plagiosum. NCBI lineage: Eukaryota > Metazoa > Chordata > Chondrichthyes > Orectolobiformes > Hemiscylliidae > Chiloscyllium > Chiloscyllium plagiosum. Next base: position 45,681,136 of record NC_057726.1, read on the forward strand.
CTAGTAGCCACACACGCAGACGACAAGCAACATGAATTTGACTGGGACAACACTACCATTATAGGGCAAGCGAAACAAAGAACAGCCAGGGAATTCCTAGAAGCATGGCACCTCATCCACAAACTCCATCAACAAACACATCGACCTGGACCCAATATACAGGCCACTATAGCGGACAGCTGAAACTGACAACCGGAAGCGGCAGGGACAGGCCACTATAAATGCCGGAGGAAACACCAAAAAGCGCTTCACAGGAGGCTCCCAAGCACAGAGGATGTCACTTAGACAGGGGACGAAGCGTTTGCAACAAAAACTTCCAGCTCGGCGAACAGAACCACAACAACAGAGATGTACAGCATAGAAAAAGACCTTTCAGTCCAACTCGTCCATGCCAACCAGATATCCTAAATTTGCCAGCATTTAGCCATTATCCCACTAAAGCCTTTATATTCAAATACCTATCCAGATGCCATTTAATTGTTGTAATTGTACAAGTCGCCAAGACTTTCTCCGGCAGCTCATTCCATACACACCCTTTTTGCCCTCTGGCCTTAAATCTATACCTTCTCATTTTGGTCTCCCCCACCCCAGGGAAAAGACTTTGTCTATTTACTTTATCCATACCCCTCATAATTTTATAAACTTCTAAAAGGTTGCTGCTTAACCTCCGACAGTTCCAACAATGAAGCACGTTTCTACTGATAGGTACTTAACACCCCTTTCATCCACATGTCCATGAATTTGCACTTGAAAAGATTGTGCTAGCCTGGGGCTGCATCACATGGTTTGGTAGCAATAACAAATATTCCTATAATTTACATACTGCGAAGAAATACTTCCAGGAATGTTCACAGGCTGATGCATCTATTACTAAGTGTTGTAATCGTGCATTGTTCCAAATTCTACCAAATTTTACCTTGCATAAACTGATGCAAAACCTAGCTCCTCATGACCTAACCCACAGCAAGCTGGTTCACCATCACCCAAGGATCAATGACATATAATCACGCCCAGATTAGAAACACTTAAAATTTAAAATTCTCATTCCTGTTTTCAAGTTTCTGACTGGTCTCAATGCTCCTTATTGCTATCATCTCTTTTAGCCCCATAGCCTTCTAAGATATCTGCATTCCTCCAATTTTGGACTCTCAAGCATCCCACCTTCAAACATTCCATCATTGGCAATTGTGCCTACTATTGTTAAGATCCCAATCTCCGGAATTCATCTCGAAACTTTTTTGAATCTCTAACTCCCTTTCTATTTCTCTTTTAAGCCAAATATCTTATGTGGCTCCATGTCAAATTTTATTTGATTACTTTTCAGTAAAGCACCTTGGAATATTCTAGTATCCTTGAAGACCACATGATGTAGAAGTAGGTCACTCTGCCCATTGAGTCTGCTCTACCTTCAATGAGATCATGGGTAACATGATTATCCTCAACTCCATTTTCCTAGCTTATCCCTATTACCCTTGATTTCCTTATTGATTAAAAATCTGTCATGGCCTTGAATACACTTAATGACCCAGCCTTGACAGAATTCTGCAGTGAAGAATTTCTGCAGATTGACTACCCTGACCGTATATGTTTCCATAAGGTTTGTACTAATTTGTCTAAACTCCAAACAATCCTCACAAGAAACTCCCTCTATACTCAATATTAAACTAGCGAACCTTTTCTGGACTGTTACTATGGAAAATAAAGAGCATGAAAGCGTGGGAAGGTTAAAACATGAAGACCACTGGCGATCTGTTACAAGGGGTCTGTGGAAAGCTACACTAGTCGAAAGGTCACTGTGGCAGGATGGGGCCACTGTTGTAGGATGTGATAAGAATAATGGAATGCTCCTACACCAATGAGCAGAGTCAGATTGGGGCTGAAAGATCACTATGGTGGGATTAGATAACAACAATTAGTAAAGTCACCCTCACCTGCTAAATATCATCATGGCAGATTGGAACAGGTCATGACAATGAATATTTAATTAATAGTTAGTAGAGTCAGCTTGGGACAGGGGACTATTGTGGTAGATGGGGTAGTAAAATATCTAATCATGACATTAGAATATTGAGTAGGGTCTGGGATGGAAGACCATTGTTACAGAGGCGGTAGTAAAATACCTAATCATGACATTGAAATAATATTAAGTAGAATGTAGGAAAAACTATAGTGGCAGAAGTTGAGAGATAATGGGAACTAACATTTTTGGTTTATTGTAAATCTAGAGTGAGGTAATTCTGACTAACACAGTTGGGCATACTGATAAGTGAACAAAAACATGATAGCGAAAAGGTATAAAGAGCCACGGACCCTGAGGTTCAGGGCATTCAAGAATTCGCTTTCTAAGTGTCACGGTTTTTTGTTTGCAAATAAAAGACCTATTTCTTGAAGAACTCTCCGCATCTCCAGGTGATTCTCTACATTTTCTCCACGACATTACCAATGCCAAAATATCTTTTATTAGAGGAGTTCACAGTATTTCAGGTTTAGTTTGACAAATGCCTTGTATAATTAGATGGAAATGTGTTGCTGGAAAAGCGCAGCAGGTCAGGCAGCATCTAGGGAACAGGAGAATTGACGTTTCGGGCATTAGCCCTTCTTCAGGAATATGGGTGGGTGGCGGGTCGGTGTGGACTTGTTGGGCCGAAGGGCCTGTTTCCACACTATAATGTAATCTAATCTAATGTAATCTTAATCTAATCTAATCTAATTTTTACACTCCATTTCCTTTGCAATAAAGGCCAACATTCCACTTGCCTTCCCTATTACTCACTAAACATGGATGCATGCGTCAGGATCCCTGAAACCCTCTGTGTTGCAGCTTTCTGCAAGCTTATCCCATTAAACAATGTTTTGCATTTTTATTCTTCCTGTGAATTCAAAAACCTCACATTTACCCACATTATATTGTATCTATCAGTATTTTTGCCCACTTGCTTAACCTATCTCTATCCCTCTGTAGACTGCTTGTGTTATCCTCACTTCTTAGTGTATCCTTTTTTTTGTGTTATCTGCAAACTGGGTCACTTCCTTCATCCACTTCCTTGTTACTTCCTTCATCCAAGTCATTCTTATCAAGTTTTGTAAATAAATGTGGTCCTAACACTAATCCTCATCTTACTACCAGTTTATACATTGCCATCCTGAAAAAGCCTTATTTTTCCAAAATCTCTATTTACTATTAGTTACTCAAACCTCTATCCATGCTATTAATATTCATTCCAATATCATGGGCTCTTATTAAATAGCCTGATGTGCGATAGCTTTTCAAAAACCTTATAATATATTATGTGCTCTGATTTTCCCATATCTATTCTGCTTGTTCCCTCTTTAAAGAATTCTAATAAATTTGACGGGGATGATTTCCCTTTCATGAAGCCATGCTGACTCTGCTCAATGATATTATGTATTTCTAATACATATTTCTGCTTTGCTATTCCTTACCTTATAATAGATTCTAACATTTTCCCAATGACAGATGTTAAGCTAACTGGTGTATAGTTGGCTGTTTTTGTCTCTGTCCCATTTTAAATAAGTATGTTACCTTGGCAACTTTCTAATCCTCTGAAGATACAAGTTATTGTTAACAATTCCATCTGTAATTTGGTTCTGGTAGAATCACCTTATAGCTTCCTTCCAGGGTTTGACACATTAGCATGGATACCAGTTCAAGTTTTATAGTAAATCCCGTTTAGACAATATGCTGAGAAATATTCGTTTATTTTGGCAGGAGCCCCCAGCTGAGAACATGATTGCTAGGCCTGCCCCTGAAATTGAAGAGCCAGGTAAATATTTAGTAGATGTTTATTTTGGCCTATTACAACAATATATGACTGACCCCAAGGTGTTTTCTGGATCACCTGAATCGTGGCACATTTAGAGGAGCTAGTAACAGTTGAAGAAGTAGTTCCAGCAACCAGCCAGATGTACAGAATTGAAATATTGCTGTCATATGTAACTTGCTTAAAACAGGAGCATTGTATGAGCTGACAGAGTGACCCGTATATCTTGATACACCTGATGGTCACAGGCCAGCCGAATATTAATACAGTCAAGTATCAGTAGCATGCTGTTCTTGGAGGGAGGGGGTGGGGGAGAGACAGCCAGTCACACTGTAGAAAACAACTTTGTAACAAGGGCCATCTGGATGTATTCTGATGCATTTACAACACTGTGTTTAGCTTTGTGCTGTAGACCGAGACACTTTGCAAATGCCTGCATTTACAACCTGGAAGGATCCAGATACATTGCAGCTTAAGGCTTTGGGGATCTTCTGAAAAAGGCATGCACAATGCAAATACTTCCTCTGAAGTCACAACAAGTGTCATCTCTCTAATTCAACTGCCCCTGTTTCTACATGGCGATCAGCTATTGGAATTCATTGGGAAATGGATAACTGAACTTTTCAGCATTTTGAAAGAAGGCTTGAGAAGTTTAGGAGAAATGATGATTGACTCTTCTCAAATGATAATGCTAACATTGGATCATGTGAATAATGGAAGGAAGAATGAGTGACAACAATAGAGATAATTAGCACAAACAGCATCAATATAAACATCCACATAGAACTGCATCCAATGGTCTTATTTAAGCAATCAATCAATCTGCTACCCAGAACAATACAAGCCATTGCACATGAAACCACCATAAATGTTAACAGCTTGTTTAAATCCATCCTTGCATCCTCCAGTGGGTGTCTACTTCTCTGACATAATATAATGGCAAGCAGAAACAGCCCTCATGCACTCAGAGATTCTGCTGTCTTGCTGCGCAATTTGTCCCAAAATGTGTCTCAACCAATCTACTTTTCAACCTGTTGGCCTTAGCCCAGCTGTGAACACTCTGGCTTTTGAGTCATAAGGTTTGGAACCAAGTCCTGTATCAGGTCTTGGGTACAAAAATCAAGTCTGACGTTCAGTCCAATACTGAAGGAATGTTACACTGGAGAATCAGCCTTGATAAATCCCTCAGCATATTTTGAATAGTACAGGAAATACTCCCAATAGCAGGGCCCATATTTATCCCTCAATCAATAAACCAGGTTATCCGGTTATTATAAAATTGTAGTTTGCTGGAGTTTGTAGTGTATAAATTGTATTCTGTCTTTCATTCATTACAACAGCATTAATTGGGTCTAAAGCACTTTAGGAAGTCCTGTGTCCATGAAATATGCTGTACAAATGTATGACTTTTAAGATTAGAAAGGATTGTAAAGTTGCCAAAGTCCTAAAAGACAACAGTCTTGTGGTCCCATTGGTGGTGGTTTACCCTGAGGTCACTATACCTTAGGTGAGGGGAGAAGTTGAGAAGGATAGTCCCTCATGGTAACCTCAGCTGGTTCAGGAATAGAACACACACTGTTGGCATCACTCTGCATCACAAACCAGCCACAACATCCTTCTGAATGCATTTTGTAGATTCGGGAAAGGTTACAGTTCTATTTCAGGTTTCCTAAAATAATGTTGAATGAACCGCAATTTCTCAACATTACATGAAAGCATGCAAAATGATGAGATGATGCCACTATAGCTAACCTGGAGTAAAACACCTTCAATGTTTGTACACCTCCTCCTATTTAATTTTTAATCACAGTAAATTGTACGTGCATATATTTTTAACTTGTCTATGCTCTTCTGAAGTCATTCACAATCTATCTACTTCTATTTCATCACTGCTTCCAAACTTATGATCAGCCATACATATGAAAAAGTTTGAGAAATAATTCATACAGTAGACCAGTTTCAACCATGGCATGTATTTTTTTGAGTTCAGTAGGAAAGTGATGATACTTTTTGCTGACTTTGATGAAAATTACCCATTAAGATAGAGTCATAGAGGTCTACAGCACCAAAAAGGCTCTTCAGCTCATTGCTTCCACACCAGTCAAGTCTAACTGTCCTATGTGGATTTTAACTGTCCTATGTTAACTGTATTCGGATATCGGTATGGCAGTGGTAATACTGGTGGTCGTGGGGAAGACAGTCCAGCAATGATGATGTCATCAACCAGCCGAAGCAGCGAATCAAATTGAAAAATTCTCATAGCAAACCCACAAATTATCCTTTAATTATTTAATAACCGAAAAGAAATCAAAAGAAAGATCAAGACATGCACATGGGGTTAGAATAAAAACTGAAACGTCACTTTTAAAAACAATTTAATCAATAAATAAGAATGCTGCGTGGTCTTTAGTTCAAAGGGATTTGAGTACAGAAATAAAAATCTTGGTACAGTTGTATCTAGAATACTGCATAGAATTTGGTCTCTATTTAAGGATTAATAGCATTGGAGGGGTTACAGTGAATGTTCACTAAATTCATTCCTGGGATAAGAAGATTTTCCAATGTTGAGAGGCTATGCGAATTGCGCCTATATTCCCTGGATATAGGAAGAATAAGATTAGATCTAATTGAAACATACGAGAGACTAGGGGCTCATTGGAAGAGCGATTGCTTCACATATTCTTTCACAAGAAATAAATATCGCAGGCTAAACCTGCATTTATTGCCCATCCCTAATTGCCCTAAAGGTGGTGGCACACATTCCTGAACATAAGCAGCAGTTCCTAAAGCATAAAACAGTACTGTACAGGTAACAGGCACTTTGGCACCCTCCATGTCTGCGCTCACCACGATACCATTCTAAACCAACCCCATCTGTTTGTATATGGTCCTTTTTCCTCTATTCCCTGACTGTTCATGTGTCTTTCTAAATGCCTCTTACCACCCTCAGTGTGAAATACTTGCCTTGCAAATCTCCTTTGAACTTTCCTCCTCTGACCTTAAACCTATGCCCCTCAGTATTTGACATTTCCACCCTGGGAAAAAGATTCCAACTATCCACCTTATCTATACCTCTCATCATTTTATATATTCTATCAAGTTGCTCCTCAGCTTCTGACACTCCAGCAAAAACAATGCAAGTTTGTCCAACCTCTCCTTATAGAAAATATATTCCAATCCAGACAATTTTTTGGTAAAACTCTTTTGTAGCCTCTCCAAAGACTCCACATTCTTCTTATAGTGTATTGAGTGCAACTGCTCACAATACTCCAAATGTGTGCCTAACCAAAATTTTATACAGCTGCAACATGACTCACAAACCTTTACACTCAATGCCCCAACTGATGAAGGCAAGCATGCTGTATACCTTGGCTAAAGTGAGGACTGCAGATGCTGGAGATTAGAGTGGTGCTGGAAAAGCATAGCAGGTCAGGCAGCATCCAAGGAGCAGGAAAATCAACGTTTCAGGCAGGAGCTCTTCATTCCTGATGAAGGGCTCCTGCCCGAAACGTTGATTTTTCTGCTCCTCAGATGCTGCCTGACCTGCTGTGCTTTGCTAGCACCACTCTAATGCTGTATACCTTGTTAACCACTTTATCCACTGGTGTTGCAGTTTTCAGGGAGCTATAGACTTGCACCCCAAAATCTCACTGTATATCAATGCTCCTCAGGGTCCTTCTCTTGCATTTGACCGCCCACATTGCAGCACCTCACACTTGTCTGGATTAAATTCAGTCTGCCATTTCTCTGCCCAACTTTCCAACTGACATATATTCTGCTATATTCTTTGCAACCTTCCTCACTATCCACAACTCCACCAATTTTTGTGTTCTTTGCAAAATTGATCAGACCACCTATATTTTCATCGAATTCATTTACCTATATTACAAACAACACGCACAGTAGGTGCACCCACAGTACAGAGAGGAAACAAGTTCCAGGAATTTGACCCAGCAACAATAAATGGACAGCGATGCAGATCAAGTCAGAATTGTTTGCGGCTTGGAGGGGAACTTTCAGGTGATAGTGTTCCTATATACTTGCTGTCCTTGTAGGTGGTTAAGGTAGTTGGTTTGCAAAATGTGGTAAAAGGAACCTTGGTGAGATACTGCAGTGCATCTTGTAGTTAGTACACACTGCTGTTACTGAGAGATGACGTGGAGATGCTGATGTTGGACTGCGGTGGACAAAGTTAAAAATCACACAGCACCAGGTTTTCGTCCAACAGGTTTATTTGGAAGTACAAGCGTTCAGAGCACTGCTCCTTTGTCAGGTAGCTAACTATCTGATGAAGGAGCAGTGGTCCAAAAGCTTGTACTTCCAAATAAACCTGTTGGACTATAATCTGTTACTCAGAGAGAGAGAGAGTGAGAGAGAGAGAGAGAAAGTGAGGACTGCAGATCAGAGTTGAAAAGTGTGGTGCTAGAAAAGCACAGCAGGTCAGGCAGCATCTGAGGAGCAGGAGAATCGATGTTTCGGGCACAATCCCTTCATCAGGATTATTTGGGGGGGGCAGTCCACTTCCCTTAACCCCCCAATTCCTGATGAAGGGATCGTGCCCGAAACATCAAAGCTCCTGCTCCTCAGATGCTGCCTGACCTGCTGTGCTTTTCCAGCAGCACACTTTTCAAAACTGCTGTTATTGTTTGTGCAGGAATGAATATTTCAAGTAGTGGATGGAATAACAATGAAGTGTCTGGATAATGGAGAGTTTCTTGAGGGTTGCTGGAACTGGACTCATCCAGCCAACTGTAGAGTATTGAAACACAAAGTGCTGGTGAAACGCAGCAGGTTTGGCAGCATATGGAGAGAGAGAGAGGCAGAGTGAGTGTTTTGAGTCCAGTGATTCTTCATCAGAACTGAAAATAGCTGGGGTATGGTGGTATCTATGCTAATGATGAGGGTGGGGAGAGACGAGAGTATAGGGACATAGTGCCCAGAAAAAGAGAAAAAAGGAATAGGCAAACATGGACAGCAATGGTTCAAGAGGCAGGCCACCACATTTTTGAGGGCAACTAGGGATGAGCAACAAATGCCGGCCAGTCAGCGAGGCCAAACATTTCACATCATCTCTCAGTAACAGCAGTGTGCGATAACTACAAGATGCACCACAGTATCTCACAACATTTCACAACTCAATACAAAAAAAAAGGGATTGCTGATGATAAGCCGGGAGAGAGATAATTTCTAGGAGGGTAGTAACAACAAGTGTAAGTGTTTGAGAATGGGTTGGCTGTACTCATGGAACGCACACACAACAATTCTAAAGAGAGGTCACTGGACCTGAAGTGTTAAGTCTGATTTCTCTCCACAGGTGCTGCCAGGCCTGCTGAGTTTTCCCAGTAATTCCTGTTTTTGTTTGAGATTTTCAGCATCTCAGATCTTTGATGTGTGTTTTTTTATACACAACCTGTTGGACAAAAACCTGGTGCTGTGAGATTTTTAACTTTGTCCACCGCAGGGAAGGAAACAAACAGGGAAAGGGGTATTCAAGTTCTGAAATTAATAAACTCAACACTGCGTACTGAAGGATGTAAAAATATCAAGGCCGTGAGGTGTTGTTCCTCCAGTTTGCGTTGAGCCTCGCTGGAGCATCGCAGCACACCTGACGTGGAAATGTTGGCATGGGAACACAGTGGAGTTTTGAAGTTACAGATAACTGGAATCTCAGTCATTTTTATGGACAGAATATAGGTGTTCTGCCAAACGGTCATGCAGTCTACATTTCATCGCCCCATTGTAGAGGAGACCACTTTGTGAGCAGTGAATACGGTAGACTAAATTGAGTGAAGTGTGATCTTATAGAAGTTTATAAAATCATGAGGGGCCTGGATAGGATGTATAACCAAGGTTCTTTTCCCCAGGTTACATGAGTTCAAAACTAGGTTTAAGGGGAGAGGGGAAACATTTGAAAGGGACCTAAGGGGCAACATTTTCATGCAGAGGATGCTGTGTATGGAAATGAACTGCCAGAGGTGGTAATAGAGGCTGGTGCAATTACAACATTTAAAAGGCATCTGGATGGATAGGAAAGGTTTAGACGGATTTGGGCCAAATGCTGGCAAAATGGGATACATTAATGTAGAATATCTGATTGGCAAGAACGAGTAGACCAAAGAATCTGATTCCATGTGCCAGTAAATTGCTGCTTTACCAGGAAGTTGTGCCTGGGGGCTTGAATAGAGAGGAAGCTGGAAGTGTTGTGAACACTTGAAATTCCTGATCCCAGAGGCTACATTGTTGAATACTTTTAAAGCTGGGATGAGATGATTTTTGGTGTCTCAGGAAATTAAGCAAATTGGCAATGGGTGTGAAAAGTAGAGTTGCAGGATAAGATTGTAATGAATAGCAGAGCAAAATTGATGAGATGTATAGATTACTCCTGCTCCTTTTCCTTGTGATAATTTTAAAAATAAAAATTATTGAGATTTGGCATTCCATAAATATTAAGTTGACACATCAGGGGGTCATCTTCTCTGTTCAAATTTCAGATATACCTTTCTAAAACATCTCATTTCACTGCACTTCTAATTACTCCAGTTTCATAGTCATTGCAACTTCATATTCGAGATTAATATTTCTCTTCAATTTTGATCAACATTGTACAGCTTGTGCTTACCCGATCATCCAGAAGAGGGAGCAACATGTCCAATTTCTTCGTTTTGCAACTCCCAGACTGAACAGCAGACTGATGGGATATTCTGCAATATCCTGCTGCCAGTCGGAAATGTGTACAGTGACCTACATTTCTGAACAAGAGGTAGATTTTATTTCACAGGAGATCTCTTTGGAAGTCACTTATTTTCATTTATGAAAATCAATGAACAGAAAATCAGAGTTTGTGTTCCTCCAGTGCACTTGCTTTGAATCAAGCTCTCTATTGGGAGTGCTGAATTACATGATTTCCACTATTATCCGACCTTTACAATTATTTGATACATGGCAAAAGCTATTGGCAACGTTTTCTGTTCAAATTATGATGGCATTAAGCTTTTGTTACTTAATATCGCAATGAAACATCATGTGTGTATTTGATGAGATTGTCTTGTAGCTCACAGTAGAAAGGTTGGTCTCGAAAACATTGCAGTTGCTTGTGCTTTGGAAGCCTCAAACTGAAGAGAATCTGTTCCAGAGGCTTTTGGCCACTTCTGGCATGGCCTCACAATGACTGTCAGTGCTCGAGCCCTAGCATGCCATGCATCTACTCGGAAAATTAGTCAGTGGACCAGTATGTAAAATATCTTCCAATAATGTGCACCAAATCAGTCTCCCCTTCTGGGGTTTGCTCAGGTCCAATTATTGTCCTCTCCTAATTAATCCCACTGAATCAGTGCTCAGCTGATTCTTGCGCTTGGCTGCAGCCACAATGCCTTCAACCTGAGACAGTGAACTGTACATATAATCCTTGGGCCATCATGATGAACACTCCGTTCCTGGCCTGACTGGCATTCAAATAAACATACAACATTAAAGGTAGGAATTTTGACTGACCTCTGCAGATACAGATTAGTGGAGGTACTACTCTGTATTTTTGGAGGAGTTTTGCTAACATTTTGCACTTTCAAGGGAGTGGGTCAGATTTTCACAAGGTGGCTAGGGGAGTTGTTTGGCCTGTCAGGAACAAGTCTGCTTCAGTAAAGAGGATAAGAGTTGTTTTTCGCATTGGGTTGCAACGTGGCAATGGGGATTAAGTACAGGCTGCACAGACAGGGACGATTACACAGAGAGAGATGAGGAGTAGAAGACCTATTCTTTAGAGATTTTCTCTCTCTACATCAACCTGGAGAAATGAGTGCAGCACCTGTATTTCACTAAGGGAATAACATAAAAACATAGAAAATAGAAACAGGAGTAGGCCGTTCCACCCCTCAAGTATGCTCTGACCTTTATTATGTTCATGGCTGACCATTAAACTCAATACCCTAACCCCACTCCTCCATATTCCTGATTTCTTTAGCCAAAAGAGTGACATCTACCTCCTTCTTGAACAGGTAGCGCGTTCCATCACCTAATACGACCTGACCAACATTCACACAGCAATGTGAGAACAGCGTTGCTTGTGACCATTAGGGTCACCATTGCCTTCAACTTTTACATCATTAGCAACTTCCAAGCACACAGGTGACAGGAGCAATATTTCAGTTTATCAACCATATTGATCCATTAGGCAGACCACAGATACTCTATATAAGAGCCTTCTCAACCTTTTCATTAATTAAACAAAGCAGGTAGATGGTGTTTGTAGATATATTAAGGCTGTAGGATTCCCAATGGTGTAGCGTTGAACTGATACCCATACAGACTGATGAGTGCTATCATGTGTCAAAGGACAAATAATCAATGGTTACCACTCTAGTTGTTGTGAGATCATGACTGAATATTCCCACTGAATGTATTTTGTCCTGGTAGCAGCAACAATCGCTCATGCTGAGATTGTACCTACAATCCTTGGGCCAGAATTAAGAACTATAGGCTGGTGGCTGGGAAATGAGGGGTTTCCAGTAAATACTAGTATAAAAACTCCACTCTGTGACCCAAACATGTAAACAGCTGCCTATAAAAGAAACAATCCATCAGGTTCCCTGAAGCAACAGCTCCCCCTGCCTGAGCCAATTGAAGATGCCCTACAATGCACATTAAGTATTACTTAACCTATGATGAGGGCACAGCCCCTGTCACCAGACACATGGAGGCCACTTCAGGAGATCAACCAAGAGGAGACAAGAAGATGTAGTGGACTGATTCTTCCAGACATTCATGAGTGAATTACAGAGATGCTGGTTCTGTCCAAATTTCAACCCAGCTGCTCCACAATTCCCAGTTTTCAATCTGTCTTGGACCAGCATAGCGTCTTTGGCAAAAATACTTAAGTAATAATCACCAGCCAAAAGAACAATCCATACTAACTTTATCCAACAGCACTGATGATAATATCCTCAAAACTTAACAGGTCACACTATCAGGCATCTTTGCCTGGCCAAGTACTCTTTTGCAGTGCTACCCTAGTGTTTACAGTGTGGCTAGTGGAAGGCTGCTAACTTTCAATGGGGAGGGCTGCAGAAGGTCCGTCCAGAGGGCATTGTTCCAAGATCAATTTGAATAATGAGTAACTGTCAACATGTCATTTGATGCTGTACAAAGTGATACAATGAGCTTTTGTTCATAAGGTAACCACTTCTACTCGGACCTGTACTGAAAGAAAATTGAGAACTTTCTCATTTCATTAATTTTTGATTCAAACCTAGGTTCCTGCAGCAAAAAGCATTCCAGTCGACTTTGCTTTCCATTGCTTGCTACGAAGAAATATGCAATATATAGACTTGTACAATTTTTTTCACAACAGTACGTAACTTCAACATTAATGACAGATTTTGAGGTCAGCAACCAAGCACCAATACCCTGAGAAAGTTCTCTTCAAAGAAGTACAGATTTCTGTAGCATAAATTACTGTTATTGACATTGGTTTGAACCTGGCATCAAATAAATAGACCTCCTAGGGTCAGGAAAATTATGTCATCAAGTAGATGAAACAGCCCATCAGTCTGGAGTCATCTCATTAACCAGGAAGTAAAAGTTCAATTTTCCACTTTTGATATGAAATATTTTAATGTAAACAGAAAAAAATGATATTTCAACTATTTTAATCCATATATCAAAATGGAGAAATTTGAAATTGAACAAATATAAAAGTTGTGTTACAGCGCCAGACTGTTTAGCAGTAAGTATAAGCATAATACACCATTTAAAAACAGTTCCAGTGCATTCAACAGGATGAAAGTTTATTAAAGTTTATTACAGTAAGATGAACAGTCCAAAAGGGCAATTCTTCTCCAATTTGGTGATTTTTAATTGCAATTCGACAGGAATTCAACCGCATATTCTTTGGGAAGTATACAATCACTAACTTCTGTATTTAACTTTGCGAGTGTAGTGTCTTTAATTTACCATCATTTCAGAGGGTCAATTCCAGTGAATTTTAAGATGGATGAGTATTGCTGGTGAAATTAAGGCCAAACGTATAACAGGTAAATGGAGTTCAGCTACAAATAAACAACAATCTCAACGAATGGAAGACCAGGCTCCAGAGCCAAATGGATATTTTGGTTTCTGTGTTCATAGTATCTACTTTAGTACTAAACTCAGCAATGATGACTTCACAGAATCATTACAGAATAGGAGGTGGCCATTGGCCTATCGTGCTTGTACTGGCTCTTAAATTGAGCATTACCTGGGTGCTAATTTCCTGCATTTTCCCATACTCTTGCTCACTATTTCTATCTAAATAACCATCCAGTGCCCTCAAAAACCTTAATTGAACCCAGTTCCACTACACTTCCAGGCCATACATTCCATATCCTAACTCCTCACTCAGTGGAAACATTTTTTCTCACATCACCTTTGTTTCTGTTGCACATTCCTTCATTCTTAGTCATTTTATGGGCAAAACAGTTTCGTCCCATCCAACCCGCTCATGGTTTTGAAAACCTTGATCAAATCTTCTCTCAGCCTTCTTCTCTCCAAGGAGAGAAGTCCCAACTTCTTCAATCTATCTTCGTAACTGAAATTTCTCATTCCTGGAACCATTCTTAATGGATTTATTGCAGGAAGATTTACAGTCGATAAAGTATTATTCAGTTCAGTACTATTCCAATTTCTCCATGTCTATGTAACTTATTAAACATGTAAGGTTGACTCAGATCTATATTTAGAAATTCTAAATAAAACTTTCATTGAGGTAATAAGGCATTTTCTTCCCTGTATAAATCTGGTCTCTGTGACAGTAGGATACAATTTCATAGCAATTTAGGATTTGAGAGCAAGACTAGGCCATCTGACCTTTTGAGACTGCCCCACCATAAGATTATTGCTGATCTGGTGCAATCTCATATTCACTTTTCTTCTGTACCTTATAACTCTGGACTCCATGTCTGTCTAAAATCTTTCTAACTTAGCCCTAAACAAATTCAAATAACAGCATCTCCACTGCAATTTTTTTTTGGGGGGGGAGGAGAAGAGAATTCTACACATTCACCACCTGCTAAAAGAAATTCCTTTACATCTCAGTATTGTGTCCCTTATTCTGTAACTAGGTCACTTAGTTTGTTTCCACTAGTGACAGAATCACATCTTCTCAAAATCTAACATCAAGCCCCCACAGAATTAGATCACCCCTCATTCTTCTAAGATCTAACAAATAACAGCCTAACTTATAGAGTCATGCAGCATGGAAACAGATTCTTCAGTCCAACCAGTCGATCACAAACATAATCCCAAACTAAACTAATCCCACCTGCCTGTTCCTAGCCACATCTCTCCAAACCTTTCCTAGTCATCTAAGTTTTCCAAATGTCTTTTAAACATTCTAATTGTACCCACATCCACCACTTCCTCATGCCACACACAAACCACCCTTTGCGTAAAAAAAAATTACCCCTCAGGTCTTTTTAAATCTCTCTCCTCTCACCTTGTTTAGCTGTTCCCAATAAATCAACCACTGCATCCTAGGATTCAGCCAAGTGACGGTCTTTGGAACTGACTCCAATGTCAGTCCATTCTTTCTTAAATATGTGGCCCAAAACTGTACACAGTGCTATAGGTACAGCCTGACCACTACTCTGCACAGTTGTAACAACACTGTTGGAATTTTAAATTCTAACCGCTAGGTTTAACTCCCTTGGATGCCTTAATGTTTGAGTGGATACTCTCTACGCACTATACCACTGAAACCCTCCTTTATAAACAATACAATCCCACCTCCTTTACCTTTTTGCCTTTTTTTTGGAAGTCTGCATACTCATGAACATGGAGTTTCAAGTACTGGTCACATTGCAACCACATCTTCGTGATAACTATCAAGTCACACTCATTCATTTCTATTTGTGCTGTTAACTCATCTGTCTTGTTCCAAATGCTGTGTGCATATTAGAGAGACTAAGCTCTGAAATTTTATTCTTGTAACTTATTATGGTTCTAATTTCTACTGCACTCTTCTGCATATATTTTCTAGCCCTCCGGTTACACTTTGATTATTTTTACCTCTTCACTACCCACTCAAAGTATAGTTCGCTATGATACTGATAGTTCAAATGAAGTCTGTTCCAATAGAACAGCTTTCTTTGTCCCCAATACTGCCAATGCACCATTAATTGGTACACATTTCTTATACACCAAATTCTGCCAAGAATTTACTACTTTAATCTTATTTACTCTGCTAATTTGCAACTGGCAGAGGTAATATCTAGAGATTATTACCTTTGTTATTCTACATTTTAATTTTGCCTTAAATTGCTCGCAATTCCTCAGCAGAACTGCTTCTTTAGTTTTTACCTATGTTGTTGGAACTTATGTAGAGCACAATAACCAGATCCTTCCCTTTGCACTCCAAATTCCTCTCCAGTTCAAAAGAAACATTCTGAACCTTGGCATCAGGAAGGTAACAGAGTCCTTTGGATTCGGTCTTTGCTGTGAAGAACAATATCTATTCCCCATATACTGTCCCCTATTAACTCTATAAACCTTCAAAACAAAATTCTCCATCATTGTCTTAAAATTAAGGAGTCCTCAAACTGTGCCCCTAGTTTAAGTTTCCCTTACAAGAAACATCCTTTACATCTCTGCCTTATCCAATTCATCCAGTTTTTTTTTGTTTCTGGAAGATAACTCATTTATCTAAATATTAATAGAAATACATCTAATTTATTAGAACTTTCTTCAACCCAGGAATAAGACAGCATGAACTTTCTCTAAACATTTATAAATATACATTTTTAAAGAAAGATACCAAAACTGTACAGAATACTTCAGATGTGGTCTCACTGGTACTCTGTAATGCTGAAGTAAAACTTTCTTACTTTTCTATTTGGTTCCCTTGCAATAACATAACATTGCCACCTGAATCAATTTGCTATTTGATATTTTGCAATCTGATATTTTCCCACTCACAACCAATCTACATTCCTTTGGAGACTCTCTATCACCTCTTCACAATGTTTCTTTGCCCCCACTTATTTTGACATCCACAGCTACCATGTATTTAGTATTCATTGATAGAATTTGCAAATAATTGAGGACCTAGCACTCATCTGTTTGGTATGCAACTAGTGACAGCTTACCGACTTGAAAAAGATCCATTTATCCCTATTCCCTACTTCTTGTTAGCTAACCAACTATTTACGTTTCCCTTTAAACCATGTGCTCTTATATTGTGCAGTAACCTTTGATGTACGTATGAACATATCAAAAGGGTTATTTAAAGGGGCCATTTAATAAGAGTACAATTCTAAGCATACAACTGATTTGTTTATGCAGCTTATCAAATGTCTTTTGGAAACCCAAATACACCACATCTACTGATTACCCCTTTTTCAACACTCCCTCAGTTGATCACAGTAAATAATTTAATTTTTTTTAGTATGCAGCTATCACATTTTAATTAAAGGTTTGCCAGATCAAAAAGCAACAAAATTACAAGGTTTAATTAAGTGAAAGAAGGACTTTATTACCTACTATCCCCAAAATAATAATAAACACATGAAATACATATACAAACCCAGGTTATAAAGTGTTTAAAAAGTAGGGAGGTTAACTATTACAGGCAGCAAGGTAAAGACAATTGCATCTTAGAGTCCTTAATATGTTATATTTTAATTGAGGCAGTTGATGTGGACTCATACTCTGCTACAATGGCAAAATTTCTAGATCTGGAGCTTGGTGAAAATGGATTGTTCCAAGATTGCTTTTTCACTGTACTCTAACTTTGAAGTTGAGACAGGGAGGGGTTTCCAGCTTCTTTTTGTGATTAATTAGGTTTTTTCCCTCTCCTTTCCATTTTTAGAATTCTAGTTCCAATTCTCTTCTAGTCCAGTTTTAACTTATCTTTCAATATCTTGAGTTTCTACTTCTAGATGTTCCACCACCATTTTGTAATTTGTGTTTCCTGACTTTCGGACAGAACTCTACTTCAAATTGCTTAGCTATCCTCCTTAATTTTTCTAAGGACAAGGCTTTCACTTCTTCATAAGTTACTTAATTTGTGCTTTGAAAGCATTATCAACTGGACATTTTAGCACTTTTAATCTTAAGACACTTGAGAAAACCTTTTTATAGTTTGCTTTTAAAACTGCTTTTGGAGGAACTATTTATTTCCTCATTCCAATTCTATCTTTAGTGGTTTCTAATTGAACAACGCACTCCCAAATTTATTTTTGAAAAACATTACATTTGCTACTTTGCAATCTGCTGGGACCCTTTCTGAATCTAAAGAATGTTGGAAAATTATAACCAATGCACCTATGCCTTAGAATGCAGACCATATGATCTTGGGGATGCTACTTTAGGTCCAAGAATATTTCTAGCACTTTTCCCTTGGCTTTAGCGATGGGTTGCAAGTTCATCCCTCCCACCATCTCTTGATTTTCAGATTCCTTTGGAAGACTTCTACTGAGTAGACAGACAAATTAAATGCTCAAAATCTCAATTTTCCTGGACTCATTCACTTTCTCTTTCCAGGACCATTTCTGCCATGCTTTTCCTATCCAAATAAATTTAGAAGCTTTTTAAAAAATATTACTATTGAGCTTTCTCTCATTCCCTGCTTTCTGCCTCTGTAATTTCTTAGTGTAACTACTGCTCATGTGTAACTATGGCCTATAAGCTATCTTCCCTGTATTCTTGTTTCTGCTGAGCAAAATCTCCAAGGTCTGTGTGATGCAGTGGCTTCTAGCACTAGTCAAGATGTCAGCATGGCAATCAGTCAATGCAGAACCTGAGCAGGCTCGCACCCAAACAGAAACATGGCCCACAATTTAGCTTTATAATTGATCTCCTCCCAAACTGATTCTACATCTTAATTTTTCAAATTCAGTTCATCTCTCAATAACGAAAAAACACATTATTTAATTAACAGAGCAACCCTACCAACATTTCCTAGTTTATTATTTGAATATTAAATAACCTTCAACATTCAGGTTCCAGCTTTGGTCACCTTTCAATTATGTTTCTAATGCCATAACTGATCGTCCAAGGAGTCACGTTTGACTTGAAATGCTAACTGTTTCTCCCCCCACCGAGATTCTGCCAGACATGGGTTTTTCTAGTATCTTCTGTTTTTATTTCAGATTTCCAAAATGTGCTGTAATTTGCTTTTACCTCTGTAATGCTTCTCAGGTCATACCGATAGCGGTTTCTATCGGTGCTGATTATTCACTCTTCTCGTTATCAATGCTGTGTGTATTCACATACAAGTCTTTAAAACTTATTTTGAAACCAATCTTGCTTTCTCTGGGCTTACTAATCCTACACTAATTTTTGAACATATCTCTGAGGATGATACTCCAGTTGAGGTATAATTGTTAAATAATTTTGTGACCAGAGCAGGGATTGATCTAAGAACATCATGACTTAACTGAGAAGTGGATATTGAGGTGTCAAAGGGAACAAATACCAGTCTCACAGAATACAACTGAACTTAACTGACTTGACACAACTCTCTTCCAAATCATTTTCATCAATATCCACTGGATGAATCCACAAATTGATACTAATTTGTTTTTTTTCCCCCACATCGGGGGAGATTGTAACAATGCTAACATGATGAAATAAAGGAACGCATTATTGAAGATGAGTCCTCTTTCAAGGATGGGCTAAAGGAGTAAAATGGAAAATGTTGTAAATCTATTACCAAAAATATTTGACTGATTATACAATAGAAACAACGAATAAGGAAAAAGGTATTTCACGTTAGATCTTGCACCTTAAGCATTGAAACATTACAGTAATAGCAAAACATTATGTTTAGATAACTCCACTAACCAAAAACAGATGGTATGATGTTAGATATGTTCATTTTCCTACTCTAGGAATGTGACCAGTGGTTTTGATCACCTTGGGAAATTATTGTACCAGGGTTTGGAAATAGAGAAAAGTGTTAAAATAGGGTACAAAATTATAAAGGCAACCCTAAGATAGTTTGCAATACAATTACCTGATTACCCATGGTATATATGGGGTAGAAAAATAAATCTCAGGTTTTAATTCCATTGTATAAAATTCTAAGCAATACTCTAAATTACAGCATTGTTACTGACATACAAATCATCGTACTTTGCATTTAAATCTTTATCCCCAGTTTGACTACCACAGGGTTTATCACAGCTGAACCCATATCAAATTTCCATAGCAATCAAAAAGTTGTAGAAAATTCAACTGAAATTTTGCACATTACACAATTTAGAATGAGTGTACACAAACATACATCATGGGTAGTCAAAGAATAGGTTTAATAAAAATAATTAAACTTCCATTTGCTCTATAGAACTTCATAGAAAGTAATTCAATAAATTACAAATGACTTTTTAAGACTCATTGTACTACAGAAAGCCAATTCAGACTACACAGAATACAACCTGCAAGTACTGCAATTGTCCAAAATAAAAACACACAATCATCAAGCCTCCAGCAACATAATTAAATACATGGTCAGAGCAGCTACCAAAGTTTGACTTACAATAACTACAAATACACATATTCAATTTACCAACTCATCAGTGATCCTGCTAATGGCAGCACGTATTAGTGTAATTCTTTTGTGTGTTTGTTCATGTTGACTAATGCTACATTGGTGCATCGCATCAGCCACTGATTGTTACACATTGTTGTCTCCTGCAGCTTTAATTTTGTGGGCATTTTTTAAATATTAAAAAAGCAGGACCAATGTAACACCACCTGAACACAATTATTGAGAGTCAGTAAAAATAAGGGAAACAGTTATTAAATCTAACCTGGAGGCAAACGGAGACAATGTGACATTTTACATAGATGTTTGAAAACTGTGGTCTGTCAGATCTCACCATTGTAAGAGAATAATGACAAAAATAGTTTATTACTAGACATCAGGGAAATATATGTTTATATACAGTAATGCTTCATTTCAGACAGAAGGAGCAATTCGGTATATAAAGAAACCAGCACTGTATAATTTAGTTTAATGCTGCCTGTGTTTAGCACTACAAAATTACTGTAAAAATATTTTAAAGTATTCACTTAGTTTGCATACTTTTTAAAGCTGTGGTATCCTTTTAGGTGGCATGTACAAACTATATTTGAAAATCTAAATACTATCCTGCACATACACCAGTCTTCAAAGGTACCAGTCAGTGTTAACTTGAATATTAAAATCAGTACTACAATTAAAAGTTGCACTGTTTTCAAAGATTCTTCCATTTGTCGAATCAAAAATGCAGTGGATCATACGCATGTTTTTGTGAATTATTTTTTAAATTGCCCTATCTAGAGTAATGAAATTCCGTTGAGGGCGTAACAAAGCCCAAATTTCTAGATGAAATACTTAGAGTACAACCAAACCCGGACACATTTTCAGAGAAATTCAACAGATTTATCCACGAAGTTCTGTGCATATTAAAAATCATACTCTAGGCTGGTTAAGCATTCTGGAAGAGCAAGCTAAAAATCAATTTGCTTCTGTGCTGTAATGTGTGCTCCTCTTACATCTAATAAAAAGTATTCAATTACACACCTATACACCATACAGCAAAACTGGGGACTGTACCTGTTTTTAATATGGAATTGGTCTATGAAAGCAAGCAAAAAAGTGGGATACAACAGCTTTAAAAATGACTGCATATTAAACCTCTCTTTGTAAACTGTTGCCTCTAAATACATTTCTAACTGTGAAATCAACAAAATCTCAATACTGCAAATGGCATTAATTGCCTTTGCTTCTAGCATATGGGTACATGTGCATTTTAACACTGCTTTGCAATAATTTCACACCAGCTTTTGACGATGATTTTTTTCCAGTCTATTACTGACAGCAGAGAGGATTATTGTGTACGAAATTAAAACTACTGCGCAAATACAATATGTTAGTGTAACAAACAGAATTATACAAACAAGTCACAAGTATAATAATTCTGCAATGCACACAGTCAATAGTGCTCTGCTTTGTTAGTTCTATCATCCTGGTGAGCTTCTTATATCAGAAGACATTTATTTAGTTTTCAAATTCAGTACTGAATGCCCAATGTAAAACTGTAGTTCAGTATTGATTAATATGACGCTGGTAGGCAATAGTTGCTGGGGATCCAGGTTTAAATTGGATCAGCACTGTACCCACAGCCCTTTCCAAGTAGAGGTTGGCATGGTTCCTATGGAAAGATGATAATGTGCGCCAAACAATATTTCACTGCAGTGGAAACAATTTTATTTTTCAATGCAGCGAACTAATACACTGCTCTGCAGTGATAATAAACACTGAAAACTGTATAATAAAATGCATCACTTCCTCTTCTATTTGTATACTTTTATTTGATCAACACAATGATTCCTATAGTGTTTTTTGGCAGGAATGCACTGTATATTCAATTTACTAAACCACTCCTTAAATACTCCCGAAGAAGCAAGGTAATGTAAATTGGGATCAAAGAACCCTTTCCGGACAGAATTCCTATTTCTGTTGCCTATGTTGGGACAACAACTAATCATTCCCATGAAATGAATAACCAGGCAAAATATACTGCACGTATCAATGTGACTTCCCATGGCACCTTGCCCCCTTTTAATAATTTGCAGAGAAAGAACACATGCAAAGTGAAAGCACTCACTACAACCAGCTACATAATGTGATAAATGAGACATCTTGCAAACTGCATACAAAGCAAATATTATACAACTACTTCTGTAAAACTTCTAAACTAGCACTGCTGAGGTAATAAATAAATAGCCAGTTTTACGGCCAATTGGGAAAAAAAAATCTTCCAAATAACTCAGAAGTGTACCTGAATTTTAAAACTGACAGTGCATCACAACACTTTAGCAATAAAATGCAAACTTCCATTTTGACTGTTGCCATGTTGCATTATCAAGATGTATATTCTACAGTTTTAATGACATTCATTAGCTGCCAGGGTTATTGCTGTGTCTCCTGCAGTTTGATCTGAGTACTGAAATGAGCGTCAAGGAGTTTGTGGATTTATATACAGAAAGTTAATACGATATGCATAAAGGTATCCTCATTTTCCCTAGTTCACACCAAATATATTAAATATACGGCTCTCATGGTGCATATTTATTTTATTAAAATTAATTCCCTAAAAAAAAATTAACAACTAGCACTGTGATGCTTCAGTATTCGTTACAACTGAGAGCACACATGGATTCTGTTTAGCCTCCCAAAACAACTTTACATGCAAGGTACCATTAAATACTTTGTACCTATAAATAGATACTGAAATCCTCTCAGTTAATCACAGATGAGTACTTTTTTCTGAATCATCACTGGACTATTTACAGAAAAGAACCATTTATACTAATCAATGAAGCTGTTCCAGTGTTAGATTAAATATATTATTTCAAGTTCAGTCTTCTTCACTGGAATCTGAATCATCTGGTTGAGTTGTATCTTCACTAGTAGACAATGATGTTGCTTTCTCAGATGCATCATCTCCACTATTTTCATGTGAAGAATTCTGTTCTGTTCCCTCTTGATGTTCTACTGTTTCCTTTGTAGGTTTGGGCTTGGTTACATCTGTATTTCTATTAGTCTGTACATCAAAGATATTAGTCTGAGGGAATCCTGCAATAGGTATGTTAAGGCCTGGAGAGAGTAGAATGCCCGGATAAAGCATACTGGACAATAACAGTGGATTAATAGCCAGAGGACCGCTGGATGTTACTGAGGCAGAAGCACTTGTGGTTGGTGTAACCTTCCTAGGAGAAGACGCAGCAGAACTTGACACTGAGATTTCATTACAAACATCGACATTTTGTTTCTCTGTCCTTTCATTTGATCCATCTGTTAGCTTGAAGGAATCTATAGTGCTACTTCCCTTTCTGTCCTTGGGACCAGTCTCTGAGGATTTAGTTAGTAAATCTCCCAGACCAAATATATTAGGTAACCCTGCCATATTCGAATGCATCATAGGAAACATGGAAGTCAGGGATTTTGTCTCTCCACCTGTAGATGGAAGGCCTGCAGGGAATCCCATCAATCCAGCTGTCAATTGTAAAGACTGTAAATTCTGGAGATTCTGTTGCAAACTTTGGAGGCTGTTTAAGTCCATCCCAGCAAGAAGGCCATTGGCGACTAAGGGGTTAACAGTCATAGCTGCAGCAGCAGCTTTGGTGAGCTCACTTTTTGGACGTCTACCCCTTCGACTAACCTCTTCTCGCACAACAGGTCCTGTGAGGATGCGGTCAAACATATTTTCCGGTAAATACCCCTAGGAAAGAAACATAGTCTATATTAAATACTTGCCATATTTATACACTACAACAAGCCAAAATGGCAACGTTAGATCACCTTCTTCCTATTTTGATCTATTTTCTTCCCTGCTCACCTGAAACCACTAAGACATTGGTTTACAGGTATCAAACCTCCTCAGGAATCTGAGCATATCACCATTCTTCATTTGTAAGCATATCAAATGAGTGTCACACATTACAACCACAAGAAATGTCATAGACTATGATGTTTTCTTGCAAGAGTTATCATTAGCGATCTTAGGAACAGGAGTGGACCACTTAACCCATTGAACATGTTCTGCCATTTAATATTATTGCTGATCAAACAGTTCAATGCCTCTTACCCACACTGTCCCTATAACTCATAACACCCTTAACACACCAAAATCTAGCAATCTCTACTTTAAACACACACAACAGTCCACAGGTTTTCAACGAGTTACCACCCTCTGAGTTTAAAAAAAAACCTGATTTTAGCCCTAAATGGTATCGCATTTATGTTGAAATTGTGCCCCACTGGCTTTAGACTCCCCAACCAGAAAAAATAGCTTACCTGCATCTTCTCTATTATCATAGAATCCCTACAGTGCAAAAAGAAGCCGTTCGAGCTAGCACTGGTCCTCTGAACAGCATCCATTCCAGACTCGGTTTCCCCCATCCTATTCCCGTAACCTAGCATTCATCACGGCTAAATTTAGCCTGCACATTCCTGGACACTACAGAGTAATTTAGCATGGCCAATACACCTAACCTGCACATCTTTGGGCTGTGGGAGAAAACTGGAGCACCCGAGGAAAACCCACACAGACATGGGGAGAACGTGTAAACTCCATACAGTCACCTAAGGCTGGAACTGAACCTGGGTAGATTTCAAGGAGATCACCTCTAATTCTTCAAAACACTACAGGATACTTGGACACAATATACATTCTTTCTTCATGGGACAATCCCATTTAATGGAACAAATCTGGGTGAACCTGTTGCACCTCCTTCTATGACAATAACATCCTCCCTGAGGTAAGGAGATCAAAACGGCATATTTAATCAAGCTTCTATACAAGTGAAGCAAGGCTTCACTACTCTTGTACTCAAATCCTCTTGCAATAAAGGATAACATTCAATAGTTTTCCTAATAACCTGCTGCACCTACATGTTAGCGTTCTTCGACTGATTGACAAGGATACTCAGGTCCCTTTGTACATCTACACTTTACAACTTCTTCCCATTTAAGAAGTATTCTGCATGCCTGTCCACCTATCAAAGTGGATAACCCCACTTATTTCAGAAATGGGATCACTTTTCCCTAACTAAGCACTGAGCTTAAACCAGATGACTAAATTCAGCACAGAACTGGAATCAAAACTAGGAGAGTCCTGCTGAATAGACGAACTGTATTTTACCTTAAGCAGCTTAGGTCTAGTAGCATGCTTCTTTGCATACTGCTCATTTTCCAAATACAAATAAATAGGTCAAATGTGGTCAGCAAACAGGCTTTTTGACTCAACCCACCTAATTCATTTTTACCATCCACAAAATTATTGTTCTAATTGTGTTTACCCATCCTGTTCCCATACGCTTTCAAATATTTTCATTTCCCCTCCATGCTAATTAAATCTTGAATGTCAAGTTTTTGCTTCAACCACCAATCCAGAATATGAAATGGAAGGTCTTCTATGTTATATCAAGAATGTTTCCGGACGTCAGCTCTAAATTCCTTGCATTGGAAGTTCTATCTACACCCCTCATCATAACCACCAGAAACAGTCCTTCCAACCTGTTAATAATTTGAAATACTTTTAATTTTCTATCCGCAAATGAGTATTGCTGTTATGGAAAAAAAATTCTTCATATCTATGTTTCTAACAAGTGAATCTATTTCCTGACAAAATGGGCAGTGTGGATATTTAATTAATGTAATTGGAAAGATTAATTTCAAACATACATAAGTATAAGGTGCTGCACTTTGATAAAGACATAAGGAGATCATGCATTGCTTAAGTAACAAATCTAAAGGGAGGTAAAGAAGAAAAAGCACAGATGCACAAATCCCTAATAGAAGTGAAACAGATTAATTGGGCGATTAGAAAATCAAATCACTGGGATTCATTTCTTGTGAAGTGCAGCAAAATTATATTAAACACAATTGAATGTTAGTTAAGCCAGAGTGTTGCACACATTTTTGGTCTCTGTATGATAAAAACTTATGCACTGAATAAGATGCAAAAAAAAGTTCTCAAGAATGATATAAAAACTTGAAGGATATATTTATTGAAGACTGAGCAGGCCAAGGCGCCTGGCTGAGAGGTGACCCGAAAGAAGTCTTTAAAATTATGATTCGTTTGATAGGATAGATGGATAGAAAATGCTTGCACTTGTGGGTGAAGTCCAAAACCCAAGGACATTAAATCCAGTAGGGAATTCAGGAGAAACTTATACAACAAACTTTTATTAACTAGCATCTAGAGTGCGCCAATTGATCAAATGTTGCAGATAATCAACAGGTACACATAACCATAGTCAACCCTAACCAAGCAAAACTTTGAGACATTAACCTCCCTCAAAAATCTTTGTAAAAAAAACATCAATACACCTCCTAAAATCAATGTAAAAACACAGAGTAAGTATTAGAAATGTAATGCACATCACTGTTATACTTTACTTACAGCATAAATCAAATAATAATGGAACTTTGCATATGAAAACATTGGTAAGAATATAGAACTTGCTGCTCCCAGTTGAGGTTGTTAGATGTATTCAAAAGTGGAAGCTAGATAAGCACCCAGAAGGAAGGGGAGAAAAAAAGAGAGAGTACACCAACAAGGTTTGAAGAAAAAGGTTGAGCAGAGGTTAGTGTGGAGTTTAATCCAACAAATGTTAAGGATTTAAAGGGTAACCTAATTGAGACATTTAAAATGATATAAAAATTGAATAGATTCTGCTAAGTGCTGATCTCTATTGCAGGAATCCAGACAATCTGTAAACAAAAAATGCTTATCGTTACTTCACAAATTTCTTCCTTATCCTCACTCTTCGCATTTCAACACGTTCTTTAATTATTCTTATAGCTCTCATTAACTTCTGTCTTTAATTTAATCAATTCCTCACCACTTAAACTATTCAATGCCATCCAAAAAGAACTGGGAAAGTGTGTTTATTCTATAATTCGGCTACCTCATCCTTTGAGAAAAGCAAAAAAAAGCCAACTGTTCATGCATGATGCTACATATGTATCCCTTTGCATCATTGCTTAATTAGATGCCCCAGACCAAATCTAGTTTCCAATCAATTTATTTATTAACTTTATCCTTTCTAACTGACTCATAAACTTCATAATATTTTGAACATTACGCATGATTTGATCCAACTCAGTACCCATAATTAAAATTACCCTGATCTTTTGGGTGCACCATACTGCTTGCATGAGGCTTCTACCAATTTTAAGAATCCATTTTCCTTTCCAGCATTTACTCACTTTCTTCCCAACTTAAGAGTGCATTACCAGAATTTTTCAGAACAATAATTTAGTTTTCACACTCATTCCCTCATCCAATTGTCAGGACCGGGTTGAAAACAACTCCGTAAATAATTAAAGATAAAAGAGTTGAACAGGTATCTAAGAGTGAGGTACTTTACAGGGTTAAACGACAACAGGAGGAGTGGGTCAAAGCACAAATGCTCATTCAAAGCAGTGGCACAATGCAGCAAGTGGTTTTCTCCTGTGTTGTAAAATTCTATGATTCAGCTCTATAACACGACTACATATTTTTCCTCTATAATTTAAAGGTATGTAAACCAACTCAATGTCAGAAACCCATTCAACGAAATAATCAGTTCCAGTACCCCACATGTATTTCCTATGTATTGCAACGAGTGCATTTTAACAGATGGTCATGAAACAAAACTACTCCTTCCTGACTATTCTTTTGGTATGAGATAACTTCCGACCTTTTCCTGTTTATATATTTTTTCTAATTAATTCATATGACATCAGTGTTACTGGCTGAGCAGGCATTTGTCATACTGCCCTTTATCATGTAGTGGTGAGCTGCATTCTTGAATTGCTACAATCCATGTGCTCTATGTAGACCCACAATGCTATTCAGGTGGCAATTCCCAGATTTTGACCCAGTAACACTGAACAAACTGCAATATATTTCCAAGCCTGGATGGCAAACAGTTTGGAGAAGGACTTACAGGTGGTGATGTTCCCATGTATCGGCTACCCTTATCCATTGAGACATTAATACATTGAATTTGGAAGGTGGAAGAAATCTTGGTGAATTTCTGCAGTGCACCTTAGCAATGGTACACACTGCTGTTACTGAGGGTCATGGGTGGAGGGTGTGGGGATTTGTTGAAGTGATGGTGATCAAAAGGGCCGCATTGTCGTGGATGGTGTCAAGTTTGAACAGAATCCTTAGTGTGGAAGCAGGCCATTTGCCCATGGAGTCCACATTGACCCTCTGAAAGGCATCCCACACAGACCCACACCACCGTATCCCTGCAAACCTGCATTTCCTATGGCTAGCCTACCTAGCCTGCACATGCCCAACAGTGGGCACAATCTATGTAACCTGCACATCTTTGGACTTTGGGAGGCAACTGGAGCACCAGGAGGAAATCCACACAGATTTGGGGAGAATTTGCAAACTCCACATAGACACCAGAAGGGCAACAGTCATTATCCTGAGGAATTCCTGCAAAGAGCTGAGATGACAAGCCTCCAACAACCACAATCATCTTCCTTTCTAACATTCATGATGCAAAGAGTTTTTCCCTGATTACCAATGACTCCAGTTTTGCTAGGGTGTCTTGATGCCACACACTGTCAAATGTAGCCTTCATGTCAAGGACAGTCAGTCTCACCTTACCACTCAAGTTTAGCTGTTACGTTTAAATTTCAACCAAGGCTGTAACGAGGTCAGAACTGAGTGACCCTGCTAGTACCCAAACTGGATGTCATGAACAGGTTATTGCTAAACAAGAGCTTCTTGTTAGCACTGTTGATGACCCCCTCCATCACTTTACTGATGGCCAAGAGTAAATTAATGGGACCGTAATTGGTCGGGATGGGTATGCTTTTTGTGAACAGAACACACCTGGGCGATTTTCCACATTGTTGGGGAGATGTCAGTTTTGTCAGCTGTCTTGGAACAGCTTGGTTAGGGGCATGGCAAGTTCTAGAGCACATGTCTTCAGCAACATTGCTGAAATGTTTTCAAAGTGCACAGCCTTTGCAGCATCCAGTGCCACCTGCCAGTTTTTTTTTTAAATTACAGGGAACGAACCCAATTGGCATCTGTAATATTGGAGAACTCTGGAGGCAGTCAAGATGGATCATTCACTCAGCTATACTGCCTGAAGATTGTTGTGAATGTTTTCAGACTGCTCTGAAATTTCTAGTCAATGTTTTAATTATGTTTAAATTTCACAGAGCAGATTACCTAATTATGAGAAATCACAATTCATCTCTGGCATCTAAAGTACGGACTAAATTGATGAACTATATAAATTGATGAACTAAACAGCACTTTAGTTTCCTATTACAAAGTTAGAACATAGAACATTACAGCGTAGTACAGGCGCTTCGGCCCTTGATGTTGCACCGACCTGTGGAACCAATCTGAAGCCCCTCTAATGTACACTATTCCATTCTCATTCATGTGCCTATCCAATGACCACTTAAGTACCCTTAAAGTTGACAAGTCTACTGTTGCAGGCAGTGCATTCCATGACCCTACTGCGCTGAGTAAAGAAACTACCACTGACATATGTTCTTTATCTACCACCTCTCAATTTAAAGCTATGTCCCCTTGTGCTAGCCATCGCCATCAGAGGAAAAAGGATCTCACTGTCCAACCTATCTAATGCTCTGACTATCTTATATGTCTCAATTAAGTCACCTCTCAACCCTCTTCTCTCTAACGAGAACAGCCTCAAGTCACTCAGCCGTTCCTCGTCAGACCTTCCCTCCATACCAGGCAAAATCTTAGTAAATCTCCTCTGAACACTTTCCAAAGCTTCCACGTCCTCTCACATGGTGACCAGAACTGTGCGCAATATTCCAAAAGTGGCCGCACCAGAGTTTTGTACAGCTGCTGCATGATCTCATGGTTCCGAAACTCAATCCTTCTATTAATAAAAGCTAACAAACTGTATGCCTTCTTAGCAACCCTATCAACCTGGGTGGCAACTTTCAAGGATCTATGTACCTGGACACAGAGATCTCTCTGCTCATCTACACAACCAAGAATTTTATCATGAGTCGAGTACTCTCCATTCCGGTTACGAGATGGAGTAATATAATTGAAAATTATGATTTCAAGTAGTTGTGATCCACAATTAAATGAATCTCAACAAATTGATAATCCAATATAGTGGATTTATGATTGTACTTGA
The DNA here is from genome assembly GCF_004010195.1 of Chiloscyllium plagiosum. NCBI lineage: Eukaryota > Metazoa > Chordata > Chondrichthyes > Orectolobiformes > Hemiscylliidae > Chiloscyllium > Chiloscyllium plagiosum. The sequence goes on from NC_057726.1 coordinate 45,711,576, forward strand.
ATAGCTTTGAACATTAAATTGCTAATGAGATGATTAGATTCTCACAGTCAAACTGCCAGGTTGAGTTATTGAAAGATAGCAGTTAATTCTAGTGGCCTAAGCTTACACTTTTACTATTTCAAAACAGAGTACAAATTACAACATCAAACTTCAACATGAAACCTTTCAAAATTTTATTGCATTACTTACCGACTGCTTTACTACACTTGCCCATTCAGGAGCAATTCCAAAATCGGGATTTTCCTGCAGCCACCTCTCCAAGTCTTTAATCGGAGGAGCCAGTGAGCCACCCACCTAAAGCAAAAACAGCCTTGCAATTTACAGAACTTTACTGAACATGGTTTAGCTTTTCTCTCCCAAATTTTCCATGTACCAAGTTTGAAAACAGCAATATTGTAAAACAAATAGAGTCCATACCCAGGACAAAGTATTAGCAGTGCTTTATGAAAGGTAAACCTGATGCTTGAAATCTAAAATATAAACAAAAAAATACTAGACATATTGAACAGATCAGGTTGCAATTTTTGAGAGAACAAGAACAATGTTTCAAGTCTGTGACCATTGGCTAGAATTCAAATGTTCCAGATGTAACTGGTTTTAAGCAGCACAAAATCCAAGAAAGCAGAGCAGAGGAAAGATGTTCACCGGAAGTAGCAGGAGCAGTAACTGCAAATAGAAACTGTGGAACTTAATATCAAGTCTAGATGTTTACAAAGTGCCTAGTTGAAAGATGATGCACTGACCCTCCAGCATTCATCCAGATTCATTAGAACAGCATAGGAGTCCAACAAAAGGGACAGAGTAAAACAGAGACTTAAAATAAGAGACAGCCAGAAACTTGGGATCACTCTTGCAGATTGAATGGAGGTGTTCAGCAAAGTGATTGCTCAATCTGTTTGGGGTCCCCAGTGTAGAGAAGGTCATACATGAAAGCTGTATATTTAATCAAAAGAAGTATAATTAAGTTGCTGTGATCTTTGAAATTATAAAATGGGATCCCAGACTGTGGGAATGAAGAAGTTAACAGGGCCTGTGTTATATCACTTCTACATAGAGATGCAGTGAATAAGGAAGTAGGGGTATTGGCCCTGATGGAAGACTAGACCAGGATGTTGTGTGAAGAATGGTTCACTGGAATGCTGAAAGCAGAGGGGAAATAAAGATGTACTGAACACTGACATTGCATTAGATGCAGTGGAAAAAGCAGAGGATGGTCCATTCAGTGTTGGTAGACAGGAAAGCGAGGACAAGGAGTCTCATTGTGGCTTTGTCAAGCAAGGGAAGGAAGGAGAGCGGTGTATGGGAAATCAGAAGGACTGTGTTGACCATATTGTAAGGGGGTTATGTTTTGAACGAAAAAGACAAGATATATCAAAATTACTGGTGTGAAAGATGGCATCGTCAGGACATCCAGCAAAGAAGTACTAACTGGCAGAACTGAATAGTGTCTTTAGGGAAGTGGAATGGGAGGAAGTGAAAATATACTTTAAAGCTTTGTTATAGAATTTTTGCATGCCAATTCAAGTTCTCAACTGAAGGAAAATTATTAGCCTATCTAGGAGATAGACTGTCAAAAATAGGTAATAGGATAAAACAATTAAAGAAATAGAAGGAGCAGCCATTCAGCCCTGAATATGCTCTGCCATTCAATAAAACTATGACTACTAATCTCTACTTTCAACTTCACCTTTCTACAATTTCCTCAGAATCACAACCTTTTGGGAGGAGATATTTTTAACTTTAGTCCTAAATACCAATTTCTAACCTAAGACAACATAGTTGTATAGTTCTGTACCTCCCATGTACTAAAACAGTTCGACCTGCAGGGCAACATCTAACCTGGGTTAAGCTTGGGGAAAAAAAAAATCGAGGAGCGATATCACACAAAAGTCATAATTACTTGGCTGTAAAGCAACTGACATTAGGGACTATGTTCCAACACCTGTAATTTTGAAAAAATATAAATTTCTAAACTAACACAGGGAAAATAAGAATTTAAGTAGAAGAGAGGGAGCCGATTTGAAAGGGCAAAGATTTTCTACATCTTGCTAGTCTCCAGGTTATGGTTAATAGTGTAGGAGTAATATTAAGGTAAGTTGAAGTAAATAACGTGATTTGTAAAGTTTAAAGCATGTCAGGTCAGCTTGGCCAAACAAAATGAAACTGTGGCATGTGGGGAGTGGAAGACACTTCTCATGATCTGGACAAGTCAATGTTGAGGAATGCTTACTGGCTACAAAAGATTGAGCTCTCAGTTTCAAAGGTCTATCAGTAACTAGAAATAGGTGAGGCAGAGAACTACATGGATAGCATGATTACAGAGGCGGTCATATCACAGATGAGCAGCAAGCAAGAGATAAGGAATGCGTACCCTTGCAAAAGGTTATCCAGAAAGTCAAGACAAAATGGCAGAAGTGCTCAGAGGCCTTTCTCACCAACTGGTTAGACTTGCCCTTCTATTTCTGTTGTTCTTAACATTTAGAACATAGAACAATAGAGTGCAGAACAGGCCCTTGATGTTGCGTCGACCTGTGAACTATTCTCAGTTCATCCCCCTACAAAATCAACCATGTGATTATCTAAGGATTGTTCAAATCTCCCTAATGTGGCTGAGTTGACCACATTAGCAGGTAGGACATTCCACACCCTTACCACTCTCTGCGTAAAGAACCTGCCTCTGACATCTGTCTTAAA
>NC_057726.1:45714769-45726410 GCF_004010195.1 Chiloscyllium plagiosum
AAGTGTCAGGCAGTGCCCTCCCCCCCACCCACCCATAGGCCATCACTCTGCTTTGTTATGTATGGACAGTCGCCCGTGTAATGACAGAAAAGCGGGGGGTTGGGAAATGAGTGAGATAACAGTAGACAGCATAGCTGTTAGTGCTGGTGCACGGGAGGGGAGATATTGAGGTGTTCCAAGGGATTAAGGAAGTAGCAGGCAGGTATGGAATGTGAGCATTGTCGCAGAAAACAAAAATAGAAACTGTTGGAGAACCTCAGCACGTCTGGCAGCATCTGTGGAGAGAAAGCAGATTAACGTTTTGGATCCAGTGACCGTTCAGAATTTTTCCAGAACTGGGTCACTGGACCCGAAACATTAACTCTGCTCTGTCTCCATGGACGCTGCCCGAGCTGCTGAGTTTCTCCAGTAATTTCTGTTTTTGTCTCAGACCTCCATCATCCACAGGTCTTTGTTTCTTCGTTAGTTATTCTTGGCTTTTGTTTTAGTGTTGTGAGAGGTTGGGGAGTCATGAGAGTGAGTGTGAGACGGTATTGCAGACAATAGTGAGAGTGGCAGAGCCTCTGCCTTGGAGGGAGATGGATGATGGATGCATTAGCAGAGATAGAGTGAGTGTGAGGTGGCAGAGAGCGGAGTGTAGCGTTTACCCTGGCAGCACAGAGAAGGGCATTAACCATGTTTTTACACCTTGTTTTGCTGGTTAGTGCTTGCACTCTGGGATGGCACTGATCCAGTTGGCAACCTTGGAGCAGGGTGCCAGGGTCTGGTGGCAGACCCTCCTCTGCCAGTCCCCTGGGAAGAGGATTCCTCTCCTTTGCAATACCCCTTATACCACTGCCTCCAGGTCCCTGTTGGAGAATCATGGTGCCATCTTACCCTGCTCCGATGCCAGTGCTCATCAGGTACACCGTGACCTGTTAAAGATGGCACAGACACAAAGGATGCCAGTCTTTCTGCAGATATCTGCTGACCTGTGAGTTATTCTAGGAAAGGTACATGGTAAGATGGGGTGGAAAGTGGATGGATGTGACAGATGCTATTGGGGTGAGGTAGGTAATTAAAACACAGATTTGTTCAGATACGGTGAGAGAACTTGCTGGATGTTACGGCAAAACCTTGGGTGGATGCTGGGAAATTGTTTCCGTCAGGCAGTGATACTAGGACTCATGGGCACAGCCTTAGAATTAGAGTGGGTCAATTTAGAATGGAAATAAACAGACATTTCTTCAGCCAGAGAGTGATGGGCCTGTGGGATTCACTGCCACGGAGCGCAGTGGAGGCTGGGACATGAAATGTCTTCAAGGCAGTTATTGATAAATTCTTAATCTCGCAAGGAATTAAGGATATGGGGAGAGTGTGGGTAAATGGCATTAAAATGCCCATCAGCCATGATTGAATTGTAGAGTGGACTCAATGGGTCGAATGGCCTTACTTCCACTCCTATTTCTTATGGTCTTATGATCTTAAGAAAGTGGGAATAAGGATGGAATTAAATGTTGCTTAGGGGCCAAATCCAGAAACAAATCTTGAGATATATTCTTAATGAAAACTATTAAAGAGCAGTGAACCAGTCAAAAATACAGGACATTATAGAGATTCTTAATAATTATTTATCAAAGACTAAATAATATTTGCAACTGATATAATATTTCAGAAGAAATTGGAGAGTAACCGCTTTTCCAGAAAGTGAGAGCAGATCCTTGACATTATAGTGACATTATGGACTGGTCTGAACACAAAAATGAAGCAATCATCGGTCAAGACAATGTGTGCAGTATATATCACATAAAACAATTTTTGCTAATTTTGATTTTGGACAACAGTGTATGATGGAGGACAGCAAATTGACAAAATGTTTGAGTCAGGTTTGAAAGTAGATACTGGAGAATTACTAAAATCAGCACCAGTAAAAGTTGTCGCAGACATGTCTGTCAGAATTTCCCAGAGAAACACAACATGGTGTGAAATTAAGGGAATGGCATGATGAAAAATTGACATAATTGACACTGCTCCATTTTACACTGTCATTAAGTTATATGACCTGGTGATTGGTTTTTTTTCTTTTACTTCTTGCACACTTGTAATTTTAAGACACAAGTGAGGTGATCGTTTTAAGTAAAATAGAGAAGATCTCTATTCTACTTCACAATTAACAGCCTGCTAACAAAGCTGCAGATTCCCTGCAATTTAGTTCACATGTAATTTATTATGCTGAAAAATTCCTGACACAGGAATCCAACCCTGGAAAAATCAGTTTTTATTCACAGTTGTTAAGATGCATAACAAACTGTTTACCTTTCTGTCAGGTCTTGCTCCAGAGATCCCACGCAGTCTGTCCTTAATAGAGTCAAAGAGATGGGTGAAATATTTTGTCATCATTACACACAGTCTACCAAGGATCACTCTGGCTTCTCAATAGGTTAGTGCAAATGATGTTAAACACAATTAAGACTATTAGTTACTGAGAAAATCACTACTGGAGTGTAAGAGGAATAATGGCTGCATGATTATCCGTGGTCAATGATGGAGTTACCAATGACAAGAAAGTTAATTATCCCAGTCACATAAACCCAAGAGCTGATCAGAGGCTGAGTACCATATGATGAATAACTCACCTTTGATTTCCAAAATTCTCCTACTACTCCAGAAGTGCAAGCTGAGTGTAAGGAATGACTCTCCACTTGCCCAGATGAGTCCAGGTTTAGCAACACTCAAGGTGCTTGACACCACGCAGGACAAAATGGTTCATTTGATTGGCATACCATTCAGACCTTTAAATATTTGCTACTTGCACCACTGACTCACAGTGGCAGAGTATACTGACTACAAAATGCACCTGCAACAATTTGTCAAGCCACCTTCAGCAACACCTTCCAAACCCAGAATCTTTACCACGAGAAGAGCTAACGCAGGGCAATGTCACCAACTGCAAATTTCCCTGAAAGTTGCACACTATTCTATCTTAGATATTTTTAAAATTCTTTCACTGAGTGTTTCCCATCCCTAATTGCCATTGAGAAGGTAATAATAAGCGGTCTTCCTGAACTGGTGCCGTCCATGTGGTGTAGGTACCACCCACTGTGCTGTTAGGAAGGGAGCTCCAGGATTTTGATCCAGCAACTTTGATAAAGCAGTGATGTAGTTCCAAGTTGAGATGATGTGTGGCTCAGAACAGAACTTAGAGGTGACGGTGTTCGCTTTGATATCATGAATTGTATCATGTTTCTGTTTTGTTGCTGAGTCAAAATTCTAGAACTCCTTTCCCAACTGCACTACATGAACTGCAGTACATCCATCAGATGTTGGGCAACAAATTATGGCCTTTTCAGCAATGCTTACTACCCTGGATATGCAAAAGAGCTATTATTCTTTTGTGTATTATATTATGTTATATTGCTATGAAGGACTCTCCTTTACAATCTCTCCCCTCTCCTGAGGCATGGTGATCTTCAGGTTAAATCACCACCAGTTGCCCCTGTCCAGTGAGTCCTATAGGCCATGGCGCGTTTACCTTTACCTGTGTATTAATGATGCATTTTTCCACACAAAAATGAACATGAAGTTTGTATTTGAGAAAGTAATACTGGAGACATGACTGGAAGAGGTTCTTGTCAGAACCTGTTTGAAAATTCCATTTGTCATGAAGGTGATGATTCTTGTCTGACCTCCCAACTCCTGTACTCCATACTCTGATCAATAAAAGAAAGCATACCAAACTGTTGGGCCGAAGGGTCTGTTTCCACACTGTAAGTAATTTAATCTAATCTAATTTTCACTATCCTATCTACCTGCAACTCCACTTTCAAGGAGCTATGAACCTGCACTCCAAGCTTTCTTTGTTCAGCAATGCTCCCTAGACCTTACCATTCAGTGTATGTGACCTGCTAAGATTTGCTTTCCCAAAATGCACCTTGCATTTATCTAAATTAAAGCCCATCTGCCACTTCTCAGCCCATTGGCCCATCTGATCAAGATTCTTTTGTAATTTGAGGTAACCTTCTTTGCTGTTCACTACACCTCCAATTTTGGTGACATCTGCAAACTAAGTAACTATACCTCTTATGCTCACTTCCAAATCATTTATATAAATGATGAAAAATAGTGGACCCAACACCAATCGTTGTGGCACTCCACTGGTCACAGGCCTCCAGTCTGAAAAACAACCCTCCACCATCACCCTCTGTCTTCTACCTTTTGAGCCAGTTCTGTATCCAAATGGCTGGTTCTCCCTGTATTCCATGAGGTCTAACCTTGCTAAACAGTCTCCCATGGGGAACCTTGTCGAACACCTTACTGAAGGTGTTCATATAGATCACGTCTACCGCTCTGCCCTCATCAATCCTTTCAAAAATCTCAATCAAGTTTGAGAGACATAATTTCCCATGCACAAAGCCATGTTGACTATCCCTAATCAGTCCTTGCCTTTCCAAATAAATGTATATCATGTCCCTCAGGATTCTCTCCAACAACTTGCCCACCACAGACATCAGGCTCACTGATCTATACACAGGCCTTCAGTCCAAAAAAACAACTCTCCATCATCACCCTCTGTCTCCTACTGCCAAGCCAATTTTGTATCTAATTAGCAACCTCTGAATCCCTTGTGATGTGGCTTTACTAATCAGTGTACCATGTGGAACCTTGTCAAAGGTTTTACTAATGTCCATTAGACTATCTATCATTCCGCCCTCATCAATGCTTTTGGTTTTGTCTACAATAAACTCAGTCAAGTTTGTGAGACATGATTACTCACATACAAAGCCATGCTGACTATCCTTAATCAATCCTTGCCTCTCTAAATACATGTCAATCCTATCTCTCAGAATCTCCTACAACAACTTACCCACCAATGATGTCAGACTCACCAGTCTATAGTTCCCAGGCTTCTCTTTACAACCTTGCTTAAATAAAGGCACAACTTTAGCCACCTTCCAGTCCTCTGATACCTCACTTGTGGCTGTACATGATACAAATATATCTGGTAGGGGCCCCACAATTTCTTCCCTAACTTCCCACAATGCCCTGAGATACACTTGATCACCTCCTGGAGATTTATCCATCTTTGTTTTTTAAGAGCTCCAGCACCGTCTCTACTGTAATGTGGACTGTTTTTAAGACATCAGTGTTTATTTCCCTGAACTTCCTAGCCTCCATGTCTTTCTGCACAGTAAAAACTGACGCAAAACATTTGTTTAGTATCTCTCCCACCTCTTGTGGTTCCACACATCGATCATCTTGTTGATCTTTAAGGGGTCCTATTTTCTCCCTAGTTGCTTTTTTGCTCTTAATGTACTTGGATCTTCAGATTCTCCTAAACTTTATCTGCCAAGGCTATCTCATTGTCCCTTTTTACTCTCCTGTTTTCTCTTTTAAGAATGCTCCCACACCCTTTATATTCTTCAAGAGATTCACTTGATCCCAGTTGTCTATACATAATATATTGACTCCTTCTTATTCCTGATCTCTGGTTGTAAATTGTTTCTTTGAAAGCATGTAATGAATAATGCTTTTGTTGTGAAAAGTGTGCCTGCTAATATGGTTGGTTTTTAATGCTTTATTTCCCATGGCCGACAGACAGTACTATCAGGCGCCTTCGACTTGCAGAAGTTCTTTACTATAAAGTCCTGGAGACAGTTATTGAGCAAGAAAAGAGGAGATTAGGAGATATAGATCTGACTGTAAGTACAAATTAAAATGTTTTAAAAAACATAAAACTTAGAAGTTGTGGATTGTAATGTTGACAGTAACTTTTAATGCACGAACGTAACAGAAGAGTAACTCTAGTTTGAGCTTTTGTATTAACTGTGTAATATTTGTATTAACTCAGCACTAGCAATATGTCAAAGGTAAAACGTTTTCTATCTGTATTTTTTTCATGTATTATCCCTTGTTGCTCACAGTACTTGTAATATTACACATGAATCTTTAATTGCTGGTGGCTGGTTTCATAATTCTCTTAGATTATTGTCAAGGACTTTGATTTTAAAAGTTGTGGCTATGGAGGAATGAATTCCTTTGAGCTATGCTTGTTGTTTGATGCCATCAGTTCTCCACCAATCCTTCAGTGTAGTTGTTTGCATTACTACCTGATGACTTTCCTGGAACTGGGGGGAATATAGTCAGAGATACAACATGAAAGTTTGGTAGTGTTTAAAGTTTAGAAAGTTTAATAGGTTCCTTTGTGTTAAAAATAGCCTTAGTGAAATGGTAAGGCTCCCAATAAACAGCCCATTGCACTGGATTTGAAATATATTGAATGTCGGATGGACAAACATGGATTAAGGAAAGTTAGCATATATTTATTAAAGGCAAATTATGTTTAACTTGACTGTGTTTTTGATGAGGTATTACACATGGTTGATGAGGATGACATAGTTGATGTGGTATATGTAAACTTTCATTTAGCTTGTGAGAAAAGTTGTAGTCCATGGAATAAAAGTCAAAAAGATGGAATGGATACAAATTAGACCAAGTGATGGGAAGCAGAGTAGTGGTAAATAGTTATTTTTCAGACTGGGGCAAGATATACAGTGATGTTCTCCAGGGGTTGATTTTGGGACCAATGTTTTTCTTGATCTGTATGAATAACCTAGACTGGTGTACAGGGTGTAATTTCAAAATGTAGGGACATGAATAAACTGGTAGAATGGGCAATCACATGATGTATAATGAAGTGAAATGTAAAGAGTTACATTTCTACAAGAAGAATGAGGAGGAAATATAAAATTTTAAAGGGGTACAGGAACAGAGGCCTGGGGTTTTGTACGCACTAATTCTTAGATGGTGGTCGGGCAAGTTAAAAAATGATTAATAAAGCATACATTATGCTGGGCTTGATAAATACGATACAGAGGGTAAAAGAAAGGAACCTTTATTATCTGGGTCAGTGTGGTGTATTGTCCAATTGTGGACACCTGGCTTTAGTGAGCATGGGCAGTCATTATAGAGGGTGCAGAAGAGATACACAACAAGGTTTTCCAGGGATTCAGTTATCTCTTTATCTCTTTAAATTGGAGAAGCTGGAATTGTTCTCCTTAGAGAAGAGGAAGTTAAGAGGTGGAAGTGTTCAAAATAATGAAGAGTCTAAACAGTGGAGATGGGGAGAAATTGTTTCCATTACTGGGACAGGAGAGAGCCAGAGGTTTGGATTTAAGGCAAAAGAACAGCATCAATTTAAGGAAAAGTGCCTTTTTCAAAGTGAGTGGTTAGGATGTCCTCACTACTAGTGGGTGGAGGCATATGGAATCAGTTGGGAGTTGGATAAGCACCTGAAGAAAGAAATGAAGGAATGTAAGAAAGAGCAGGGGAGCGCTAGGTGAGTGGCTCTTGCACAGAATCTGCACGAAAAGCTGAATGGCATTTAAGCTATGCTATAACTATTCTACAATCCTATTTTACTTCACATTTTAAGCGGTTTTGATATTTTTTTGTCACAATTGATTTTGTCCCTGTGAAAATAATGTGAACGACATGTGAACAAATGGCCATGGGAAATAAAGCATTAGCATGTGTTGTCACGATGGCCAGTTAGAACTGCAGATTAGCAAATTTATTAGATATTGTTTTATGATAAAGGATCAATTAATCAAATGAATGCTTGAAGCTTTTATTTTGTATTCTGTTTCCTATGTAGGGTATATTGGAACAAGATATATTTCACCGATCTCTTCTGGCTTGCTGCCTTGAAATAGTTATCTTTTCTTATAAACCTCCAGGGGACTATTCATGGATCATTGACATCTATGACCTTCCACCCTATCACTTTTACAAGGTAAACAATGCACAGCATACTAATTCACCTTCTATGAGCCCTTTTAAATTATTACTCTAAAATGATGCCTCACAGGGTTATCTTCTCCATGAGTAGTTGCTTGAAGAAAGATTCTGACTTTATTTTGCTGGTAATTACTTTGAATTGTTATTATTATCATTGACATTGTAGTCTTATTTCACATTTGCGGTCATCAGTTTTTAAAAATGTTTCAGCATTTTCAATGAGAAAACCTTATTTTCCTTCAGTGCCCCCCCCCCCCCCAACAATAAGCAAAGACTTGTCATCATATCAGTGGCTGAGCCTCAAATCACTGAGAATTCAGTGATCCTGCTGCAGATGTTGACTACTTCCCAGTAAAATGAGTGCAGGTTTGTTTCTACCTAAAGGCATGGACCTTAATAATTTTGTTTAAATCAAATCCAGGCTATATTTTTCAAACAAACTGTTCAGGAGAGATCCATTGTTTTCCAATTGGTCTGTGAATAAATTTGACAGACTGTTTCCCAATCTGGAAGTGCACTGCAATGACATTTTTTAAACTCTAAATCAATCCATATGCTGATCCCTAATGTAAACCTGTTCAGTGCAATGCAAAATGAGGCACCAATCTGAAATTGTTCCTGGTTGTCAGAAAGCACTATCTGAAATTATTCCACCTTGGGGGAAAAGAGCTTTGTCATTAAATTCTGGTATGTTAAGGTGGTGGCAGCAACTGGAAATTCTTTTGATGGATTTTATATACAGTATATTTTGAAATGAGATTTCTAAAGTTGATTGCCTCCTTTGCAGGTGATAGAAGTACTTATAAGAGCAGAGGATGGTCTCTTCAGGGAGGTAGTGAAACACCTAAATCATATTGAGGAAACAATTCTGGAAAATATGGCATGGAAACAAGAATCACCCCTTTGGGATGGAATTAAAGATGCAGAAAACAAGGTTCCAACATGTGAGGAGGCAAGTGTCCATCTTAAATTGATTGTTCAATTTTTTCATTTACATTAGTTACATCATAAACTATCACCATCATTCTGATTTTTGGAGGAAATAAATTCTATTTATAAAGGATAAAGAAGGAAGTTAACATGGTGACTTGGTGGTGGATAAAAACACATTCAGTAGTGCTTCTGGATATATACATTTTTAAAACTCACAAGGAAATGGCTCTTGTCATGCAGTGGTAGTATCCCTACCTCTGAGCTAGGATGCTTGGGTTCAAGTCCTACCTGCTCCAGTGTGTAATAAATTGTTTGAACAAGTTGATTAGAAAATATATTAGAAAACTCAAGAGGTCTGCAGTGCATTTACCTACGCCTCAAAAAGTCATTTTGATTTAGCCCCCTTTGTGTTCCCTCGTTTTGGTTTTTTAGTTGTTGATTTTTAGTTGATGTCACCTTATTCTAGTGTATGTTATTTGTTTTTTTGCAGTTTGGTTTATTTAAAATAGAGCTGAAATCTTGGTGTACACCGTTTCCTTTCTCCCATCATATTCTGATTTAGCTCCCTTCAGTTCTCCCGTTTTGGTTTTGGGTTTTCATTACGCTGCCTCTGGTTCTTGTTTTTAGATTTTTGTTTTATTTGAGTTCAGAAAAGAGCTGAGATCTTCCCTAGTGGCGTACTGATCCAAAGGGGATAAGTTTATCCTAAACTATAGATTTACAGTAAAGTCGCTAATAAATCTCTGATATGTTTTTGCTTCCTAATGCAACATACAGATTTCAGGATTTGGAATTCTGCTGGTCTCGGCTTGTGCTGAGATGGTGACCGGTAGTATGCTGTGAAATATGGTCAGGTCCTCACATCGAGGACTGAGTCTTGAATGAGGAAATCCTCAAAGTGCTCCTTCCCACAAGTTGTCACTGTCTTGTGCCACTCTGCTGTTGCCTCTCAATGAGGTCGGTCCTTAGATTCCTGGGCTGTAGGTAGTCTGGACTGCAGTGAAGAATCCACATATGCCACAGTTGTCAGCAACTCGCTGCATCTTCTGTGCTGTTTCTGCTAATCATCTGTTCTTCAGATCACTGTTTTTTTGTTGGATCTTGGCTTTCACTTGTCTGCAGCCCTGCTCTCTTTCTCTTAAGTTTTGGTGCTATTTACCCCAACAAATAAATGAGCAAGGGATAGTTATAGGTAACATTCATTCTCTAATGTATCTTTCCACTCTAGAACAGGGCATCTCATATTTGGTAATGAATAATATTAATACAGAATCATAGAATCATCTTGACGTAGAAGGCTATGCAGCCTATCATCTGAACCGGCTGTCTGAGCATTTTGACTTAGTGCCAAGCCCTTGCCTTTTCCCCATAGCCCCAATTGTCAAGTTCAGGAACACCGTCTGCTTGCAGTTTAATAGCTCCTAGATCTCCTAGTCATTCTTTGAAAATAACCTTATCATTGTCATAGGAGAGAAAGCTAAGAGTCCAGAAACAAATTTTGTTAATTAACACATAAAAGAGCAAAAAGAGAAACTTGGCCCTCCTTGTCAGAGTGAACTTAAGCCTCTTAAGGTGGCAATTGAAAGGTCCAGGTGCCCAGGTGTTTGATGGGTGTGGGTCATATGAGCTGAACAGCTATCTCTTTACCACATGGTTATTTCTGAACCTAAGTCTCCCTGGAGAGGGAGAATGCTATGACCACCAGAATACTTAAGGCCTTTTGCCATTGGTGAGTGCCTCAGGGTTTAAAGTGCATTGTCAAGCCCCAAAACAATATTTTAAGAGGTGATCAGTTTCTTTTCCTAAATTTTATTTTTTGTTACAATATCCTGAAAGAGCCTCTTCAAGGGGTTGATTTGTGATTTGCTTATTTGTTCATCTGTTGAGTTCATTTATCGAAATGGTATAAAGAGAGACTTCTGGATGTTGGCTAGGGATGAAGTTGACTTATGTAACATTGCATTCTGTAAATAAATCTAGTGTGAAGTAAGAGACTCGCACCTGGTTTCCTCCTTCACTATCTGGTTTTAGAAGGAGTTAACATATTGGACTTAAGCTCTGTACCTCTGTGCAACGTGGCCAACATTATTTTAACATAGAACATAGAAGAATACAGCGCAGTACAGGCCCTTCGGCCCTCGATGTTGCGCCGATCCAAGCCCACCTAACCTATACTAACCCACTATCCTCCATATACCTATCCAATGCCCGCTTAAATGCCCATAAAGAGGGAGAGTCCACCACTGCTACTGGCAGGGCATTCCATGAACTTACGACTCGCTGAGTGAAGAACCTACCCCTAACTTCAGTCCTATATCTACCCCCCCTTAATTTAAAGCTATGCCCCCTTGTAATACCCGACACCATACGCGGGAAAAGGTTCACACTGTCAACCCTATCTAATCCCCTAATCATCTTGTACACCTCAATTAAGTCACCCCTAAACCTTATTTTCTCTAATGAAAACAGCCCCAAGTGTCTCAGTCTTTCCTCATACGATCTTCCTTCCATACCAGGCAACATCCTGGTAAACCTCCTCTGCACCCGTTCCAGTGCCTCCACATCCTTCCTATAGTATGGCGACCAAAACTGCACACAATATTCCAGATGCGGCCGCACCAGAGTCTTATACAACTGCATCATGACCTCAGGACTCCCGAACTCAATTCCTCTACCAATAAAAGCCAGTACGCCATATGCCTTCCTCACCGCACGATTTACCTGGGTGGCAACTTTCAGAGATCTGTGTACATGGACACCAAGATCCCTCTGCTCATCCACACTACCAAGTATCCGACCATTAGCCCAGTACCCCATCTTTTTGTTATTCTTCCCAAAGTGAATCACCTCACACTTAGCTACATTGAATTCCATTTGCCACCTTTCTGCCCAGCTCTGCAGCTTCTCTATATCCTGATGTAACCTGCCACAT
>NC_057726.1:45726742-45738531 GCF_004010195.1 Chiloscyllium plagiosum
GAGGACATAAAAATTAAGGCCAATGGCTCTGCAATCTCCTCCCTTGCCTCCCATAGAATCCTAGGATAAATGCCATCAGGCAGGGGACTTATCTATTTTCACCTTTTCCAGGATTTCCAATACCTCTTCTCTACATACCTCAAAGCCATCCATTCTACTTATTTGTGTCTCAGTATTCACATCGACGACAATGCCCTGTTCCTGAGTAAATACTGAAGAAAAGTATTCATTCAGTGTCTCCCCAATCTCTTCCACCTCGACACGCAACTTCCCACTACTATCCTTGACTGGACCTATTCCTACCCTAGTCATTCTTTTATTCCTAACATACCTATAGAAAGCCTTAGGGTTTTCCCTAATCCTACCGACTAAGGACCTTTCATGTCCCCTCCTTGCTGCTCTTAGCTCTCTCTTCAGGTCCTTCCTGGCTACCCTATAACTCTCAATCGCCCCAATTGAACCTTCACGTCTCATCTTGAGATAGGCCGCCCTCTTCCATTTAACAAGGGATTCCAATTCCTTATTAAACCACGGCTCCCTCGCACGACCCTTTCCTCCCTGCCTGACAGGTACAAATTTTGCTAAATTTTCCCGAAACAGTAAATGAGCAAGGCATAGGTATAGGGTAACATTCGGTCTCCAAAGTATCTTTCCATTCTAGAACAGGGTACATGGTACTTGGCAATGAATAAACTGTCTTGATATAGAAGGCCATTCAGCCTATCATATCAAACTAGCTCTCTGAGCATTTTGACTTAATGCCAAGCTCCTGCCTTTTCCCCATAGCCCTGTCGTTTCTGTTTAAATAATCATCCAATGTCTTCTTGAATGCCTAAGTTGAATTTGCCTTTGCCTCGTTTTGAGACAGTATATTCCAAACCCAGACCATACATTCTGTGAAAAGGATTTTTCTCACCTCACATTTGCAAAGTACTTTAAAACCATGCCTTCTGTTTCTTGTTCCTTTTACAAGTAAATACAGTTTCTCCATATCTAGACCCCTGGTGATTTTGAAACACCTTTCAAATCTCTCCTCAGTATTCTCCTGTATATACACACAGAAATGAGTGCTCCTGCACTTACTTTAGAACAGTGCCCTTCAATTTTTACTGTGTTCTTTGTATTAAAATATAATACATCTTCCTTCTCTGCATTGAACTTCTCCTACCACCTATCCACTCACCACCAATTTGTCAATGTCTTTATGAAGTTCTACACTGGTAGTTATCACCATTTTAAGCACAATGACCTCTGTGACTGCATATTATCTGCCTGTCTTGAAGTTTGGGTTAAGTCTGCTGGTTACATATAGTCTGTCAAATAGTTATTTGTGTAATGGATGCAATACTTGGATTTGATTATCTTCATTTGAAACAATCCTGACTCTCAGATGTATGTGGAGCCAAAGTAAGCTTCCACTTTAAAAACACAGGATTGGGTAGTTTTATTTGTTTGCGAGGCCCCAGTTATTGCTGTCCCTTGACCTGACTTTCAGCTCAATATCATTTTGCATTATAATTATCTCTATACCAACTCCACTACTCTGTGAATCAAATACCTGATAGACTTTGGTACCCAACTTGAAGGAATGGATTTGAGATATATGTGATGATCTGTTCCACCACATTTAATTCCTGAAATCGCCTGCTGAATTCATCAGTTAACTTCCTCAGCTATGCACAGAAGTTTCCTGGGTGGGACCAATTTTCTTTGTCTTTGATTTTTTTTCTCCAGACAGTGTTGTGGTGTTTTATTTTCAATTGGGAGGACCACAGACCCAGCATGACCACCAAACTTACCTTGACCTGCAATGATTGTCCATTTGGACCAGATTGAAACCTGATAAAACAAGCTAGCAAAACCTATTAAGAGCATGCACTTTTCCCTTGCTGCTCTGCTTCTGGAAGTGGAATTCACACAGATGTGTGATGATTGATGTATTGCAAAGAGGCAACATGGATGTGTGATGAGATGAACTGTCAGAGACTCGATGATCAACCAGTCGATCACAATTTACATGTTGGAGACTGTGATTCTCTTCTCTCTTCACAGTTTATAGTTCTGTGCCATCTGC
This sequence comes from Chiloscyllium plagiosum, assembly GCF_004010195.1. Lineage (NCBI taxonomy): Eukaryota > Metazoa > Chordata > Chondrichthyes > Orectolobiformes > Hemiscylliidae > Chiloscyllium > Chiloscyllium plagiosum. The sequence goes on from NC_057726.1 coordinate 45,728,817, forward strand.
AAGCTTTGAACGTGTTCTTTGCATGCAAGATCTGCATAATTTATATATTTTCAAGAGAAAGAAGGGTTCTTTGCTTCAAACTTCAACTTCAGCTTCAAAGAAAAATCTACAGGAAAAGATGATGTCATGTATCACCGTTTATTATAGATACAAGTTACTTGTACAAAATCAGGACAAATGAAAAAGTAGTGAACACAAATGAATACATTAAGTAGGTTTTATTTTGTTAACATCACATCAACCCCTGGGGACCTCCACTAAAAACCTTATCCCAGTCCTAAAACTACCTATTCCCATACCGCTTCCTATTCTTCAGCCAATTTTATGTTCATGTAGCTACCGTCTCTTTTGTTCCATGACATATCACTTTCCCACAGGTCTATTGCATGTCATGGTATTGAACACCCTTTGGGAGTCCATGCACAACACAATAGTCTTGCCCTTGTCACAACTAGGAGGCCTTATACACTTATTGGTAAGGTCCGAGGGAGTGTGGCTGAACAAAGCGACCTTGGAGTGCAGGTTCATGGCTCCTTGAAAATAGAATTGCAGGTAGATAGGCCAGTGAAGAAGGTGTTTGGTATGCTTTCCTTTATTGGTCAGAGTATTAAGTACAGGAGTTGGGAGTTCATGTTGCGGCTGTACTTTTGGAATACTGCGTGCAATTCTGGTCTCCTTCCTACCGGAAGAATGTTGTGAAACTTGAAAGGGTTCAGAAAAGATTTACAAGGATGTTGTCAGGGTTGGAGGATTTGAGCAAAAGGGAGAGGCTGAACAGGCTTGGGTTGTTTTCCCTCAGGCGTCGGAGGCTGAGGGGTGACCTTATAGAGGTTTACAAAATCATATGGGGCATTGATAGAATAAATAGACAAAGTCTTTTCCCTGGGGTGGGGGAGTCCAGAACTAGAGGGCATGGGATTAGGGTGAGAGGGGAAAGATATAAAAGGGACCTAAGAGGCAGAGGGTGGTGCGTGTATGGGATGAGCTGCCAGAGGAAGTGATGGAAGCTTGTACAATTGCAACGTTTAATAGGCATCTGGATGTGTGTATGAATAGGAAGGGTTTGGAGGGATATGGGCCGGGTGCTGGCAGGTGGAACTAGATTGGGTTGGGATATCTGGCCGGCATGGATGGGTTGGACCAAAGGGTCTGTTTCTGTGCTGTACATCTCTATGACTCTATCTCTCTGTTACCTCTTTGGAAAATGCCAGCAAGTTAGTTAGAACATTCTTTTCCCTTAACAAAACTGCACCATCTCTTAAGCTACATTTTTCCATGTAACTATTAATTTATCCCAAAAACCTTTTCCAGAGGTTTTCCACTTCTGAAGTTAAATTGACTGATCTGTAATTGCTGGTCCAATTTTTACAACCTTCCTTGAACAAGACCCACAATGTTTGCAATTGTCCAGACTTCCAGCACCTACTCTGAACCTAAAACTGGTTAAAAGATTATTGCTATGAAAGAACCTGAAGATTGCCAAGCAGAACTTACAGTGCCTTTCCCACAATGTGAATTCTGCAGACATTGGTACAGATATTGTACAGCCTAACCAGCAGTCTTTATAAAGACCGGATACAAGCCACACTGAAAGTGCAGCTAGAGATGTTATGATTAGATTAGATTAGATTAGATTACTTACAGTGTGGAAACAGGCCCTTCGGCCCAACAAGTCCACACCGACCCGCCGAAGCGTAACCCACCCATACCCCTACATTTACCCCTTTACCTAACACTACGGGCAATTTAGCATGGCCAATTCACCTGACTTGCACATTTTTGAACTGTGGGAGGAAACCGGAGCCCCCGGAGGAAACCCACGCAGGCACGGGGGGAACGTGCAGACTCCACGCAGTCAGTCGCCTGAGTCGGGAATTGAACCCGGGTCTCTGGCGCTGCGAGGCAGCAGTGCTAACCACTGTGCCACCGTGCCGCTGTTTATTTTTCTGGGATGTTTGCATCCCAGTAAATTGAAAAAAGCATAGCAGAAATTTACTGAAGTCTGGGAACACTTAATTTTTTAACACAATGAGCTGGAGGTAGCTTCACTAGACTTTAATTTTAAATGATTAATGTCTTTAAAACAATATGGCAGTTAGATTCCACTAATGTTCATTACAGTTAATTGAAGTCCAGAAATGTATCCTTCCTTTATTGCTGTACGGATGTTTGGCATTCCTCTGTTAACTGATGGGTTAATAACCTTTTTCAAAATAATCATCTTAGAATTAAATATGGGAATGTTTAAGACAGTTAGAGCTTTACACAATAGTTCAGCAGAAAAAGAGGATGAAGTGCAATGTAATGTATTCTTTTCGCAAATAATTTAATACTTCTTCTGACTAACAGAAAATAATTAGAAGTAACTGGGTAAAGTTTGAAGTAGTGACATTTTGGAACTATAGAATCAATTTAGAATTTGTACATTCTTCCAGGTGATGCCACCACATTACTTTGAAAATCTGGAAAACACAGGAAGCAGTGAGATGTATTCTCCCATTACCCCTACACGACTTAAGGAGGTTCACACTGAGAGTGGCAAGAAAGGTATGATGAATTCACACCCCATTCCCTTAGCTCTATTGCTGCACAGCATCCTGCCCAGGAAGCGCATTTTAGGAATTTGGGTGTTAACACTGCCACCCTTCAATCCTAATTGATACATTAATTGCATTTTCTGTTGCCCCTGCATACTGAGTGCTAAAGACTTACAATTTACAGCTGCTTGGTTCCCTGACATTGGTCCTTCGTCTTAGTTTAATAGGCAGGTGTGTCAAATGATGCAATTCTGAGCCAGAGAAACCCCCATTAAGATGTGAGGGTGTAGTGTTTTCTGAATTGTGTGATTTTGGGCAAGAGGGTTTACAATTACAGTTTCCAAAATACTAACATGAAAATCCTAATCTTTTTCTCAGAAAAGGTTTCTCTTTATAAAACCACTAGATTGCTGTCAGAAGAAACTCTTCTGTTTTCTCAACAATTATTACTCGGGTGTTTCCCTGCTGTTCTTTCTAGAAACCATTGCATCGCCCACCACATTGCATGATCGATACAGCTCTCCAACAGCAAGTAATGCAAGGAGGAGACTCTTCATGGACAGTGACAACAGTCCTGACCCTTCAAGCAACTCCCTCAGAAATTCCCAGCAACAAACTGTACCAGTCCAGAATGTGGCTAGTGAGACTGTTTCTATTGCACATGTCCCTGGTCAGACTTTAGTAACCATGGCAACTGCGACTGTTACAGCTACCAATGGACAAACTGTTACTATACCAGTTCAAGGTAAATGATTTTTACATAAAATTGTATTATTTCTTCCTGTCTTCCCTACTTTTATGATGAATATTTAACCTTGACCCCAGGACTATAGGTAATTTAATAAGTGGATCTTACAGGATTTTCAAATATGAATCTTTTTACCTTCACTATTATGAACTAAGGATAGGATGAGATTTCCAGGAAATAGTTGGTGTTTATTTAGGTTTTAAAACCAGGACAAAATGATTACTAGCTCAGAAAATTCAATTGGGAACCATATTTGGAATATTTGAAATTTTCTTTATGTACATTCTATTACATTTCAATTGAAGTGTTCCAATTGCAGGAAAAAAATGTTTATTTGGATTTAAGTTGGAAATTCTGGGCTAACAAAGAGCAAATCATCCTTTCTGCTCTTTCAGCTAGTTTGCTAAGTCCCGATCTCAAATAGCTAAGGTCATTTCTGAGGCTCTTTACTGTGATTAATTGCTTAACAATAATACGTCAATGTTAAAAGGCACTTGTTTCTTGCTTTGTTTTCAGCAAACTGCTTTTTTTTTAAAATTCAAAGGTATCGCAAATGAAAATGGAGGAATTACTTTCATCCCAGTTCAACTCAGTGTTACAGGACAGGCCCAGTCTGTGACAAACTCCATTCAACCCCTTACTGCTCAGACTCTTGCCAGTAGTCACCAGTTACCCGGAACTACAGTGCAGATTGCTGGACAGGTATCAATGCAGCAATCCCCAGGACAGAGACAAAATCAATGCCAAATAGCAATGAGCAGCAAACCCAAAAAGACCGGCTCAGTAGCTCTGTTCTTTAGAAAGGTATGTTTCTTTATAGTTATGAGAGTGAATGTTTCAAACAGCAATCAGGTTTTGTACTGTGCTTTTTCTCTTCAGATGAGCAACATTTGTCACAAATTAAATGGTAAATTATCCTGAATTAAAATTGGACAACAGCTATTTGTCATAGGTGCAGGTCATTAGTGTAGTCTGGGGAGGCGGAGGCTAGATATAGTGTGATGTTGTTGAGGGAGGGAATTTGATACTATTTTCATAATATCTCAGATTATTCTGTTTCTGCTGTTGTTAAACTAGGTTTATCATTTGGCAAGTATTCGTCTGCGTGATCTCTGTGCAAAACTGGATATTACTGATGATTTGAGGAGGAAAATCTGGACATGTTTTGAATATTCTTTGGTCAACTGCACTGATCTGATGGTTGATAGGCACTTAGATCAGCTGCTGATGTGTGCTGTTTACATAATGTCCAAGGTAAAATCTGCATTGAATGTGACACAATGAAAAGTTAGAATAAATAGCATACATGGAGATTTATGTTTTAAGGTTCCTTTATTAATTAAAAAATCTTTAAACATGTTATTTTAATGACCTATTATCTATATGTTTTCAATAAAGGATGTAATATTTCTGAAAAACATTCTACAACATCCTATAATCGTTGCATTTCTGATATAGCAAGAGTATGCTATTTTTTAAACATTGTTAACTAACTTTACAACTGCAATATGAAGCCTGCTTCAACTGATCTATTGATCCTCTCTCCAACACATGGGCCTACTGTCCTTGTATGAGACAAAAATGTAGTTACTAACCTTGTAGACTCTGTTGAGTACGTATGCCCTAATCCCTCCAATTTAGCATTGAAATAAGGTGGTGTCACAAAATATGACAAAGTCCAAGCTTCAAGTCTGTTCAAACATACATACCTTCCTGCCAATATTTGTGATTTTAAAAAAAAATCTTGTTGCAATAAATACATTTGAAGTATTTTAGAAGAAAATAAAATAAGCCTGTTGCACTCAATAACACATGGTATTGTTTGGTATCAAGTTGTTAGTAAAGCATATTTGATCTTCCCTTTCTCCAGGTGTGTAGATTTGGTTACCATATATTGGAATAGAACTGACAGTGGGCACGCAATGGGAGAACACATCCAGATTTTGAATGTGCCTTTTGCCGATATCGGTTTGCACCAAATGACTTGCTAATCACATTAATAAAACATGGAATATAAATCTGGCTGTAAGAAAATTCAAAATTCCATAAACAATCAGGGCCTGAGGCAAGTGCCAAACATTCAGTATATATTGCTCTTTAATATGAAAGTTAAGAGTTTTACATAATCCAACTATCATTCATGCACTCTTAAGTAAAGAGATACACTCTGAGCAGAAATCAAAACGTGGCCTAACAAGTCAGTTTTGTTTGAGGGTTATACACTAAGGTACAATGCATCCAAATGGCTTTAATGTTTTTTCCATTGCATTTTCATCCTTCTGCCCAAACACATTTCAGTCATATTAATAGCTCTTTTCCCAAATTACTGAACCTTATTTGCAGGTTCTCTGCAATTGCTCAGCATGGTGGCAGGAGTTAAGTTTTGACTTTGTAAAGAGGGGTCTTGGCAAATTGTCAACCAGTTTTCCATCTCTACTTCTATTTCCGTTGATTTTCATATGTTAGAAAAACAGTAATGTGCACTGTGCTTTGAGTCAATATAAAACAACACTTTATTTTTAGGTAACAAAAGAGGATAGATCCTTCCAGAACATTATGCGTAGCTATCGAACACAACCGCAGGCCAGCAGCAATGTAAGTATTGTTATTAAAGTTTTGGGATACATTATAGGAGTAATTTGAGAAGTTATGGTGGGCGGCACGTTGGCACAGTGGTTAGCACTGCTACCTCACAGCGCCAGAGACCCGGGTTCAATTCCTGCCTCAGGCAACTGTCTGTGTGGAGTTTGCACATTCTCCCCGTGTGCTCCTCTGTTTCCACAATCCAAAAATGTGCAGGTTAGGTGAATTGGCTATGCTAAATTGCTCGTAGTATTAGGTGAAGGGGTAAATGTAGGGGATTGGGTCTGGGTGGGTTGCTCTTCAGAGGGTTGGTGTGGACTTGTTGGGCCGAAGGGCCTGTTTCCACACTGTAAATAATCTCATCTCATCTAATCTGTGTTAAGTATAGCACACATGAAAGGATAAAGATGACTTTGAACCAATGATCACCACATGGATATTGTTCTTTGTGTTATTTCTGGATATGCTGCATGCTGAAATGATTGTGAAGCTCAGTCTACAGTTCCATTACCTTTTGTATCATGCAGCTGTTGCGAACAAGATGAAACTAGTTTGGCTTAGTTTAGCAATTCCCATCTTCTGTTTCATTGAACCATTGGGTGTTTATTTACCTTGTGTTGGTTATTCCTGGGATTTCTTGAGTAATCTGTGTCTATTGAGAAAACCTAGAAGAAGGTTGTGGAAGCAGGACCATCTCTGGACGGTCACTAAACTTTTAATGTTAATGAAACAAACCTGTGTGGTCTTTACTAATGGTGAAAATCTCATGGATGATTAATGACTACAAGCAGCGCTCTGCATAAAGATTTACATATTACAAATGATGCTCTAAACATTACTGTGCTGACAATGGAATGTTTAACAGTGAGTGGACAAACCTGTTTACATTATGTTAAAGGCAGATGCCACTGCTGAACAGTGTCACAGCGACATGAATTTCTGGAACAACCATCTCTTTCAGAATGACTTAATCCATACTCAAAATAAACAAATGTGGATCCATAGATGTTATAAAATCTTCGTTTTAAACAAACTCTCTCAAGCTGATGCCTCTAAATCAGTGTGATAACTCTTTCTTACAAAACTGTTTCCAACTTGCATGAGCTATTCCACATGGTCAGTATCACACTGCTTCTGTCACTTTTCAACATTCACACTCCCTAACTGGAAATCAGCAAATGTCAGTGCACAGTCTGCATTGTTTGCAGGCAAGGAAATGACATTTAGCCAGGGGCATCACTGGTCAGGAAGAAGTGTTTGGGGCAAATGTGTGTGTGTGTGTGTGTGTGTGTGTGTATGGCGGGGCGGGTTATGGCTGGGGGCGGGGGGGGGTCGGGGGTCAGGGGTCAATCAGCTTAATTGTTATCCAGGAGTAGCACTAGGTTTTTGATTGTTTCCTAGGAAATTCACATTGCTAGGACTGGAGGGTTTGAGTTATAGGATCAGGCTAATTCTATAAATTTAGTAGCCAGTGGGAAATGGATCCAATCTAACCAGGAGTTGGCAGTTAATGTCTTCATTGAGATTAAGTTTTGTTTGGATATGTTTATAATTCTTTTAAGCGTTAATTTTTTTTCTGATTATTAACCCATAACATGATGCTTGCAGGATTTAAAAAAACACATTAGAGAGAGGCAGTAAAGTCAAATTCAATCAGGAATAGTAGTTCAAAGCAGGAAGTTTTAATTAATTAAAATCAATTAAATTTAATTACTCACCTGTAATGCAATTTACTCAGTTTCTGGTTCCATTGACTTCAAAAAACTGAATATCATGCCAAGTGTATAATTGGTGTACAGAGTGATATCACTCAGAGGCATTTCTATCCCTATAACTCTTCAGAGGAACCCCAGCCTTTACCAAGTAAAAAAAACACACACCAGGTTATAGTCCAACAGGTTTATTCAAAAGTACTAGCTTTTGGAGCACTGCTGTTTCATCAGGTAGTGATACAGCAAAGGTTTTGGACTCCAACACTCTGGGGAAAAAACCTTGGCTGTTCATCCTACCCATGCCCGTCACCATTTTGAAAACCTCTCTCCAAGGTCACCCCTCAGCTTCCGATGCTCCAGAGAAAACAGCCTCAATCTATTCAGAATCAAATCCTCCAGTCTCAGTAACAACCTTCTAAATTCTTGGGATGGCACAATGGCTCAGTGGTTACCACTGCTACCTCACAGCACCAGGGTCCCAGCTTCGATTCGAGCCTCGGGTGACTGTCTGTGTGGAGTTTGCTCATTCTCCCAGTGTCTGCGTGGGTTTCCTCCAGGTACTCTGGTTTGCTCCCACAGTCACAAACATGTGCAGGTCAGGTGAATTGGCCATGCTAAATTGCCCATAGTGTTGGTATTAGTCAGAGGGAAATGGGTCTGGGTGGGTTACTCTTCGGAGGGTCGGTGTGGACTGGTTGGGCTGAAGGGCCAGTTTCCACACTGTAGGGAATCTAATCTAATCTTCCTTGCCTTAGTGTGACAAACCTGTCCAGCCATATCAGCAAGTGCTCCCTAAACAACCTCCATATTTCTATCGTGCATTTTCCTGAGAACATCTGTTCCCAATTTAGGCACCCCAGTTCCTACCTAATAGCATTTTAATTCTCCCTCCCCCAATTAAATCCTTTCCTATATTGTCTGCTCCTATCCCTCTCCATGAGTATAGTAAAGGTCAGGGAATTGTAATCACTATCACTGCTATGCTCTCCCACTGAGAGATTGGACATGGTTCGTTGCCAAGCATCAGATCCAATGTAGCCTGCCCTCTAGTCAGCCTATCTACATATTGAGTCAGGAACCCTTCCTGGACACAACTGACAAAAGCTGCTCCATCCAAACTATTTAAACTAAGGCAGTTCCAGTCAATATTAGGGAAGCTAAAGTCACCCATGACAACAACCCTGTTACTTCTGCACCTTTCCAAAATCTGCCTCCCAATCTGCTCCTCCATTTCTCTGTTGCTATTGGGGGGTCTGGGCTGATAAGTGTCAGATGGAGTTCAACCTGTAAAAGTGTGAAGTGATTCATTTTGCAAGGTCAAATTTGAATGTAGAATACAGGGTTAAAGGCAGGATTCTTGGTAGTGTGGAGGAACAGAGGGATCTTTGGGTCCATGTCCAGAGATCCCTCAAAGCTGCCATCCAAGTTGATAGAGTTGTTAAGAAGGCGTATGGTGTGTTGGCTTTCATTAGCTAGGGAATTGAGTTTAAGTGCCGTGAGGTTATGCTGCAGCTCTGTTGAGCCCTAGTTAGACCATACTTGGAGTGTTGTGTTCAGGTCTGGTCGACTCATTAGAGGAAGGATGTGGAAGCTTTAGGGAGGGTGCAAAAGAGGTTTACCAGGTTGCTGTCTAGACTGGAGGGTATATCTTAAGAAGAGTGGTTGAAAGAGCTAGGGCTTTTCGCATTGGAGTGAAGAAGGATGAAAGGTGACTTGATAGAGGTGTATAAGATGATGAGAGGTATAGATAGATAGATAGCCAGAGACTTTTTCCCATGGTGGAAATGGCTATCACGAGGATGATTGAAGAAAGATTTTGGGGTGATGTCAGAGGTAGGTTGCTTGGAATGCACTGCCAGCATTGGTAGTCGAGTCAAAGATACATTAGGGACATTTAAGCGGCTCTTGGATAGGCAAATGGAAGATGGAGAAAGTGAGGACTGCAGATGCTGGAGATCAGAGCTGAAAATGTGTTGCTGGAAAAGCGCAGCAGGTCAGGCAGCATCCAAGGAGCAGGAGAATCGACGTTTCGGGCATGAACCCTTCTTCAGGAATGAGGAAAGTGTGCCCAGCAGGCTAAGATATCTTTTATCTTAGCCTGATGGACACACTTTCCTCATTCCTGAAGAAGGGCT
>NC_057726.1:45738680-45763501 GCF_004010195.1 Chiloscyllium plagiosum
ATGATGTGTGTGGAGGTGCAGGTGAATTTGTGGCAGATATGGAAGGATCCCTTGGGGCCTTGGAGTGAAGTAAGGGGGGAGGTGTGGGCGCAAGTTTTGCATTTCTTGCGGTTGCAGGGGAAGGTGCCGGGAGTGGAGGTTGGGTTGGTGGGGGGTGTGGACCTGACTAGGGAGTCACGGAGGGAGTGGAATGAATGGTATGTCGGTTAGTTTGATCTTCAAGTAGGATAAGAAGTCGGCACAACATTGAGAGCCAAAGGGCCTGTACTGTTCTATGTTCTAATTATAAGTATACAATTACACTTCGCGACAATACTTGGTGAGATGCGAGGAGGGTAATTTGTCTGCAGTGATCTACTACTTATATGGATGAATTCATAATTAACTTTTTTGCTCTTTTCAAAATTGAAAGATACACAGTATTCTATTTCCTTAGGGTTATATTGCTTTGTAGTCAGTATGACTTATAAAATTTAGTATCTGTTGTGAGTTAATTTGAACAATGCATTGCACAAATCTTTGGGTGCTACATAGTCAGTCAACACTTCAAAATGAGGTCCATAAATTGATTTCTAATAGGAAATGCATGAAACCTCACCTTGTTCAAGAGATTTATGTGCCAGATCTCGTAAGCACCAACAAGATGCAATGCAAAACGATTATGATGTAGCTCAGTCAACTCCACAGCTAAATACAATATTAAAAGTGCTAGTGCCAACACTACTAAGAGGGATCATGATCTGCTTAAAGGGTTTTACTGCATTAGTTCCCCTGGCTGTTGAAACATTTGTATGTGTTTCTTGCGCATTAAGTAATATGTTGAATTGTCTTTTTTTATTCATTCATGGGACTTAGGCATTGCTTGCTAAGCCAGCTTCTGTTACCTATCCCTAATTGCCATGGAGAAGATGATGTTGAACTGTCCTCTTGAACCTGTACAGCCCTGGAGTGTGCACTTATGCACCAAGTGGTTCCAGGATTTTGATCCAGCCACAGTGGAGGAATAGCAATGTGGTTCCAAGTCAGGATGGTGAGTGGCTTGGATAGGAACTTGCAGGTCATGATATTCCTATTTGTCTGCAGTTTTTGTCCTTCTACTTGGTAGCGGTTGTGGATATGGAAGGTGCTGTCAAAGGAGGCTTGGTGAGTTAGCGCAGTACATCTTGTGAATGGTAAACACTGCCCCCTATGTGTCAGTGGTGAAGGGAGTGAATGTTGAAGGTGGTGGTTGGGCTCCTTTTTGTCCAGGATGGTGTGAAGCTTCATGAATGTTGTTGGAGCTGCATTCATCCAGGTAATGAAGAGTATCCCATTACATTCTGGCTTGCATCTTGTAGATGGTGAACAGGAGTGAGTTACTCACCACAGAACTCTCAGCCTCTGACCTGGTGTTGTAGACACAATATTTATTTGGTTAGTCCAGTTCAGGTTCTGGTCAATGGTAACTACCAGGTCCTTGATGGTGGTGGATTTGATGGTGATAATTCTATTGAACATCAACAGGAAATTCTCATCTGTTGCAGATGGTTATTACTCAGCCCTTTGTGTAGCATGAATATTATTTGTCATTTAGCATATTGTTGTCCAGATCTTCCTCCATCAGGTCTGCTTCAGAATCGCAGGAGTCACAAATGGTATTGAGCATTGTGCAATCAATGAACAATCCCACTTCTGACTTTATGATGGAGAAATCATTCATGAAGCAGCTGAAGATAGTTGAGTTTAGCATATGATCCTGAGGAACTCCTTCAGAGATGTCTTGGGGTGGAGATGTTTGACGTCCATCCACCACAGCCACCTTCCTTTCTGCCAGGTATGTCTCCAACATACACTGCAGTTTTGCAAGGAATCCCTGGTACTACACTCTGGAGTTAAGCTCTTTTGTCTGTGTTTGAACCACGTGATCTCAGAAACTGGCCTTGATGGAACCCAAACTGAGGGTCAGTGAGCAGGTACTTGAAAGTATTGTCGACAACCCTTTCCATATTACTGATAATGAAGTTTACACTGATAGCACGGTAATTGGTCAGCTTGGTTTTGACCTGCTTGCTTGTTGTGCATAGGACATAGTGCAAGAAAGACCTACCATCCCACCAGTCTCCACATTCAGTGTATTGTCCTTACACACTTCGGCCAACTCCAATTAGACCCCACTGCCAAGAACATCTTCCCCTCCCCATCCTTCTCTGCCTTTCCCAATCCTTGGTTTGTGCCATTCTCCCCACCGGTAGCTTTCCCCGGCACTGTAAAATAATCAAAAGCTGCTGCATACCACCCCTCCCCTCCAGTGAGGGCCCCAAACAATCCTGCCTCTCCTCCAACTTAGCTCATTGTATCCAGTGCTCCTGATGTGATCTTCTCTACACCGGGGAGACCAAATGTAAATTCAGGGCACATTTCGGCGAGCATCTCAGCCAGACCCACAGGGGCTGACCTGACCTCCCAGTCGCCACTCATTTTAATTCCCCTTCCCTCTCCCTTTCCGACATGACCATCCTTGAATCAAACTGCAAATTGGAGGAACACCTCATCTCCTGCCTGGGTAGCCTATAGCCTAGAGGACTCAACATTGAGTTCTCCAATTTCAATTAACCTCCCTTCTCATGCCCGGACTCCCTTCCCAGCCCCTCCCTCTCCCTTCCATTCCTGTGAATCTGGTTGGTAGGTGGAAGGGTCATTCCTCCCATTGACCAACAAGGTCATACCCTCTACCCGTGTTCACCTATCCCTACCTCTCCTCTTTTTCCCCCCACCCAATCCTGAAGGAGGGTTACACTTGAAACATTGACTTCTCCTCCACGTGCTGCTGCCTGACTTGCTGTGTTCTTCCAGCCTTCTGTTTGTCTACATAGGACATAGCTGGGCAATGTTCTACATTAAAACTAAGTATTGTAGATACTGGATAGCTAAAATAAAAGCTGGAAGTGAGAAACATCTACAGATGCTACCAGTCCTGTTGAGTTTCTCCAGCAGTTTGGTTATCTACCCAACAATGTGGAACGTTGAAATTAAAATTGTTGCAGCTTGGCAAAGGGTATGGCCTAATTCTCTAACAGATGACTTCAGGACTGATTTCACAATATTTTTAAGGCCTTAGCAGTACCTAGTGCCTTCAGCCACCTATAGATATCATTTCAAGTGAATTGAATTGGTTGATGAATGGCATATGATACTGGGGACCTCAGGAGGTGGCCAAGATGGATCATCCACTTGACTGTTCTGGCTGAAGATAGATCCAGACCTTTATCACTATTGCTCTCAGCTCCCCCTTCATTGAAGTTAAGATATTTGTAGTGCCTTCACAGCTATTAGTTTTTCTTTAAATTATCCACCACTATTTACAATTGTATGTCATAGAACTGTACATTTAGAACTAATCATTTGTGTAGAGAATGTTTAGACCTGTCTATTGCAGGGTGTTCGGTGTGTAAGTAGTCCTGTGTTGTAGCTGCACCAGCTTCACGCCTCATTTTTAGGTATGCCTGCTCCTGTCATCCCCTCCAGCCAACTAGTTTTGAAGTAATTCTAGCAGGGCTTTATCTGAGAATTGAATTCAATTGGGACAAAAAAAGAAGACACAAAGCAAGACAATTTTCTCAGTGGTTGGCTAAAGCTGCCAAGGATTTTAAAAGACTAATATATTCCAAGGGCCTTATATTAATTTTCCTTGCCCTGAACAAGCTCTGAAAATTTTTCCCAGAGCATGGAATTGTAATCCAAGTTACTTTCTTCACTGTCCACTACAATGGAATCTTGATCAGACAGCCCCATGGCCTCAGGAGTGGCAAATAGAGTTTAATTCAGATAACGGTGAGGTGCTGCATTTTGGGAAAGCAAATCTTAACAGGACTTGTACACTTAATGGTAAGGTCCTTGGCCTTGTTGCTGAACAAAGAGAGCTTGGAGTGCAAGTTCATTACCCCTCAGCCTCTGACACTCCGGGGAAACCTTAGAGGCTTACAAAAACATGGAGGGGCATGGATAGGATAAATAGACAAAGTATTTTCCCTGGGGTTGTGGAGTCCAGAACTAGAGGGCATAGGTTTAGGGTGAGGGGGGTAAGATATAAAAAAAGAGATCAAAGGGGTAACTTGTTCACAGAGAATGGTATGTGTATGGAATGAGCTGCCAGAAGAAGTGGTGGAGGCTAGTACAATTGCAACATTTAAAAGGTATCTAGATGGATATATGATTAGGAAGGGTTTGGAGGGATATGGGCCAGGTGCTGGCAGGTGGGACTAGATTGGGTTGGGTATAGGTCAGCATGGACGAGTTGGACTGAAGGGTCTGTTTCCATGCTGTACGTCTGACTATGAGCATGCTTGTACCTTAAACAGATTTATTTTGTACTCTGCTAAAATTGATTCAATCTAAAAATTATTTGAAGGTTCATAAATTATGTTCCTCATATTTAAATGCAATGCCCCACACCTCTCATTGCTATTTTCTAGGATTACAAGTAATGCATTCATTGAATTACTGTTCTTGCTGACACAAACATCCCTTGGCAAGTTGCAACAAGAGTACCTTCCCCTAATTCAATTTTTGATTAATTTCCAGAATAGACACTAGAGAAATAAGTCTCCTTTTGAAGTTAGCTAAATTACTCTAAAGCACTGGTCCCAGGTCAGTGTGACACAACCAGAGTGTGATACTGTACTGTTCATGCAGAGGCTTGTGGGGATTACATTAAATTATCAGTCTGACTGGTGAGCTCAATAAGAAACTCAATAAGAAAGTCTTTAAAAAAAGGGGGAGGGAGAAATCAAGAGGGAAAACAAAATTAAAAGATGTGGATTTTATTTTTTAAAATCCAACCTGATTATTTGTACTAGGTTATAATCTTGACCAATAAGATTAAATCAGCATAAAATTGTGTTTGTTGAATTGAATTAGATTCCAATCTCTTGCTTTGCTACTTCAGGTAAAACCATGGATGTTTTAAACTTAAATTTGATTGAAAATAATGATTTACCAGTTGCACTGCAATTCTGCTATTTAACTGTAGAAGTATTAAGTCAATTTTTTTTCGTGAAAGTCACTATTAATGCAATCCTGAACTAGTAACTTCAGAAACAATGTTCTAAATCATGTTTAATGAATCTTATAAAATAAGCCTTGTGAAAATGCTTGTATATTTTGAAAGGACAGCAAGATACTTTATACATCATGAATTTGAGCCTTTGGGGGAATTATTTCAGTTCATATGGTGAACTGAAGGTTTCACATTTCTGGAAACAGTTTATTTTGGCTCTTTTATTTCTTATAACAAGCACAAAAGACTGACACCTGGGAAAATAATATTTAAAATCACTGGCAGTACATTTACATTCTTTCCATGTTAGTTCATGTGTTCTAGATGTAGCTGAAACAGATTAAGCATAAACTATAAATTGATAGATACTGCTTACAAACATACAATGACTTTTATAATAACCAACGTTATTTTTAAATGCAATTGATGCTACATGGTATAATTGTCAAGGTGTTATTAAAAACTTAAGCATTTCTTGCATTTTTAAATACACATGAACCTGTATCACAAACTTCAGCTGAGAAGCTAGGAAGTTTGACACACATATACCTTTGCTAGTGATACTATATATGGCATCAGGGACTACATGAAAATGGACCCAAATTAAAACTTTGGTTTGCTGATCGGCCTTCACAGAAAAACTCCATGTCCAATCTATGGGCTGTTCACTTAGAAAAATACAGAAATCTAACTCCCAGCCCAAGTCAGTTAGTTTATAATTAAAGCATCAACATTGCATTAGTAATTATCATTAAACCAGACAATGCATAAATGCACTGTATGTACAGCAAAGCAAATCTGATCACTAGCCTGTATTAAGTCAAGTGATTTCAGTTGGGACATAATTAGTTTTATTGGCTCAGTATCCTCAAAACAACAAAAGGGAAAACAATCTAGGATTCCAAACCTGATCTCTATCTATTTATCCCTGTGGGGAATATGCATGCATGAACATTGAATGAGAACAGAATTAGCCTCAGCTGTGCTCTTCCTTCCAGCTAACCAGCATTAAGGTCTAAAAGAAAACCGCCATTTCAGTGAGGCATTGGGACACTGCTCATACCTGTGAAACAGTAGCCATTTATAAACAATTGCCTATTGGAGTGTAGAAATAGGGAGCAATTTATCTTCTACTCAAAAGTAAAGAGATTCACTTTGATGGATCATGATTTACATTAATGACCAACTTCCTAACACAACATTATTGAAGAGAGACTATAAGTGGGATAAGCCTTGGGTCTGACTAGTATGCAGGGGTCAGGAACATTTGATTTTAGATTAAAATAGCTCACCATTATGCTTTAATGGATGAAGACCATTTCCTGACAGCTATTGTACCTTATTTGTGACATCTGCAAGATAGTTGTGTAACATTTTTTCATACTTTTTACTAAGATGTCATAATCAGCCACATCTTTAACTAAGACTCTACTGCCAATATTTAAGACTTAAGATTAAGAAAAGCAGAAAATATGCCAGATCTATTTACTTTTCTTCAGCAATCTGTTATTTTACCTTCCGCGCCAGTGTGTTTTGCTTTTATGGAACTAGTTTAATTATGACCAAATAAAAAAAGAACAGGAATTAACAAATTCATGTTCCATGCTCTTTAACAGCTTGTCAATTATTGCAGTGTAATGACAAATGGAGAAATTCCTAGTTGTGGAACTTAGAAAGAATGAACAAGACAATATATTGCATCTTTTGTTTTGAAGTCTGGTATTAAGAGAACAGGATAAAGACTGGAGTAATTGCAGTTTAAATTGGAACAGTGAAGTTTGAAGGGCACTGACCATGCTGATCCTGATGTTAAAAGCTACACAATATACATGGAAAATAAAAGCATTTTCTTGCAAGAGGAATCAGAGGTGTTAGAACAGTAGTCAGACCTTCTAGGTACAGTACAAAGGGAATTGTTTGTCATCATATGCAGTGATGCTTCATATTTGATTGAAATCACCTTCCTTACCACTAAATCCTAGCCATTGGTGAATAACCAAAGCCTTTCAAGGGTGAAAATAATGTTCACTTTTACATTACTGCAATCCAAAATGTAATAAACTGGTTTTTGTGTTAAGTTGTTGCACGTAACAACACACAGTAAGCCTTTAAACAGGTTATAAAATTGTGCCTGTAGATTTACAGAAGTGTGCTGCTAAAAGCTCGAAGACGACGGACCTCAGGTAGCAGTGACAGTAGTGGTCGCCAGGGCTCGCCAACTGAGACTAGCAGAGACAGGAGTAAGTATTTCAAACATGTGTCCTTATCATAAGTACGATTGTTTCTACATTGGGGCACATATGGTTTCAGAATTTTTTATTTTAAACTTGCTATAAACCAAGACAGGGTTTATATAAATATGCCCATTTAAATATTGTTCTGCCTTTGGTGCAGATCTGTACACATGTTCTGAAAACTTTAGGGTATCATGGTTTGGAAATCACTGGTTTGCTGTCTCCTGGGATACATTTTAGTTAGTCACAACAAGAAGAGTAGAATTCAGAACCTGCACTTGTAATCATACGAAGTTAGCTGAAATTAGTTTCAGGAATGAGCTTACATAGTTTTGTTTAAAAGACATGAACTGATGTAGCTTCCAAGAACCTTGATTAACAAAGTCATTCGAAGTATTAGCCCCAGTTGCAGTTGATTCATTTCATCAGTATCCTGTATAATGCATAGGAGGTATTCCCCGATTGTCATTTGAGTACATATTATCACACACAGACACACACACAAGACTGGAGAAAATTAAGCAATTTTCCATTTGAGCTCAAATTTATCATCCTTCCCACTGCCTCAATCATTTCTTTCACCTATTCCTGCACAATGTTTTTTCTAAACTCTCCATTCTTGAAGGCAGCGGGCTAAGTGTCAATTTTGAGTTAAGTTTCATTGAAAAGGTTCTTTGCAAATTTGTTTTTTCTCCTGTATATACCCTGCCCCCATGGTGCCCTTCACCTATTCTAGCCCTGTTCTACCATTCACTATACCTGGAACGACTCGACTGGTTGAATATCCCAAAATGGAATGATATTCCCATTGGCTGAAGGCTGTTGTGAACCTGGACAAGCTTTGCCAGGCTGGAACTGCCTCCTACTGTTTCCTGACATTTGCTGCACTACCACTAACCCTGAATCCCTCTGAAATCAGCAACATGCCATATCATAGTCAGAACCTCACCTTGATACCCAGCATATTTAAAATGATACAGCCAGTTGTTCCTGACATCAATTTAATCTTGCTGGCCTCATGTAATTTTGCATATTCATTATAGCCAATGCCATACAGGCCCTGAAAAGATAGTACGCAACATTTTCTGCCTGAAGATGCAGATACCATTCGCATTATACCCCAATGAAAGCACATTTTTCTCTTTCCACAAAATCCTCTTTTCCCTCATCTAGTATCTCTCCCCCTCCCCCCATCATGCTACTGATATTAGTACCATGTAACTAGTGTGTTTTGAAAGTTAAAATTTCTTTGGTCATTTTTGTTGCAAATTGTTTTATACAGCTAGCAGAGACTCTAGCCCAAACATGAGGTCTAGCAGTACACTTCCTGTGCCTCAACCTAGCAGTGCACCACCTACACCAACGCGACTAGCTGGAGCAAACAGTGATATGGAAGAGGAGGAGAGGGGTGATCTCATTCAATTCTACAATAATATCTACATCAGAAGAGTCAAAGCATTTGCGTTGAAATATTCCTCATCAAATATAGAGAATGGGGTAAGATGTAGCTTGTACAAGTGGAGGTTTTAAACTTAAAATGGTGTGGTATTGTACTTTTTTGTACAATTATGACAGCAGTTTTATTTCTGAGTTGAAAGTTTGTCCATTCAAATTCCAACCCAAGGAATGATCACAAAAATCCAGGTGGACATTCCATTCCAGAATGAAGGTGCACTATGAGAAAGTGAGGACTGCAGATGCTGGAGATCGGAGTTGAAAAGTGTGGTGCTGGAAAAGTGCAGCAGGTCAGGCAGCATCCGAGGAGCAGGAGAATGTAGGTTAAGATCAACTAGGAGAAAGTGAGGACTGCAGATGCTGGAGTTTTTGTTGCGAGGACTGCAGATTCCTGAAGGGCTTATGCCCAAAACGTCGATTCTCCTGCTCCTCAGATGCTGCCTGGCCTGCTGCACTTTTCCAGCACCACACTTTTCAACTCTGAAGGTGCACTGTGTCTTTCTTAGAAATGTTAAATTAAAGCTTGGTCTGCATGAGCAGGTGAATGTGGAGGAAAATACTATTCTTGATTGAAGAAAAATACCAGCCAAATAGCTAGCATAAGAAAAAAGCTAACTGTCCTACAACTCAATAGCATTTGTTTCACAAATGTACAATTCCACACCCATTCAAATGTAATGATAATAATATGTACCTAACTTGATGCAGAGCTGTGGGAAGCATTCACATTTCTGAAACTAATAGAGGAGTTTCAGGTGCTGGGTTCTTTATTCCAAGTTAGATCCTTATGTAAACTTTTTGGCACTACTGTCTGACATTTTTTTCCATGCTCATACTAGGCAGCAGATCAAGAACAGCAATAACGTATCACAATTTATCCTGTGTTTGGCAACTTGTACATTCCTGTATTTGGTTAAATTGTATGGTGTAGTTCTCAGATTGTACCAGCAGAGAGCATTGAAACATGTATAATTCGTGGTAGGAAATGTTATAAAAACACATGTGCTAAATGGAATCTTAACAGAACCAAAACTTTCACTTTGTACCAATGATGTCTTCCTCCAGATTTTGAGCACTTAAATGATATCCATGGGGTAGATAAGTAGATGATCTCACTAACAGATGTGACATTACAGATTCTTCTCTTGTCCCAACCAAAAAAAAAGCCCAATTACAGAAAAATACTCCAACTGTACCAATGTGAACTCATTTCATCAAGTGTCTTCATAACATTTTATAGACTATGGATAACAAAGAGACACCGCTTTAGATAGTTCTGCTGTTTTGGAATGGAATTTTTTTTCTTTGAGACCCAGCCCCAGTTTAGAAGTCAGCTGAGGATGTCTGAATAGTCTGAAAGTTTCCTTAGTAACCAATCTACAATTTGGAGTCAAACCCAGATTTCTGAATTAAGTCATGAACATTTCAACCATTACTTTGGATTCTCCACAGCATGCATTTTGTTTAAAAATAGTATAGTCATACTCTTAAAAGCCTAATTTGTATCCACTTAAATATTTAAAGTTCCTACAGTTTATAAATAAACTGATTTTTGTTTTAATGCCTACATATTTAGTATTGCTTACAATGTGCATTTACATGTTTTGCAAATGTAAAACATCATTTTGAAGTGGTTCCATTACTGCATTTCTGGCTAATTAGTAGCCATATTAATTAAAACAAGTGCCACATACAAATTTATCAACATTGTTCAAAGACCACAAATTATTTTAGATAAATTTGTCTACTTGAGAAGGATACGAATTAAAATAATCTGTGAATAATAGTTTGTGTTTATACAGGTGGGCACATTATAACATTTGTTTGCAGCAGTTATAGTTCAGAATTTAGTTAATTAAAATTTACCTTGATGTGGCTCGCTGAACAGAGTATTAGATGTAGTCATTACGCAGAGTAGACCTCACAAAGTTTGATCCTCCTCAAACTGTAGATGTTTTGGAAATGACAGAGGAGACAGCTGGAATTTCCATTATATCACTGAATTATTGCAGATATCCAATTCCAGTTGCACATTTTCTGAAAACTACTCATAACAAGATAGCATTATTGCTGTTGTTTCATAGTAATTAAGTTGAAGGAAAAGTTACAAATGGTGTGAAATCAAGGATACCAAATATTTAAGTATTTAGAGGGTGATAAAGGAAAAAAAAAATACTGATGTAATCATGTGCTTGTTTGTATAGAATGAAGCTCCAACTTTATCACCCTTCCCATCTGTAAGGACAGGATCACCACGCAGAGTCTTACTATCTCAGCATCACTCCATTTATATATCACCTCACAAGAACGGAGGTTCACTCTCACCAAGAGAAAAAATGTTTTACTGTTTTAGCAAAAGTCCATCAAAGGTAAGCTACAGTAATGAACTTTCCATATTACACTTACATTGTGTGTTATAATATGTTACAATCCTTTAGTTTGCGATCACAAATGTTAGAGTTTATTTCATGAAAGAATGTAAGCAAGGTCTTAAATTGGTAGTATGCAAATAGACATACGAAACACATTCTGGTTCTAGCATGCAACATGGCTTAAACTAGCACAAATTAAACTTCCCTAGAAATCCTAAAAAGGTGCACTTGAAGATTTAGCACTCTAGTAGATACAACTTTCCTCACGACACACCTACCTCCAGTGAAGGCATGAAATGGATAGAAGCAAATTACTGCGGATGCTGGAATCTGAAACCAAAAGAGAAAATGCTGGAAAATCTCAACAGGTCTGGCAGCATCTGTAAGGAGAGAAAAGAGCTGATGTTTCGAGTCTAACTGACCCTTTATCAAAGGCATGAAGTGGATTGTTTGACATTTCTTGAGCCACCCTGAATGGTTGAGTAAGAGGGCACTCAGGCTCTTGGACACAACACTGGGAAAATCCTAGGTGGAGGTGACCAAGGGAAGAAGTGTCAAGAAGACTCCAGCTTGTCCTATAGAAGCTGGCACAGCTCTACCAAGCCACAACGCCTAACTGTGAAGGATTCTCAGAGTGTGCTAGAGAACTTCACTATTGTAACAGTTATTCTAAATATCTTGGCAAAAACGACCCAGAAAGTTCCCCAGTGCTTCAGAAGTCTTCTTCAAACTTCGAGTAGCAAAATGAATTTAAAATGTAAACAAAAACACAGGTGCCAAATGCTTTTATCAACAGAAGTTGGTTAAGTAGACTTAAATATCAAAGTTCGAAACAAGTAATCCTTGGGCACATTTTAGAAATAAGTTGGTCTTGCAATAGCTATTGGAATAATTACTTTGGCCCAATAAATCTGTGCCATTGTTTAGTTACTTACACTCAGTAATTATTCCCTCCATTAATAGTTTATAGCAAATATCTTGACACTTAGAAAATTTGGCTCATCTAAGAAAAAAAACTATTTATTGCACCCTAAAAATAATGTTCTTTAAATTCTGTTTATCTTCAGAGACTGAGAGACATCAACAGCATGATTAAGTCTGGTGAATCACCAACCAAGAAGCGTGGCTTATCATTGGATGACAGCAATGAATTGCCAGCTAAGCGGATTTGTCAGGAAAACCACACTGCATTGTATAGGCGTTTGCAGGATGTAGCCAATGACAGAGGATCTCACTGATCCAGTGTGAGGTGTCAACCTCAGTTGCTGTGAATAGTTTCCTTTCCTTAATCTTAACCTGGAAAGCAAACCACAAAAGATTACAGCTGAGCTTAAAGCTTTGTGAAGGTTATACAGGCAATGAACACAGCATAGGAAATCACAAATTGCAAGTGACCAAGATTTTGATCCTTTGAACACACCAATCTCTTGCTTTCACAAGCTATTTGTGCTTTTTTTAAAAAAAAGATCTGACATTTGAAGGCAGAGTGAATTTTTAGGTTGAGAAAGATTGCTGAAGCATTAAAAATGTTTCCAATTGATTTAAAAGCTTTTAAAGCAGGTTTAGGACAGCATACACATCATACCAAATTTAATTATAGCATTAACTTTCATGTTGAAAATTAAATTTTAACTGGGTATTTGAAAACAAACTATAAAAATCTGTCAAATCAGAAAAAAAATGTTCCAGTGTTGTACTTTTGTTACACTGGAAGAAACTCTTGGAGGTAAATTTTCATCTCCACACAGCATTCCAAAACAAGGCCATGTATTATGTATACACATAGATGGTGCACTAATGTATAGTTATGATTACTATTATGGTGTGCACAGAATTGGCAGCTATCTTGCATACAATTAGTCTGGAAGATTAGTATATGTAGGAGTAGTATGTTATTGATGCACTAAGTGCTGAAAGATCCTTACAGCAAATACATAAGATGTATAGTGAACATTAAGCAGTAGACTAAATATTCAAGGGAATATCCTTATAGCTACATGGCATTTTATCATATTGTAAAAAAGGTCCTAGTCATTCCTTATGAATCAGTGTACTTTCATCAATTGAATATCTAAGTAAATAGAAGCAAGACTTCAGTAGAGCAGAAGGAATTATTCTAACTTAATAGGATACATTGTGATGTTTTCATCTTCATCAAATGGGTTGAATATAAACCAAGTGAATATAATCATTTGGAAATAGGAACAGTGTGTAGGTTTAAACACCATTGGTTCTCTTCAACAGTGCCAATCCACAGATCAGGACTTCAATTCAAAACTATACAAGAGAATATAAACTGTCGAAAAATTCTAAATTTGCATTAGACCCAGATAGTGACATGCATAACTTGTAATTCAATAAAGAATAAAATCTGGATATCCAGACTTGGTTTTAATTTCAGCAATTAATAAAACACTGGTTTGTCAGTTATGGTTTATAAAAGTGATCAAATTGATTTAAAAAATTTCTCCATCCTCAGAGAATCCTTTACCTATTTTGCCTTGCACATGAGAAAATGTAGCTTGCTGACTGTAGCGATGTGACAATGCGGAAGCTCAAAATTCCAAAATTTTACATGAAAAGCTCCACGAGTTATTCTCCACTTCAGCAAATGTGTTGACACATTTACTGCAGTCTCATGAATCATAGCTGCTCTGAAATTGCCCGGGCTAGTCCACTAGCCAAAATATACCATCACTAGCTCCAGCCCAGCAGTTGTAGACTTGCACATGGGATGTCCAGGGTCACCTAGCCCATTGCTTAGCTGAAGCAGTCATATACAGCAGGATGTTCACCTCACCCTTAGTTTGTCTGGCCTCAATCACTCCCGTGAACATGAACTAGACTTGAACCATTTACAAACCGTAAAAGACATGAGTAGCCAAGAATATGTTTCAGTATACCTCTAAACCTGTCTTTCTCCAGTCGTTTAGATGGGAATTCAACTATATCTCCTCTGGTCCCACTCTGGTTACTATCCAATACACATTCATTATGTTGGGCAGAATAAACAAGTTTCTCAAGTTCAGTCATAGCAGTCAGCAGTCCCATCGGCACAAACAATCCCTCAAACATGGTCACATTCATAACAATTACTCTGTTCACCACGTGGAGGCAGTTTCTGACAACTAATTTTTATCCATCATTGTGGTTCTGTTTGCCAAGCTGGGATTTTGTGTTGCAGACATCTCACCCCCTGTCTAGGTGACATCCTCGGTGCTTGGGAGCCTCCTGTGAAGCACTTCTGTGATCTTTGCTCTAGCATTTGTAGTGGTTTGAATCTGCCGCTTCCGATTGTCAGTTGCAGTGGTCGGTATATTGGGTCCAGGTCGATGTGGTTATTGATTGAATCTGTGGATGAGTGCCATGCCTCTAGGAATTCCCTGGCTGTTCTGTTTGGCTTGTCCTATAATAGTGTTGTCCCAGTCGAATTCATGTTGCTTGTCATCTGCGTGTGTGGCTACTAAGGCCTCATAACAGCACACAAACCAACAGCCACACTCAGACAACTCACCAGAACAAAGGACCCAATACCCAGCATGAGCAAAACCAATGTAGTGTACAAAATCCCATGCAAGGACTGCACAAAACACTATATAGGACAAACAGGAAGACAGCTAACGATCCGCATCCATGAACACCAACTAGCCACAAAACGACACAACCAGCTATCCTTAGTAGCCACACATGCAGATGACAAGCAATATGAATTCGACTGGGACAAAACTACTATTATAGGACAAGCCAAACAGAGAACAGCCAGGGAATTCCTAGAGGCATGGCACTCATCCACAGATTCAATCAATAAGCACATCGACCTGGACCCAATATACCGACCACTGCAGCGGACTGCTGGAACTGACAACCGGAAGCGGCAGATTCAAACCACTACAAATGCCGGAGGAAAGATCACAGAAACGCTTCACAGGAGGCTCCCAAGCACTGAGGATGTCACCTAGACAGGGGACGAAACGTCTACAACACAAATTCCCAGCTCGGCAAACAGAACCACAGCAACGAGCACCCGAGCTACCATCATGCAAGTGAACACGACAGAATCTGCAGATAGTCGTGTAATAATTTGATGGCTACCAACTATTCAAAGTGTCATGCACATTTTTCCCCAACAAGAATTCCACAGAATTCAGAGAGAGAACAAGCACAATTACAGTGCAACCAGAAAGTCCACTCACCAAACCAGTAGGTATTAATATGCCCATGCATTTTGAAATTACATCAGGTGTACTATTAAGAAAAATAAACAGTTCAGGCAGTTGAATAAATATTGACGATGTGCAAACAAACCAATGATGCCCACTGCTATCAGCAGATCAAAAAACTGGAAGTAGAAATATCTGGATTCAGATTGGAAACATTTTAGCACTAAATTTTTAAAGCACGCCTAATTGACAAAAGCTGTTGAAAACAACACTAATCAGCAAACTAAAAAAAGTAGAATTTAGGTACAGGCATAGTTTACCAATGTTTCAACCAACTACAGGCTACAATCCAGCTGTTCAGCCCTAATAGCACAAGATGAGGAAAAATCATATACAATAACAGGAAATCAAATCAAATATTAATATCTGATTGAAATATCTGATTGAAATATCTGACAGCCAGTCCATCATAGATTAACGCAAACCAGATGTGAAGCAATAATTACCATGCTGGAATTTCTGATTTCCTTCCATTACTTCAGAATGAACAACACAAATAATGAAAGCATGGACTTTAGTTTCCACAGCCATGATGGTGGGAAACCAGGAAGCCATAAGTAAAATTGTATCAAAGATCTTTTAATGTTTGAAACATGTTTAAGTATGAATCTGCCTCTAATGTAAACTACGTTTCACAGCCAAAACATTTTTAAATAAAATGAGGTTGAGCAAGCCTCTTTGTTAAAAAGTTTGGTTTTACTGACTGCAGCTATACATTCTATTCCCAGATCTTTGCCTGTAATACTTCAGTTTTGTTGCTAGGAAATTCACAAAAATAAATTCTCTTTTCCATAAGAAGTTGACAATTCAAAATGTTCAACCAATGCTCAACCTAATACAAATTTTATTTATTTAGTGTGGAAGTAGTGGGACAGGGGAGCAAAGTTGGGGAGGGACTCATGTTCACAGTCATACATACAATGACCCTTCCAAATATACAGCTTTTTGATTAAAGAACTAATTTTGGGCTTGGGTGACTCAACGGAGTGTTCCTATCTCTGCATCAGGAGGTCCTCATTCCAAGGCTCACCTGCCCCAGATATAATGTCACATGTCTGAACAGCTTGTAGATTTTTTAAAATTCAAATCACAATCACAACACTGCATAAACAATTGAGACAACCATTAATACACACAATGCAACCTCACAATCACAAATGAAAGTGTTTTGCCACACTTAACATTCTGTAAATTTGGTGTTCAAATTAATGCAAAAATTAAAAATTTTTATTGATGTGGTTACATATTCAATGTGAATGCGAGAAACCATTTTCAAGTTGTAAAAAGAATTCAGCATCGCATTTTACAAAATTGCAAGGAGTGTTTAAAAAATTAGGATGCATAATCTCTTCAGTTAATTGTACTACAAATGATTAATTGAACCCAAAAATATGGGAATTACTGCAATATGGCTGGTTACCATTTAGATAGGTATCCATCAAACCTCTAAAACTTGCTTCAAAAATTAAATACCTACTGCAGCTTAATTTATGCTCATTATAACTGATTCACTTTAAATGTCTACTTGTCATTGTGTTGTACCACTTTGTAAAGGTGAAAACTTGAAATATGAAATTTGATTTCTAAAAATATATTTTGTGTCAGTGCTCATTTAGTTTGTCAAAAAAGTTTTTTTAAAAAAAGTTAGGATTAATCGAAAACTATACATTGAGTCAAAATGGCTACAGTTTACAAGTTATGCATTTCTGAAACATGAAGACCATTTCTGCATCTCAGTTTGTGCATCACAAAAATTCATTTTAGTATTTCATGTGACAATTACAAAATTGCTCAATTAAGAAAACATTTCCAGTTATAATTATGAAAACAGTATTAAAGTGTACAATTAAACTTCGATGCAGGTTTGGAAAAAGTGAATAAAATTGCAGAAGTAACTGATCAAATTTATTAAAATGGTATTAAATTGAGTAAATAATAGTTGATGCAAAATTTCAAAAAGCTAGAAGTAGCAGCAGCTAATCAGCAGAAGGGAAAATATTTTGGGCGTAGGACAAGTCGATAATTTATGAAGCCTAGGGTGCAGAGTGAGTTTTAATCTTCAGATTAAAAAAAACTCACCTGCTGAGCTGCTAAACATTTTTTAAAAAAAACGGAGCTTTATGCAATAAAGTAGAAAAAGAACATTGCATTTGCCATGACTAATTTAAATCTAAATTTTGCTTCGCTGGAAACAGGGCAATGCTGAGCAGCATTTCAGAGAAAGGAAATTACCTATTGAAAATGTAAGAGCACAAGAAGTTAAGGAAAAATTCTGGATTTGGAATTAGAGGTTTTAAGCCTATATTCACTATGCATTTTTGTTCACTGTAGAGATCGGAATAGTTTACCTGTAGGCTTAGCAAGGTGCAGTTTCCTTATTGGACAGGCAGTCTTTTCCCTATGCATCCTGACAAACGATTGAAAAAATAGAAAGTGCATTGCTGCACAACTGAATCTTGCTGTTTTAACCACATTATGATCCTGCTACAGGTTGCAAATTTAAGGCAAAAAGGAAATAATGCTGCTGTTTCGAGATTTTTATAAAATACAGATGCAAATGCTTATGAGTCATGTGTTAGCAACATTAGCTCTGATGAAAGATTGATTTTACGTAAAAAGTTGTCAAGAATTAGTTCTGGGTCAAAAACTTGCATAAATATTTTGTGGAATTTGGCCTTCATGGAGTGATCTCAAAACTTTTGCCATCTGGTTTTGTTTTATCAGAATCACTTTGAGAGACTGCCAGAGTAACCTATCTCTGGGCATTTGCACATGGGATTATATAATAGTCCAATCGCTTCTGATAAAATGGAGTATAAATGAAGTTCATACAACCAGAGCAAAAGACGATTCCAGCAATAAAGGCTACAAGAGACTAAAAGAAAGGCAAGAGTAAAGTGGAGGTAGCAAAGTCAGAAATTGTAGCAGGGTCTGGTGAGGAGTAGGGGAGAAAAAAAAACAAAACAAAACGAAGACGACACAAACAAGTAAACAGTGGTTTAACCTCATGAGAATATTACCATCTTATTTTTAAAAGATAAGGGCATTCCACAGACAAACCTACGTTACTAATTTTGCACAAGTGGAGCATCAGTGTTGGTTTTTGAAAGAAGCTACCAGCCAGAGATGGCAGCAGTGGGGAGGGTAAGGGTGACTTCACTCACCAAGAGTTGGGCCAAGGATGGGGAGAAAGCAAGCCTTCAACAAAAGCTAAAAATACTTTAAATTAACACAAATCAAGAACTTACTTGAAGAGCTCACTTACCTGAGAAACAAAAATGAAAAGATTGTTTTGGAGCTGAAGCCAATGCACCGGAGGAGTTAGCACACACACAACTACAGCAATCAGCATACAGGTAGGTCTTCTATAACAGTGGTTGCATTCTTGTGCAACCCCACATTATAGAAAACTCATGTTTTAGAAACAGTACTTAATGTCAGCGATGTAATTGCGTTACAGCCAATGCATATGTTAAAAGTTCGCATGTTAGAAATTGTCCCCAGTTCATCAATTGCGAATTCACATTAATGAAATGCGCGTTTCGTACAGAATGGCCTGTACTACAAAACAAAACACTGGAACAATCTTCATAATAGGATTATCAATGTGTTCAAGACCAAAGGGCTTCGTAGGTTCTTTTAACAATGTGACATGACATATCAAAAATATGCACAGACAAATGGCAAAAACATTGTTGGTACAATTTTAGCTTGTCTTTATTTTAAGGGTTAAGCCTTTATGACATCACTTGCTAGGACAGCAGCTATTTCCCCTCAAAATTCATCCCAATTTTGGTATCCAATGTGACAAAGCAGCATTTTATGCATTACCTGCTGTTGTACTGCACAATTATAAAACATGAAAATGTTTTAACATTGGAAGAGAAGACTTCTTTGAATTACTTTATACATTCATACAGTATATAAAGACTGAAGTTACAAAACTTGGGGCTCACTGTACCAAGTTGGTTACTTTGGCACAGATCAGCCTGTCCAAAATGTATGCCAGCAGACTAATATTACTTTTAGCACAATTTTCACCTCAAAAGTGCTAATTGTAAGGTCAAACAAGCTATTTACAAAATTTATACACCAACATATTTACAATAGAAAACTCAAATGACTTATGAAAGCTGCTAAATAGTCATACACAATGTAAAATAGTTTTGAATGAATCACTGAATGCCTAAACTCACCTGAATCCCTACAGACCAGCCCAAAACACGAAAACATTTCTACACCATAATATTACAAAATGGTGTCACATTTATGACATACCATTCAATTCAGTTAACCACCCCAACATAATTGATAATAGTTGTATTGCCAAGATTGCCTAGGTTGTATAGACAGAGGTCTTCAAAATGCAAGTTTTATAAACCTGGAATTAAAAGTTGAATTTGAACACTAGATTAAAATGTTGTAATCTACACAAAAGAACCCGATCTTTCAGCAGTTCTAACTTTATATATAACTTTGTTTTTACATTCACTGCTAAAATAAAGTCCAACATGTGCACCAACAGGAAACTTGTTATATTCCAATTGACCTGATCTGTGATTCAGTTAGAAAGTGCCTTGTGTGGTATTGATAGGGCATCTTAGGTTTGCATGGTGTTGTTTTCATCTTTGCTGAAAGGTTGTGTGGAACCAGGCTTTACCCAGGAAAGGCCAGCCATATGCACACTTTTGTTCTGATCATCAGGTTTCCTCTAGACAAAACAAAAATTAAAATTTATTAGAATTTGCATATAAAAAATGTACAAAGTAGTAATTTGTGAGGTACAATACTGCAAAACACAAAGTTTGAAAGTCACCCTTCATGCAACAGAAATGTTCTGAAGCATTTATGACTGTACACAAGAAGTTTGGAAAAAATTGAAAAAGATAAAATCAGTTGGAGTAAACCCTAAATTGGGAGAAATAAACTATAGTCGGCCTGAAAGAGAAGATACTGATGCATGCAATATCAGTAACTTGTATTTGTTTAGCATTTCAGAAATCTGAAGTGTCACAAGAAAATTATAAAGCAAATTTTGTGAAGGAAATAAGTGAACAGGTGGCTATATTTGATGAGGTAGACTTTAACAAAGGTCTCAAAGCTGAAAGATATATAGAAACTTTAGGAGGGAAATTCAAGAGTTGAGATCTAGACATAAGAACAGTTGAGGGTCACAGTACGTTCATTGCTTTGGCCAGGAACTAAGCATCTTGAAAAAAGGGAGGAATAAGTCCATGAAGTTAAGATTTGTTTCCACCTGTGCTGTCAATACACCCTCTGATAGACAAGGTGGGTGAAGTTATAATATCAAAATTGCTGCTTCCCTGGTTAAAAAGATAACAAAGGATGCAGAATGTTCAGCAGGACAAGGAAGTAACCCAGAGGTTACAGGACAAAAAGTATTAGGTACTAAACAGAGAAGGGCAGATCACAGATTTTCAGATCTATGGTAGCCAATGTGGTGGAAAAATCTTTAGGAACAGTCAAGGAAAATAAAAACAAGAACTTGGAGCAATGAGACCAGCTGACTTTCATGCTCAGCTAACAGAGTTTGTGCAGAAGGTTAGCTTTTTGTTTTGACTTCCAGTTATGAAATACTCAAGCTCAAAACATCAAAAAAATGCTACAGACAGTTAACCAGTCAGCTTCCCATTGAATAACATCAAGTTAAATACACAAGACTCTAAGATCAGAAGAGTCTGACTTGAAGGTCTGTTCAAGTTACTTGCCATGGGAAAATGGTAAACCTGGCTTTAAAAAAGTGATAGCTAGGCATGTAGTGGAGAGAAAAAAGATTTTTCATCACTGTTGCAAAAAAAATTAAACAAATTTACCTTTGGAGTCAACATCTTCTCTCTGGCTTCTTCATGTATTGCTGGATTCCATGGTGAAAAGCTTTGGAAGAAAAACCAGTACATTTCCATGAGAAGATACAATCCAGTTTATCTACCATTTATACAAGAGTTAGAATTTCAATTTTGAATTCATGGAGTAGGTTTTTACACAACATCCTTGAAAAGTTGTCGTGAGCACCCATGTTTCAATACCCTGATTTGTGGCTGCACCTTCAGTTCCTGAGACCCCAAGCTCTCTAAATGCCTTACAAAAATCATTTGTCCTTCAAGACACTGCTGGAAAGAAAAACAAAGTTTGTCCAAGTTTCATGTCATCTGACCTAATGTTATACAGTTTGATTTCACACTTTGCTTTATTATGCTGTTATGAAATGTCTTTGCACATTTCATAGTGTTAAAAGGCACCATATAAATAACTTGTTTCAATTCATGCATGGAATGTAAGAATTACTGACAAAGCTAGCATTTAATAGTCACTCAAGGCCCACAAGAGGGTGGTGGTGAGCCACATTTTTGAAACAAGTTGTCATCAAGTACGTACACTAAGTTAAGTTGGCTAACTGCAAAGGGAATGACAATATGCTTTAGTCAGGACAGTGTGTAAACACTGCTGAGTGAGGTCCATTTGCTGCCTGTCATTCTACAGGTGGTAGACATTAAGTGTTGTGTTTGGAAAGCTTGTCACAGGTGAGTTGTGGAGCACAGCTTGCAGATGGGTCATAGTGGTGGCATGAACACATGATAGTGAATGAATTTCAAGGCAATAAATGGCATGGCAGATTAACAAAATAGCTTCACCCTGGATGGAATTAGGCTATTTTGTTTTTAACTACAATTATCTAGGCAAGTGAACCACATTCAATCATACTCCCAATTTGCCGCTTTATAAATAGTGGAAGAGTTTTGGGGAGTCAGGAGAGCTGCTCACCAGTGTTCCCTGTCCTGATTCTGTAGCCAGTGTACACATAGCTGGTTCAGTTAATTTTCTGGTCAATGAACAAAAGGATACTTAAAAGTTGGGGGGGCTTCACAGAGGGCATGTTTAGTATCAAGAGGTGACAGTCGTCTCTGCTTCGAAATGGTCACTGCATAGCACAAATGATCAGCCCAAGTCAGAGTCAGATGTACAGCATGGAAACAAACCCTTCGGTCCAACCTGCCCATGCCGACCAGATATCCAACGCAATCTAGTCCCACCTGCCGGCACCTGGTCCATATCCCTCCAAACCCTTCCTATTCATATACCTATGAAATGTTTTCCTTGTCTTGCTACACGTGGGCATATAACTCAAGAGTTACAACTGTGACTGAACACAACTCATGAGCTAACATGCCCATTCCTGATCACGTGCATTAAAAAGAGATTAATCATCAAATGAAGCAGTTGAATATGGTTGGGCCAAGGACATTGTCCTCAGGAGCTCCTGCAGCACTCGAGATATTTTGGCTGCTCAAAGCCAAAACCAATCCACCCTCCTTTGTGCTCGGTATGTCTACAGTTATTGGAAACTGTTGCTAGATTCTTAGCCTACAATTTTCTAGGGCTCCAGAATGCCATACTCCTGTCAGTCAAAGACTATTCTTGATGTCAAGAGCAGTCACTCGACCCTGGAATTTGGCTGTGTCAGTTTGGACTAAGCCAGTAATTAGATCTGGAGCCAAGTGGAGCTGCTATGTACCAAACATTTAGGTGTCAGGATTATTTAATAAGTGATTTGAAAACCTAGTTCATTAATTTTTTTTATTAATTATGTTTAAAACTTCACTCTAAATGGCAATTTCCCCACTGTTTGCCTTAAAGAAAAATTAAAATCTTGTTATAGGTTTACGCAGCTGTTTTAAACTTAAAATGGAATAGAGTGTGCAAAAAACAAATTTTTGCAGTAATGAAATATTAAGCCAAGTAACAAGCTTCTGACTATACTTTAATGCTAGAACAGAATACTATTCAAGCAAAATCCCAAAATCCCTCCATTTAAACAGGTAAAGTAGTTCCAAATATTATAATTATGAAGCCAGAAGCCAAACCACTAAATGTTTTGAAAAGCAGTTGACATAAAACATCTTGTTATGGTGTTATCCCAAAGAAGCTCAGTGCATCTTACCTAATTGCATAAGGGTCATCCATTTTAGGTTGATCGAAAAGTCGACTGTTGCATAGTTTAACGCTATCAACTACTTTGCTTTTGAACAAGTGAATATCTTTTTCATATCTGGAAATAAATTTATTTAAAGTTCAGTTTGGCAGTGGTTTTGCTCAAAAAACCCCACAAGATGAAGTAGCAAGACATTCAGCCTATTGAGCTGAAAGTGTTGCTGGAAAAGCGCAGCAGGTCAGGCAGCATCCAGGGAACAGGAGAATCGACATTTCGGGCATAAGCCCTTCTTCGATTCTCCTGTTCCCTGGATGCTGCCTGACCTGCTGCGCTTTTCCAGCAACACATTTTCAGCTCTGATCTCCAGCATCTGCAGACCTCACTTTCTCCATTCAGCCTATTGAGTCTATTTCTCCATTCAATGAGATCCTGGCTGATTGGATAATACTCAACACCTCAAGCTTTTGCTCCTGTAACATTGTTAATGTACGATTAAAAATCTACCACAGCCTAGACTATACTTTAGCCAGCCTCAACAGCCCTCTGCAGAAGAGGATTCCACACATTCATTACTATCAAAATAAATTCCTCAGTCTTAAACAGGTGACTTTATTGCTGGAACAGCACAGCAGGTCAGGCAGCATCCAGGGAACAGGAGATTCGACGTTTCGGGCACAGGCCCTTCTTCAGGAATGAGCAGAGAGTGTTCAGCAGGAGAAGATAAAAGGTAGGGAGGAGGGACTTGGAGGAGGGGCGTTGGAAATGTGATAGGTGGAAAGAGGTCAAGGTGAGGGTGATAGGTCGGAGTAGGATGGAGGCGGAGAGGTCAACAAGAAGACTGCAGGTCAGGAAGGCGGAGCCGGGCTGGAGGGATTCGGCTGAGACAAGGTGGGGGGAGGGGGGATGAAGAAACTGGTGAAGTCCAAGTTCATCCCCTGTGGTTGGAGGGTTCCCAGTCGGAAGATAAGACGCTCCTCCTCCGACCGTCGCGTTGTTGTGGTTTGGCGGTGGATGAGTCCAATGACCTGCATATCCTCGGTGGAGTGGGAGGGGGAGTTGAAATGCTGTGCTACAGGGTGATTGGGTTGGCCCAGAGGTGCTCTCTGAATCGCTCCGCAACTCCCCCTCCCACTCCACCGAGGATATGCAGGTCATTGGACTCATCCACCGCCAAACCACAACAACCAGACGGTCGGAGGAGGAGCGTCTTATCTTCCGACTGGGAACCCTCCAACCACAGGGGAAGAACTTGGACTTCACCAGTTTCTTCATCCCCCCTCCCCCCACCCTGTCTCAGCCGAATCCCTCCAGCCCGGCACCGCCGTCCTGACCTGCAGTCTTCTTCTTGACCTCTCCGCCTCCATCCAACTCCGACCTATCACCTTCACCTTGACCTCTTTCCACCTATCACATTTCCAACGCCCCTCCTCCAAGTCCCTCCTCCCTACCTTTTATCTTCTCCTGCTGAACACTCTCTGCTCATTCCTGAAGAAGGGCCTGTGCCCGAAACGTCGAACCTCCTGTTCCCTGGATGCTGCCTGACCTGCTGTGCTG
>NC_057726.1:45766909-45782961 GCF_004010195.1 Chiloscyllium plagiosum
GAGAGCACCTCTGGGCCATCCGGACGAACCAACCCAATCACCCTGTAGCACAGCATTTCAACTCCCGCTCCCACTCCACCGAGGATATGCAGGTCATTGGACTCATCCACCGCCAAACCACAACAACCCGATGGTCGGAGGAGGAGCGTCTTATCTTCCGACTGGGAGCCCTCCAACCGCAGGGGATGAACTTGGACTTCACCAGTTTCTTCATCCCCCCTCCCCCCACCTTGTCTCAGCCGAATCCCTCCAGCCCGGCCCCGCCTTCCTGCCCTGCAGTCTTCTTCTTGCCCTCTCCGCCTCCACCCTACTCCGACCTATCACCTTCACCTTTACCTCTTTCCACCTATCACATTTCCAACGCCCCTCCTCCATGTCCCTCCTCCCTACCTTTTATCTTCTCCTGCTGAACACTCTCTGCTCATTCCTGAAGAAGGGCCTGTGCCCGAAACGTCGAATCTCCTGTTCCCTGAATGCTGCCTGACCTGCTGTGCTGTTCCAGCAATAAAGTTTCAACTTTGATCTCCAGCATCTGCAGACCTCACTTTCTCCTTAAACAGGTGACCCCTTCCTCAAAACTATGCTCACTGGTCCTACACTCCCCACAAAGGGAGAACAATCACTCATCAGGTTCCCTAAGAATCTTGAAACGTTTCAATATGATCACACTATCACTTTCTGAACTTCAATAAAGTACAGCCCAATCTATTCAATCTCTCCTCATAAGAGGAGTTCATTTTTTTCTGGCTACCTTCAATGCCAATACACGTTTTCTTAGAAAAGGGGACCAAAAGTGGTCACAGCATTCTAGGTGTGGTTTAACTAATATCTTTTATATATAGTTTTAAAAAGATTCCTATTTTTTTAATACTTTAGTCCCTTCAAAATAAAGGCCAACATTCCACATCTCTTCCTTATTACCTATTAAACCTGTTGGTAGGCTAGTTTTAAGAGAGAGAATAATACATAAGTATCCCCAAATCCTTGTGCTGCAGCTTTTTGCAAAACTCACTGCACTTTCAAGAATCGAGAAATACAGAAAAGTTGGTAGTGTCTACCTTTGACCGTTACTTTTTCATGCTCACAATAGATTTCCCAGCTTTAAAAGAATCTTCTGAGCCTTACTTAGATAAAGATAAAAATATTCTGCATTCAACTAACAACCTGACTCAAGTGAAATTGCACTTTCCATGGAACTCAATATAAACAGTGCATCCCCATTTACCAACTTGCTGGCATAGTAGCTCCCAACTTCTAAGAAGTTGCATTATATCATAACATCCCAAGAAAATTAAGTCAACATCCATAGTGGAGGCAAATTTTGGCAGTTTTAAGATTAAATTTGTTAATTTCATGCCTAGGGTTTATTCAACAATGTTGTGAAATTAAGTATTCATAATAATTAGCAATATTTTTCTAACTTACTACTTTTGAAAAGTACAGTCCAAATACCTGACACTACAGAAATTGTTATGCAAGCTTCATTTCAAACAATGAAATTATTCTTAAATATAGCTGCTAAAGTAGTTACACAGGGAGGAATTTTTCCATCAGAGATGACATGAATGATGGTGAGGATGCTTTAGATTAAAAAAAAGCCAGAGTTCTCAGTTCTTAGATGCAATAAGCATATATTGTCACTGCATTATGTGCCCAACCTGCCACTTTCACCTTTCCTTTCCACAAAGGAAAAGTCAATGGCACAAAAACTTGACTCGCAACAAACAGCAGGTACCTGGCAACTTAGCCATTCTGCAAGAGAATGAGATGTGTTGGCCATCTATCTTCTCTTAGAATAATTTTTTCTGAACAAGGTGACTTCAGAGTCAACAAGCAGATTCCTCCTGGATTCTTCAAATACATAACAATATTAAACCACCAGCAGCATGCCAATGTGTTTGGTCTCAGCCCAACTTGGAAGTGACTTCAAGGTTGAAAATGTGTTGGTGGAAAAGTGCAGGAGGTCAGGCAGCATCCAAGGAACAGAAGAATCGACATTTCGGGCATAAGCCCTTCTTCAGAATTCCTGAAGGGCTTATGCCCGAAACGTCAATTCTCCTGTTCCTTGGATGCTGCCTGACCTGCTGCGCTTTTCCAGCAACACATTTTCAACTCTGATCTCCAGCATCTGCAGTCCTCACTTTCTCCTCAGTGACTTCAAGGTGTCTGCTTTGGAGGGGAGGCGCCCCAATAGGACTTGCATGCTCCACTAGCTCCGAAAACTTGCACTTCCAAATAAACCTGTTGGACTATAATCTGGGAGTTGCGATTTTTAACTTGGTCCACGCCAGTCCAACACCAACACCTCCGAGGAAGTCACAACGACTGATCTGCAGTTTCACACCATTACCTTTTCCTTCATGACTGTCCTTTACCCTCTTTTCTATTTATCTAGGTGCTGCCCTTGACATGAAATCCAGCTTTATCTCACCATCACTCCTCTCAAATTTTTCACTGTTTGACTTGTCAGACCCTGTTGATGTCCAACTTGATTTACCAAGTTTTCTTACAACTACATATTGACAAGACCAAAGCAATGGACTTCAGTCCCCACTACGGACCTTATTCTTTAGTTACCGGAGCAGCAGGGCAGCTAGCACTACTGTCTCAGTCCCAGGGACACTGGTTCGATTCCACCTTCAGGCAACCAAGCAAACTCTCATACTGAATCTCTCAAAGTCTGTGTGGGCCTCCTCCAGGTGCTTTGATTTCCTCCCAAAGATGGGCAAATTGGCCATACTAAATTGTTGTGTCCATGGACATGTAGGTTAGGTGGGCTAGCATGAGAAATGCAGCGATATGGTGAGATGCTCTTCAGCAGAGTGGTGAGGACTCGATGGGGCCAAATGGCCTGTTTCCACGTTGTCGGGAAACTTGCATACCTACACAGGATAATAAATGCTTGCATGCAGCCAGGCATAGTGTGTGTCATACTGCCTTTTAATACCAGGTTAGAAATAGGCCACCACTGGTTCTTTTTGTACAGAAGCAAGGCATCCAACAGTGGTGAAAAGTACCCAGGAGCAAAGTGTATTGGAAGGACAGACATATCACTATTTGGCACAGAGCCATGTTAACAGAGGTACAGCATATGCAGTTTTTTGCAACAAACACATTGCACATGCTAAGACTAAATGCCAGTGTGAGAAAGCCAAAGGGAAGGACTGTTATGGACCAGAAAGTGGACTCCAGTTAGTCCTGCAGTACTGTCACACAGCCAGTTATGGGGCTAGTCAGATTAGTCCAGAGGGCTGGCCACAGTTAGTTCTGCAGACCAAATGCAATCAGTCTGGAAATTACATGCAGGTCAGTCAAGGTGCTGTTAAGAAATCCATCTGGGATGAAGGGGTGCAGCTAATGGGAGTTTGACTACCCTGACAAGTTAGTTCATAGATGTGGGCCACAGTTAAGGGGATTGGTCACTAATGATTAGTGAGGGGTGTGAGAAGTGGAAAACAAATCAAATCAGACAGATCAACTCAGGGAAGGCACTTCAACATACTAGGTCACAGAACAGTGATAGTAATCACTGGCAAATTACAAATCCTATGAATGGGGCCTTAGTAAGTGGGAAGGGACAGCAAACTCAGTGGGGTTTGAGCAGTCCTGTATTATACATGGGTGAGTTGGGGCCAGCAAGGGTGCAAGAACTTCCAGAGTAATAGTGTGACAAGGACGGCAACCATCACTAGCATCTACCTGATCATGTGGAAAAAAACTTCCCTGGTATGCCCTGCATACAAAAAACAAGACAAATCCAACATAGGGTAGTAATTGGCTCAGTGATGGAAGGTGTCATGAACAATGTTATCAAGCAGTACTTGCTTAGCAATAACCTGCTCACTAATGCGGAGTTTGGGTTCAGCCAGGGCTACTCTCACATCCTGGCCTCAGAGCCTTCGTTCAACCTTGGACGGAACAGCTGAATTTCAGGAGGTGGAGTGAATAGAGATGCATTTGTCTTAAACAAAAAGAGAAATTGCTGGCAAATTTAGTGTTCTTACAGATACTGCCAGAACCATGTTTCAAGTCCAGTCACTGATATCAGCTATATTTAACCAGTCACCTCCCCCTTCACCCCACAGCAATCCAAGTCATACTGGGGTGGGGGCAGGACACTCTAACATTATTGGGCTCAATGTCAGGTTCCAGAGGCTGAAGGCCCTCAAGTGGAAAAAGGAGATGCTGTTCTTTGAGCTAACTGGAACACTGCAGTACAAATAATGACGTAGGAACAGTGGTGTGTTGAAGTGGCAGTTGGCTGAAAACTCTTGGTCATTTTTACAGACAAAGCATAGTCGTCTGTAAAGTGGTAAGCCAGTGTTAAGTCTCTAATGTAAAGGAGACTATACGGGATAGCAAATGAAGCATTGATAAATCGCTGCTTCACCTGGAAGATTTGACTGGGGCCTTATTTGGCAATGAGGGAGGAAGTAATCACACAGGTTACACTTTCTGCAATTAAGTGGGAAGGTGCTTGGGGATGGAGAAGTGCACCACGGTGTCTCAGAAGGAATGGTCCCTACAGAATGCCAAAGGAGAAGAAGGGAATGAGTCTGGTTGTGGCATCCCAATAGAGGCAACAGAAATTGCATCTTAGTCCTTTGACAGCTGTTAGGGTGGCAAATGAGGACCACGAGACTATATTGTTCTTGCGGGAAGGAAAAAGGGCAAGGGCAGAAAGTGAGCCAAACATGGCTAAAGGGGCCTGTCAACCACTGTAGCAGGGAATCCTCAGTTGATGAGATGGATATTTTTGAGGCGCTGCTGCAGAAGATGGCATCACCAGACCAGATGCAATGGCAATGAAGAAACTGGGCAGTTTTACAGGAAGCAGGGAGAGAGAATTTGTAGTCTAGTTAACCATAGAGCCAATGGATTTATGGTGTATAATCAGTGGCTTGCTTATCCCCAGAAATGGAAACTGATGTGGGGGAAGGGAAGAGCTGGAGATGGGTGAATGTGAGGGCAGGGTGGAAATTGGAAGTGAACTGGAAAAACATACCCTATTTCAGATTGAGGGGAAGCAGTATTGATGATGTAATTATTGTAGAGGAGAAAGAGGCCCCAAGTAAGATTGGAACAAAAAAAAATTAGTGTTTCATGTACTCCACAAAGAGACAGGATTAACTGGGGCCCATGCAGGCACTTACTTTTGACCTGAAGAAAGTGAAAAGAGTTAAAAAGAATTCTTCGAAGTAAGGATGAGCTTCAACAGGTGGAGAAGTGGTGTTGAAGGACAGGGTCAGCTCAGGCTTTTTTAAAAAAGCAAGCAAGCAGAGAGCCTCGAGACTATCCTCATATCAGAGTGCCCACCTCCCCAAAGTTATTCTTGAAGGAAGTTGTGAGGGGCCTCCCCCATATGCAGGGTGCTACGGATTATACAAATGTTTATACAGCTCCCTACCACCAGCCAAGGACATTTGAGAACAGGAAAAGGAGTCCACTCTCAAATGTTCAAATAATCTGTGACCAAAGTCACATTTGGGGATCAGCATCAGATATACTGGAGGTGTCATAACTCATTTGTACTGCAGCACTCACAGGTGTCAGTTTCTGTCCAAGGTCTTCTGCCCCCACATGGATATTTGCTGGGAGAAGATTTCTTTTCAAACTTGACATCCTTGAGATGCATGAAGATGATCCTCATCGCACCCAGGTCATACTACATCAGGTTCTTTAGCAAAGCGAATAGTACAGCAGACATAATATTGCAACTGAAAAATATATTAGAATGATGGCTTATTTCCCACAATGTAGCATCTGTGCCACATATGTGCCTTAGGTACACTTTATCCTCTCCCACCTAGGTGCAACCCAATTTCCAGAGTTCGATGGTGGGATCTGGACCTACTTAGACAAAAGACTTGGTGGCTATCCCAGCTGCCTTTCAGCCTAGAAAGCCCAGGCTTGCCCTCCAAGGTCACCCTCCATGGTTTGAACTGCTGCAGGCTTCATGCTCATATGTGGATGCCCAAGGTTAGTCACTCTCGCTCCCTATGGGTGCTTGTCATCATCACCATTCTCATCCTGCTTCTGAGAGGGAGGGGCACCAGGATCGAGATCAAAAAGTCCCTCACTCCTCCTTATGGATGCTAAACCAGGAATAAAGCGATGGCATTGAGGTTCAACTGTCAAATCTTTTCCTGGAGACGGCAAGATACTTGTATGGCAGAGCCACCACAGTACTAAATATTGTAGGCTTCTACCATCTTTCATTCTAATCTGAGTACATCTGCCACACCTTTCCAATGTTACTCTGCCTATCTCTGCAGGATGAGCATATCACTTATGGCTGAGAACAGAGGCACATCTTCTGCAATGAACTGATCAGGTGCTTGGTCTTCAGCAATCCTGAATTCCAGAGACCTCAGGTGTTTCTTTCTTCATTGGCTGTGGAGACCTGTCAATGGTATACACACCAGATTACGCACCCAAGTCTAACAGAGAATTGAACCTTGGTTGAATTCTACACTGTGGAGGTGGCAGGTGAATGCTTTGTCAGTGCACCCTAAAAAGATTGGTTGGTTTCCTCAAAAAAAAATGCAACTGACAGCAGTTCAGATTTTTCTCACCTCACAACATGCCTAAAATCAGCTGTATAGATAGCGTGATGAGGGGTCAGATAATTCACCCTGGGCCACATTGGAAGTGACAAAAATGAAACTTGCTCACCACCATTCTTTCAACTTCAAATGAAAAAAGCCCAGCTATAAACAAACATTCTTTTAGAAGATCCTAGATAACGTTTGAAGTTCTTTTTGTTACTCACAGTACTGCAGCTTCAGGGTTCAAGGGATTAACTGTATCAATCTTGTAAAACACTCGACGAGCATACATCAGTACCTGCCAGATGTGATTATGATTCCGTCTATGGGAAGAACAGTATCATAGTAAGAAAGCATTAAGACAGATTTGTGCAGTCACCAAGTTCTTTACATTTGCCGCTAAAACGATTTTCTCCTAGATTCCTTCAGGTATTTTCATGCATACATGTTGCATAGCATTGCAAGTGTATAACTTAGATTGATCTACTTGTGGGAGTGATAAGAAATTACATAGTTTTTTTTAAATGAAAAAATCTACAGCTAACTTCAAGATTTGCACGAAATAGAAACAAACATATGGCCCTGCAAATGAAGCCAATCTCTAGTCAGTGTGACAGACTTAAAAGAAATCAGTACACAATGCTAAAATTTCTTTTTAAA
Source organism: Chiloscyllium plagiosum (assembly GCF_004010195.1). NCBI lineage: Eukaryota > Metazoa > Chordata > Chondrichthyes > Orectolobiformes > Hemiscylliidae > Chiloscyllium > Chiloscyllium plagiosum. Next base: position 45,774,118 of record NC_057726.1, read on the forward strand.
ATTTGCTTTGTGGATGTAGGTTTGCTCGCTGAGCTGGGAAGTTCATTTCCAGACGTTTCAACACTGTACTAGGTAACATCTTTAGTGGGCCTCAGGTGAAGCAGTTTACATGATTCCTGCTTTCTGTTTATATGTTTAGGTTTCTTTGGGTTGATGATGTTATTGGTGCACCACAGGGAATAACATCAACCCAAAGAAACCCAAACATATAAAGAGAAAGCAGGAATCATGTACACTGCTTCACCTGAGGCCCACTGAAGATTGGCAAACCAAAAACTATCCCATTTTAGTTTAACAATAAAAAGATTAGTCAGCATCTCAAACCAATTATAAAGTTTAACTTTTATTTATACCTCACCTTTAAATGGAAAAAAAAAACAAAGTACCAAGGTACTTCACAGGAGCATCATAAAGCAAAATATAATACTAATCTATAGCAGGCTATAGAAGGCTAACACCCAAAATCTTGGTCATTGATTCACTTCTACGGAGCAGAAGCAAGTCAAAAGTCAGAGCTGTAAAATGTCAAAAATTAAATAAGCACATCTGGTAGGATTGAGGAATGGAGGGAGATTACACAGATGTTGGAGCAGCATGGGAAGTCCGGAATGTATTAGATTAGTCAAGTCTAGAGATGAAGGCATGGAGGGTTTTTAAGCATAGCCAAGCAATGTTAGAAGGTGGAGGTATACAATCTTCGTGATGGTTGTGGTACTCAGATGCTCATCTCAGACTAACCTCCACTTTGTGAATGCTCTTTTTACATCCAATTCTCCTGTTGTTGGATCTACTAGTGGGTGGAAGACTGGCATATCAAACATCAAGCGCTAAAAGAATGCAAAATAAAAGGTAAACATCCAAATTAGTCATTTCATTGTTTCAAACTCCTTCTGCCAAGTTAGTGGCTCTTCTGCTTGGAAGTTTTTCCTCCCCCCAACATTTAAGTTTCACATTGCAGTTACTGATTTGAGACTGATAAGTGTTAAAACTCTCAAAACCTAAGAGTTAGAACAATAATAAAATAATGAAAATTAGTGATGTTAACTTGGCTCAGGTTGGCAGAAGTGGTGTATATTTAATGCTTGTGAATATATTGAATGTTTCGATTCTGCACTGGCTGCTGCAATCAGATAGCCACCTGTTTTTTTTGGTTGCACCCGAGTGTGTTTCACTGTTTGAATTCAGACTGGATTTATTGTTACACCAATAGTTTTCACATTTTAAAAAATCATACGGAATAATTGGTTTCAGCAGACAACCTTTGAACTCTATGTTTTTAAAAAATCTGCATTCTTCCCTTTATGTACCAGAATGCCAAAAAATTTTAAAACCCAGTTGAGATGTTAATTGAAATTTCTTGTCAATTACAGACGCTATAGTTTCCACTATAGTAGCCAAGATCATTTGCAACATTTTGATCAAACACACATTTAAACTTTTAGATGCGACATTGACTCCTCGACAATATCAATACACCACAAAGCTGGGAGCATAAAATTACTTCATCATGGAGGATTGTATTCACATGGCTCTGCACAAGGTGCCATACAGCGCATTCAACATGAAGCTCAAATATGAAAAGGTTCCCAGATAGTACAACTGAAAAGCAGTCACTTTAAGCTTAAACTGTTTTGAGATCAGACCCAAACAGCATAGCCAATCACTCAAATTGCATATATTTCAGAACACAGCAGACAGTCCTCTGCAGATACTAAGATAGCTTTAACTTCATAAGGTGGAATTGAAGTAGCATCAACATGATTTGAAATCAGTATGAACCAACTGGACTTTGGCATAATGCACTCTAAGCCCTGAAGCAGAAAGTATTTCACTTACCAGCTTTTCGCTGCCTCCCTTATTACATAAGCCATTGTAGAAAGGACTCCAAGGCAGTAGTAATTAGACTCTAGACTAGTTGGATAGGACCAAAAACAGATTTCTCTCCACAAATGCTGACAGACTTGCTGAGCTTTCCAGCAATTGTGTTTTTGTTTCTGATTTACAGCATCCACAGTTCTTTCAGTTTTTAATTTGGCTGGATAGGACAACTAGTTTTCTTGGTTTAGAGTAGCAGCAAACCAAGATCAACATGACCACATTACAACTAACACAAGACTACTCTGGTTAAGACGAGACTGCACCTTATGCACTGGAAAGATGAGACAAGACTTCATCCCAAGAACTTCAAGGGGAAGGGGCAAGGAGAGAAACAAACAACAAAATTGGATGAGGAGGAAGAATCGACTTTATTCCTGAATAGCTGCAGTCTTAGTTTTGAAATTGGTATAGTGTACTTAGACAAGTTAACCTCCTTACTTTAGCTGACCCTGAAGAGCGAATTAAAACAAAGTCAGCTGACCAGTGTACTTTTCAAATAAAGCCATTTCAAAAATACACACTACATTGTAACCTACTGCATAAATTGCTCTTGGGCTTCCAGTGCACCTGTTGTGGGTCTAATGTGAAAAATACGTTGAGAAAATGAAGTGGAAAAAATTCATTACTTACAGGACAGTCACCATCTGGGTAGTTGTCAGGGATATAAATAGTAAACTTAAATACGCCATCCTGATATAAGCCATGTCTTATAAAGATCACCCCAAACCACACTGAAAACAGATGCAAAATAATTAGTTTCACAAAATTGAAAAGCAAAATACATAAGAAACAAAACCAATAACAGATTATGCGACTCACTTAAAGCAGATCCATAGGAGGGTTGTACATAGACTCCAGGCAGTTTCTGCTTTACCACCAAGGTACTGTAATTTCAAGCACAAATTACTTTCATTATCAAAATCAAAAGAAACTCCATTAACCCCCAAAATTCTCATTAAGTAAATCTTCAACTCTAATGCACCAATTATACAGCTTATTGTAACCCACGTTCAGGTTTTCCTTGAAAAGTTGGGATTTCAGGGCTACTCTGAAGATTTGGCCAAGGCTTAGAACTCTGTTTAAATGGACCATGAATAAATTTGCTATGAGTCAATACACAACTTTCTCAACTGAATCTTTGCTAGCTCATTTCAAATGAGAGTATCAGATTAAAAACTCCACAGATTTCCCTCCACAGATGCTGCCAGTTTTGAAGTTTTCCAGCACTTTGTTTTTGGTTTCAGGTCTCCAATATCTGCAGTTTTTTTTTTAAATCTTGTAAAGCTGGACACAGTATACTATCATACAATAATGCACTCCTCTGCACACTAGGAAGCACAAGGAAGATATAAGAGGTGCTACTTACAATTCAGCAAGAAGAGAATATTCTAGATAAAAGGGACCATAGGAAGCATGCGTCCCATTCGTTGACTGCGTAGATGTGACAGGAGAAATGGGTTTCGTCACAGGAACAGCATTTTTTGGTATAGAAGGCAACTGTTTCTTAGCTGAAGAAGAACGTGGAGGGCTGGTCTTCTGTTCTCCAGACAAACCTCTTTCTTCACTGTCTGATTTCTGTACATCAATCATGAAAAAGGCAGATTTTAAAATTCAGTGCTCTACATCACTCACAGGTGTTAATGTAAAAATAATGCTACATAATATTCATGCATAATATTGTAAATAAAACTAGCTTTGCAGATTGGACAAACATTACAGAGCATTCACTTTAGAATGCCTCATCATCACTCATCTGAGCATTGAGCAGGAAATAGGCATATTCCTGGAGGTCAGCAGGAATGGAATAACCCTCATCTTTTTTCATTTAACTAGTAGCAACACATGGAAATCTCAAAGCAGGCCATCATTAAAAAACTCTTTAATGGCAAAGTTAAGTGCCCTTCATACATTAACCCGACTAACCAAAAATGTACTTATCATTCAGTACACCTGTTCAAATCTGAAAGACCAGTTTTCATAGCAGGGAAGAGAAATGAAATTAGATGAATTTTAGTCAGGTCATACAGCACTGGATGTGATCACTGTGCAGTTGTCAGTGACTTACTACCAGTGTCCTGCAAATTACTGCAACTCTAGGTCTAAAAATATCATCCATTGCTAATGGTTAATTTCAGAAAGAGTACTTTATTTACAATTCAGCTTCAATATCTAGTAAAATGGATAAATAATTAAGCTTTAAATGCAGAATACTTTGCACAAGATAAGTTTTTAACTGATATTTTTAACACTTAGCCTGATTTTGTGCATGCCTTACTTTCATCCAACACCTGTCGTTTTGGAGCACCATTTTATTCCACCATTTTTGTGACAAATATTCTATTACCTTTCGAGCAGAACTTGTAGACATGCTCCAGAAAGGGTTCATTACTTGTACCAGCTTCACAACCAAGTCAACTGTAACCCTACTCGAACCTTTTGTCCACTTTATATTCTGGAAAAGATTTTAAAACATTAAGTTGATAAAACACTGGTACCTCGGGCAAGAATTTCAGGATACAGTTGTTTCTCCACACAGCAGATAAGTCTAGGAATCCGTAAAGAAGCTGCTTTGGAATGGTTCTTGTGGAGGTGGACAGAACTCATTCCTGGTAACCATTACATTTCACTAAGGTAGCATTGAAAACCAAGCCTTGCTATTCCCAGGTTGTCAGAACAGTGAAAGACTCAAACGTAGGCAGAATTCCTCAATTTATGTGTCTTTTAGAACAATATTGACAAGAGAGGTTGGTTTGGGCTTTGATGGTCAACTATTTACACATATAGACTAGAGCTAATGGAAAAAAATCATGAATCAATGGCATACAACTCTACAGAAAAACTTCTAGCCCTTTAAATTCCATTATAGAGGCACATACAGATCAAACAAACATGATGTTAGAGGGAGAGAGAAAGACAAGGAAAACAATTTTTGGGTTCCTGTTCACAAGCCAAGACCTGCAGAGGTGATTTTTGTCCTGATCAGAACAGATTCGCTGTATTCCTTTAGGAACTTTCATTGGTTTATAGGAGGTACAGGCGACTAGTTCACCGTGAGTCAGACAACTTTTTAGACATCACAGCAATTGGAGAAAAAAGGTTTCTCCAAATTTAGAGGCTTTTAGCACAGTGAACAGAGTTCTTAAACTTAGAGATGTACAGCATGGAAACAGATCCTTCAATCCAACTTGTCCATGCTGACCAGATATCTTAAATAAATCTAGTCCCATTTGCCAGTACTTGGCCCATTTTTCTCTAAGGAGAAAGTGAGGTCTGCAGATGCTGGAGATCAGAGCTGAAAATGTGTTGCTGGAAAAGCGCAGCAGGTCAGGCAGCATCCAAGGAACAGGAGAATCGACGTTTCGGGCATAAGCCCTTCTTCAGGAAGGGCTTATGCCCGAAACGCGATTCTCCTGTTCCCTGGATGCTGCCTGACCTGCTGCGCTTTTCCAGCAACACATTTTCAGCTCTGATCTCCAGCATCTGCAGACCTCACTTTCTCCTCAAAGGTTCACTTCTCAGTTTGTTTCACTTCCCACGTGGTCACCGATTTGTCTCTTCATCCTTTTTAAAAAACCGTTTTGCTCTCTTTTCCTTCTAAAGTGCCAAAACAATGCAACAGCTTATAAATGCAGTAATTACTGTTCCTAGAATTCAAGGAAATCAGTTTCAACACTGAAAATACCTTAAAGAAAACAGTTCGAAGAGTTACAAGGTTTTCCTGTCCTCCATCTTGGACAGAAATCTGATGGCTTTTCCCCAGCTTGTTTACAAGCCCAAGCTGTTCAGCTATCTGGGAACAATCACATGGTTGCTGGCAAGCAGAAGGCCTTTGTCAACAATACCTGGACCACAACCATGTGGAGTGCCTACTAGGATCGTCAGGCCACCTGTTTTCAAAAACGTGCAGTAATCCTTCAGTAAACGTTGGCTTAGAACACAGTTCTTTTCCCATTTCAGTCCACAATTAAAATTACAGAAACATGAGAGACATGGTCCTTACAACTTATGAAATTGTTCATCTAAATCAGTAGTAACATTTAAATCATGGTAGTAGTTTTATGGCATGTTAAATTCAAATTTTTAAACTGTGTAAGGTGGACATTAAATAACTGATTCTAAATATTTCAGAATCTATAGAACATTTTCTGGCTATTAAACATTACAAGTTACATCACTTGCGCTCTCAAGAGGCTTCATCCGAATTAGGAAAATCTTTTCTCTTCGAAGGACAGCTGCAATTAGATACAATGCATCTGTAAATTTTCTTCCTAACTCAATTCCTTTAAAAAGGATTTCCTTCCAGACGAACTGTAATTGGGTAGCAAAGTGAGGAGGCAAAGATCAAAGAATACTTGCATAGAGTAAGCATTCTATTGCTGCTATAGTCAGTCAACCACCAGGATCAGAGTCGCTTTCATAATGGCTAACCATTTTTCATGCTGGAAACACCCTTTACATCTTGAGCAACATATCAACATGCGTTGCATGGTTTTTAAGTTGTTTACGAGTTGCCTTGGAAAGTCATGTACTAACAGTTACAAACAAATATGAATCAGTTTGCAGAAGGTTTGCAAGGTCACACAGAATTAGGACCAGGTAATGTTACATTGGTATTGGTAGAGCTAAATATTGGTCAGGACACTTCCACCAGAGGAAATATCTATTCCCTGTTCGACAGAAGGGCAGTCCAGAACCCTAAAGTTGCATCTTGAAAATGGCACCTCTGAATGTAGTATCTCCTCAGTACAATATTGAAGTATCAGCCTAGGTTGTGCTCAAAAATTTGGAATGGGGCTTAAACCCACAACTCAGGTCAAAGTGCTACTATTGGATCAAGATCAACACAGCTGCTCAAATGAGAACACTGAAAATATTCATGTTTAGGAATTGAACTTAGTGCCTTAGCAGAGGAAAAAAAAACAACTTTGGTGGCAGTAGTTAATAGAATTGATCTATCAAATCAGATGCACACACTGAAAACTATTGTGCTGGATCACAATGTTGTCATAGTGGCTCAAAATATATTTTTACAAATGAAAGAACACATCAGGAAATTAACATGACACATAAATAAACAATATTGCATTAGAGTCCTTCCTTAGGCCATACTAGTCTTTAAAAACCCAATCGGATTTGATCTCCAAAGCTAAGCAGACTGAGGCATGGTTAGTACTTGATGGGAGACCACCTGGCTATAATCAAGTGCAGTAGCTTTATGGAGCCCTCTTGTGGGTAGCATTCCTACCCTTGAACCATGAGGCTTAGGTTTAAATCCTACCTCCTCCAGAAGTGTGTAATGACATCTTTAAACACGTTGATAGGGGAAAAAAAAAGGTTAAAATTGAAAAAACTTGAGTTGTGAAGTCACTATACAGCCATTATGTCTGGTCAGGCTGATTTGCTGCTCCTCCCTGGAAGTGTTGTCAACTTCAAAAACTCTTACTCAGGAAGCAAATACTTTTGACAACTTCTGGCAGTTAGAAATATTCTCTCAGCCACACAGAATTTGCCAAAAATGTCTGGTAGCCTATTAAATATCTCATTTAATTTTGTATCCAGCGAGCATTTTTAAACAACTTTTTTTAAAACTTTAGGGTTTCAAATTTTATGACCAAAATAATTTTTAAAAACTTCCTTTCGTACAGTTTATGCTCATTTTCAAGTTTAAGTGCTACTGATCAGACTAAACAGGGGGAGGAGGGCAATGAGGAAACTGATGAAATCCACATTAATCCCATGGGGTCAATGGCTGGAGGAAGAACGCCTCATCTTCCACCTTGGGACCCTGTAACCTCACGGGATTAATGTGGATTTCTCCAAAACTACGTTTAAGATGCAAGGGGAAAGGTTTAATGAGACCAGAGGGGTGGCATTTTCATGCAGAAGGCTGGTACAGTTACAACATTTAAAAGACATCTGGATAGGTATATGAATAGGAAGGGTTGAGGGGGATATGGGCCAAATGTTGGCAAATGGGACTAGATTTAAGATATCTGGTCGGCATGGACGAGTTAGACTGAAGGGTCTGTTTCCATGCCATACAGCTGTATGAGCTCTTAAATAATGCAAACTCAGCGCTATTTTATTACACACTTGAAAGTATTCCACAATCTCATCCTTAACATTGGACTCTCAAATCTTACCAACACCAAGATCGAGGTCAGGCTAACACACCCCTAATTTCCCATCTTGTGGGGCCCTTCCTGTCCCCAGTGATTCCTGAAAGATCAGCACCAATGCCTCCACAATCTCCCCAGTCACCTCCTTTCATCCAGTCTGCATGACCTATCCATCTTCAGACCTTTTCAGCTTCCCAGCACCTTTTTTAAAAAAAAAGTGATGGCCACTACACTTACCACTGCCCAATTCAAGTTCTGGTTGTTACTGGTGTCTTCACCATGAAGACTGATGCAGAATACCTTCTGCTGCACTTTTTACATTCTCCATTATTACTTCTCCAGCCTCACTTTCCAACTGTCAAATTTCCCAATCCTTGCTTCTAATCTTTTAGATGACAACTCTCTTGCAATTTTTAAGAAAAATATGACTAGCTAGATTACTCTTTCTCCTCCACACCCCCCCCCCCCCCCTTTGATTTTGTCCTCTGCTGGTTTCTTTTTTAAAAGATTTCAAATACAGTTTCTTTTTGGTTTTGTATAATCCCCGATTTCCATCAGCCAAACATACTAAGGATTATCCTTAAGTATGTTTGTCCTTCCTTGGGATGCATTTCTGCAGTGCCTCCCTGGTTACCTCCAAAAATTCCCACCTTTCCTGTGAGGCTCTCCTTCCAGTGAACATTGGACAGCTCCAGCTTCATTCTCTGGATCAGTGGTGCTGGAAGAGCACAGCAATTCAGGCAGCATCCGAGGACAGGCAAAATCGACGTTTCGGGCAAAAGCCCTTCATCAGGAATAAAGGCAGAGAGCCTGAAGCGTGGAGAGATAAGCTAGAGGAGGGTGGGGG